>NC_137190.1:33730660-33908160 GCF_960531495.2 Zeus faber | reverse complement strand
TTCGCAACATCTTTGTTCGGAAATAAAAATGCTGAATTCATTGCCTTTAACAAAACCGTGATGTATTAGTATTAATTTTACAACCCCAAGAACAAACTGCGGTATTTGCTTGGTCCCAAACATAATTTCACCGTGGTGATTTATAGTCGGTTCGTTAATGTCTTCCGGAATAGTTTTTTCACGTCACTCCACATTCATGCTGTCATGAATCCTCCCCAATCTCCCAGGATTTATATTTGTTTTCATGTTTTATTTTCATCTGGTCATTTCCTCATGCCATGTCACTAACCTCCATGTCATTTCAGTTTCTCCTACTCCCTTTTGCTTTGCTGTCACTCCCTTCCCTTCACCTGGTTCCTCCGCCTGCAGCTCATTCCCTTGTTAGTCCCTCAGTATAAATACCAGTCCACTTCCCTTTGTTCTCTGCCAGATTATCTCTTGCATTACGCTGAGCTTTCCCGCACCTACCTACCTGTTTTCTGTACCCTGAGCCTGATTCTTTGCCTGTTCCTTGCCCGATAAGTTTGCCTCCTCTGACTGATCTCTTGGCTTGGACCCATGCCTGTTTTTGGAATAAACCTTGAAAAATGAAGAAGTTCCTGGGTGTGAAAATGCCTTATATCTTCCATAGCAAATACCATAGCTAGCTAAGTTATAATATTATTATAACAATACAACAATATTAACCATGAATAGTGTATTAGTGACACCCATTTAATTTCTCCTCACCTCTGAACTTCACTTCAAGTGGTGTTCAACTGTGCTCAACCGGTATTTGCCCTCTAAAGTCCCGAATGTCCTTGCATGGTGTCATAGGGTCAGATGGAGATTTAAACACTGACAGTTCTAGATTCAAGATTCAAGTACTAGAGGTAAGTTAAGGTAAGTTTCAGGTTATGAAGTTAGGAGTTTTTAAAAGCTATATTTAAAACAACACAGACAATTAATACTATTATATAAATATAAAATCCAGAATCGCGATTGTGGCGCCACCCCTTGCCGCCGCCTGCGCGGGTGCCTTGTGTCGGTTACGCACATTTTAGTATTTTTAGTATTTTTAGAGCTCATTGTGCGTAATCGCTGGGTGTCATGACATTTCACCGCATATACTGTATGTATGACCCTATGTATATGTATGTGACAAATAACCTCTAGTCTTGAGTAGAGTAGCCTGTTTCTGCTGTTTCATTCCACAACCAGTTGGGCTGGTTCCAGCAGGGTTATAAAGGGGTGAATAACAGAATACAAGACACCTAGGTACTATATGAATATCCAACACCTCATAAAGAGTAGGGTCAACCCATTGTCTTCAGAACATCTGCATTCCATCTTCTGCTGTCACATGAGTCCCGAACTGTGTGTAGTGGGATATTGCATCATTATTCAAGAAGAAAAGCCCCCAATTATCTGAGGGATGGAGAAGGTTGAAATTGCTCTCGAACTTCCCATAAATGTTCCATGATGTTCAGATCAGCTGATTGGGGAGGCCATGGTAAGTGTTGCCTTCATCCTGGTGTTCAGGAAATCACTGATTTAGAAAATGATCACACCATTCTTCGCGAAGAAAAGCCACCAGTGCTTTGAAGGATGAAGGGCATGGAACACTACTTTGCACTCTTTGGTTCAGAACTTCTCATAAAGGTATAATGATGTTCAGACCGGGTGATTGTGGAGGCCATGGTAGTATTGGCCATGGAGGTATTGTCATCCTGGAATATGGGAACACCACAGGGGAACAGTGTTTGCACCTGATCTGGTTAAAAAAAAAAAAAAAAAAAAAAAGCCTCCTAGTCCTTGCAGTTATACGACCAAGCAGAGAAATTATTGGAAACAATTGCTGCCCATACCACGATGGATCGCCCGCCATGTTTAACATGCAACTGCAACAGACATTGTGGGTTAGGGGCATCGTTTGGCTTTGTCAAACCGTAAAAACCCGTTCAGATGAATAAAACAGGGTAAAAACGATAACTCATCAAGCCATATTAGTTCCATCCATTGCTCAGGGCTCCGGATTTTGAAGTACTGTTATGTACTACATGTCGTGACTGTGCTCTGTCCTTTGTGAAACTCACAATGTGTTGGGTTTGTTGAGACTGCGTCACAGAGGCGCTGATTGAATTGTGTGGTCAATTTGGAGGCAGTACTTTTCCACTTGCAATTCGGACACGGACTAATAGTCCTTTTTGGAACTCTGGATAATTTTGCTTCAGGATACTAAATCAGGTCATATCTGTTTCCCAGCGAATTTTGTCCACTCCCTGCCATGCATGGCTCACAAGAAGGACACGTCTTGACTCCTACTTGCTGTTTGACTCTGACATGTACAATGCGTAGAGGTGGAATAATTTGCTGTCCTTTTCAGGCGATTTTCGTAATTTCACTTTGCTCTGCTCTTCTTCCTCTTGTCCTTCTTCTTGGTCATCTTCTTCTACTTCTACTCCTTCTCACTTCTATGTTGGGTATTCAGGCTCGTTTCATCTCGTTTGGCTCTGGGAATAAGGCCGTCTTCTATTTATATGCACTGATGCTGGGGAGATATAACCTCCTGGGACCCTGCTCCGGCTCTCCCTCAGCTCTCTCTCTCTCTCTTTTATTTTTCTCTCTTTCTCTCTCTCTCTCACTCTCTCTCTCCCTCTGACTGTAAGTTATGGAGGAGGGGGCTGTTACCAAATTTCTCCATGTTGCCAATAAACCATCTTGTGCTTATTGATTCTGAATAGCTCCCATTGATCTGTTGTTCAGCAAGGTGTGATTAAACTGTAATGATCATTATTGCTCTTTCTCTCTCTCACTCTCTTGCTCTCTTTGTCTGTCTCTCCTTCTCTCTCTCTCTCAGCCACTCAGCCATCACAGTGTCTAACTGGTCGATTGATCAACCTTCTCTCTCTCACACACACACACACACACACACACACACACACACACACACACACACACACACACACACAGACACACACACACACACACACACACACAGACACACCCACACACACACACACACACACACACACACACACACACACACACACACACGTCAGAGTCAGTCACTCTGGCTGTAAAGATGAGGTCAAGGCGAGTGGATGGTCAGATACTCTCATCAAGAGCACCGTAAAGATTTTCTCCCTTTGTGTTTTTTTTGTTTTTTTTCTGTTTGTCTTTAGCCTCGGCCGTGTCACAGCATCGAACTGCGTCTGGCCGATGTGATTTAATGGGATATGGATGTTTTGGACAAAGCGTTGGACAAAAACATCTACTGTACGTCCATTTACTGTACGTCCATATGGCACTTGTATGGCCCATATGTGGAGAATGTTTAATTGATTTTCAAAATGATGATTATTTTGTACTACAATCATTTTGTAAATTATTTTGTTCTACAACCAGACATGCTCAAATTGGCGCAGAGTTTGAGTACATGGAATCATTAAGAAATTATAACAGGGAAATATTTTTGTGAGAAATTTGTGAGATTTGCCATTTATGTAGTTTGACCCTCACTTTCTGTGAATTTATGTTTGGATGTGCTCAGTTTTATGGATATGGCTGCACAATGTTTGTCGAGCTGCTCTTCCTTGTTTAAGTTGCTTTTAGTGTCAGTTATTGCAAGACAACTAGAACTAACAGGAACACCAAGGTCAAACTTGTTGGAACAATCAAGCTATTATTCAACAAAATTGCATTCTGTTCAAGATGCATCAATAACTAAGTAAAAATGTCCAATTTTGACTAATTTTGCCAGTAACTTGAAGGTTCAAGTTGTACTTGTACTTGCTGTACAGGTGCAATTTCTAATGTATTAGATACCCATACTAAACCAATACTCCCTGCAAGGTAGTTTGAGTATTTTTTGTGATTTGTTCCTTCTGGGTCATTATTTTAACATGAATCAAAACATTGAAGCTTTATCAAGTTCACGGTGCGAGTGCCTAAAACATTAGCTATAAGGTTTTTAGGCCAGGAGTGGGCAAGCATGCAGATATATGTTGCTACTGAGGGAGTTAACTCGACATATTCAGTTGAATTTATGCTATGGTATGATAAAAAAAACAAGTAGGGATCAAGCCAGAGGAGCATATTGCGGGAGTGTGAACAGTGTGAACATGGAATCTTCAGCAACCATATAGAGAAATCGAACAAGTGGCATTGTAGTAACAGTTTCTTAATAATTGTGATAACTTAACCGTGTCTAAAACACAGCTAACCTCAGAAATGGTCTTTGATGTGTAAAGAAAGAAGACCAACTATCAGCGCCATTCTTTGCCAAACCCCTAGGTATAGCAACTCTAAAGCAGTGTTGTGTCAAGTGTTTTTGATTATTTGTTCATAGTCAACAGTACGTCACAGATTGACGGCATTACGTGATGTATTTGTTTTTAATGCACTACGTTGAGTATGTACACAAGCCCCAAGAGATGTTGGCGGAAGTCGCCATAAGGAAAAGTTTGTCACACATTTCAAAAAGTGTCAAGATGGCAATGCTTACATTACCGTCTTACCGGCAGTTTCTAGGGTTTTTGCTTGTGATGGACGGAGCAGTACGAAGCACATTTCAGAGGTTGGAGTGGGAGGTTTGATTGAAGCAGAACGTACCACTGTAGACTGTTGAAGCGCAAGACTCGCAAACGATTTGTTTGTAGTGAACAAAAGAGTTGTTTGTTTGCGACTCTGTAACTCCCCCTGTAATGCTGTACCAGTCAGGCGCGCAGGCTGAACGGAGACTTGAATCGCTAACCTTTCTAAGGCCGAGAGCCCTTAGTCACACATCCACCCCAAGAAGAGGCAATGACTCCTCGTGAACGCCATGAGTCATCAGTCAAGCATGCCCCGCAGCAAATCTTTCGCAAAGCGAAAAATAATTACTGAGGATTCAATTAATATGACAAAAGTATGGAGGCATTTTGCATAATTCATATTGAATGAGACTGATTTACACTTTTCATTCTTCCTAAATAAATTATTGTGACTGAATTAAATGATTCTTGTGAGAATTCCATTCACAACTCAGGGCTGAACCGACTCTTCTGTCTTGTTACACCAACTAAATCCCACAAATGAAGAGTCGGAAAATTGAACAAATCTCTTTACTGAGTCATAAAGAGCTGAATCAAAAAAAAAAAAAAAAGAGCCAAAACATTTCATCCCTGCCCAGTGCAGACCCTGTGCATTTCAAGCTCTTGAATGATTCGTTCTAAACGATCGTTTGTTCTTTTCCACTTAGAAATATATGCTGTTTTTTGGGGGGGGGGCTTTTGGGGGGGGGGGGGGGGGGGGGGGTTAAACAAAGACCAGAAAAACTTTCTGAGCTCGGGGTGAACAGATGCGATTGGTTTCGGCTACCATAATCCGTAGTTCACTCCCAGTGACCGGAAAACGACACCGTTTGACACCAAATTATTATTATTGTTTTATATTATAATAATATATATATATATATATATATTATTATTATTTTATGTTTTTTACTCTGTGGCCCTGCCTTCGGGTTCTCACATTTTTCAATTTTCTTCTTTACTTCTAATGCCTCTCAGTACCCCAGAGTGTGTTGGCGGGTTTTTTTTCCCGCGAAACTAGGATATTTTCCTTTGCACTCCAAAACAGCGACAGACTGCATCACCTTTTTTCATTTTTTACTTTATTTTTTATTTTTTTTACCCCTGTCAGAGGTGGATGTCTACATGCCTTTATTCAGTAGGGCTGAAATATCTTTCCTAATGGCCGGCTTTGGATGACACTTCCGTAATGTGTTTTTCTGTGGTATCTTGAATATCAGGCCTCAGTTCACTTCAGTGGATAGAACCGCTGATGTCTGGAAATATTCCCTTCAGTCTCTCTATTTCTTGGTCAGGTGACTCCGGCTGAGGCGGGCCGCCTTTCAAAAAAAAAGAAAAAAGTGCTGTCAACCCGTATCTAAAGGTGTTAAATCTGATGTGAAAGTGCGACTGGACTCTTTTACAGCATTAACGACCAAGCACATAATAGAAAAATAACAACATTCACATGTATAATAAAAGCCTTCGTGTGTTCCTGCCTTCCTCCACATCCACCTCAGGTCCTTCCCTAGTGGGTGTAGTGAGGAAGGACTGGGCTACTCAGAACAGCATTGCCCTCTCTTGGACTGAGGTGGAACAACCACCTGCGGACATAGTGGATTATGAGGTGAAATACTATGAGAAGGTACTTCATCTCTCCCCTCTCTCTCTCTATGTTACCATTGAAGATGTATTTCTTTTTACTCATTTAATTTACTTTAATACCCCACGTGGCCAGGAACAAGAGCGGCTGAGCTACTCGTCGACGCGGACCAAAGTCTCCAGCGTGGCGGTGACGGGCCTCAAGCCCTCCACGCTCTACGTCTTCCACGTGCGTGCTCGCACCGCCGCCGGCTTTACGGCGTACAGCCCCAAGTTCGAATACACCACCGCGGACGAGGGTACGGCTGCGGGTAGCAGCTTGTGGGGAGTTTGCTTCGGCTGTGTATCTGTTTCTGCATCCAAAAAGCCCGATGATTTTGAATTTGAATTGTCTCTCTCTCTGTCTCGAGGGAAATAACGCTTATCATAAGTTAGCGGAGCCTGTTGTGGCTTTCAACCGTCGCGGCCAATTTGAGTAGATTGCGGTGTGCGTATCACATTCGTGGGAGAAGAGGAAATAAGAAATAAATTATGCAATAAATAAAAAATAGATTAATAAATACTAATAAATAATAATTTTCGACAATAAATGAATAAAAACTCTTGAGATGATTGTGAGAAAACGCAATTCAAAACGTTGGTGTAGAGAGAGTCTACCTCCGACTCTGCTGTTTGTCTGAAATTATAGCACCAATGTGGTAGGGACCAAATGTTTGCCTGCCGTGCAGCATGTGGAATGCAATAATATACCGGCCTTATATTATTGGGGACGTTGGGGGACACAAATTCCACAAAAAAATAGAGTGAAAATTAGTTTTTGTGTTGCAAGATCAAAATTGCAAAGCTGCACTAGTTCTGCACACGGTTTCAGACAGAATTGCAGCTCCAGCAGCTATTCAGTAGCTTGACAGTGTTACACCAACTGAATCAAAAGAACGTCAAGTCGGAAAATGGAACGACTCATTTTACTGAGTGACTTGTCAAGAACCTACTCTCCAGAGACTGTCTGATGCTCTCATTACGAGGAAGAGTGAAATTTGTCGCACTGGAGCTGCCATTCTGTCTGGAACTGATGAATTAGTGCAGCATGGCAATTTTGATCTTGCAACACAAGCTAATTTTCACTCTATTTTTTGAAAGTGGAATTTGAAAAACGTCATGGCACACCTGGCGACCTCTCACAGGCACACTGCCGAAAAACACTGCTATAGATGCCTGCCTCCCAACGCCTCTCACTGTAGGCAATTTGTCTCAGTGATAAAGCACGGCTCCCACGGGCTCTGTGTCCAAACGGCACACAGACATTTTTTTAATTTTGAAATTGTATTTACTTTATTATATTTATTATGAGCGTGCCTCTTCCATATATTTATCATAAATGTTTGTAAAACTGGTAAACGAGAAGAGCGTTTTATGGGGGGACAGATGCCTTAAGAGACTAAAATAAGCAACAATTAGTTACTCTTTGTTTTGCATAGTATTGGTCATTCATATTCTGGGAAAATAATGACTTATTATATTCAAACTATACAACACTCATAGTTCGCAAAAATAAAAGTATACATATTATCTTGCTTAGCGCGGTTAAATGAATAGATCCTAACTCTTAAGGTAAAATTATTCTCGTTTATTTTTTCAATCAACAGTTTATCCTCCATTATCCCTGTTAGCGTTCAAAGCCCCCTAGTACAACAAAATGTGTTTTATTGGACTACTAGGGGTTTTAAATGAATAATATCATATTGTTATTTTATAATCAAAGTTAATTCTTTGACTTTTGTGGCGTATGAAACAAATTGATGGGCCTTGAAATGAGAAACAATCAAAAACAGTAAGATATAATGAGATATAAAATACTGTATGCTATGTATTTCCATATGGAACAATCCTATGTTTACATATAAATCGTTCATATATGAACATACCGCATTTTTCTGTAAAATTGTTATATTTTATATGTTATATGTTATATGTTATATGTTATATTGCCACTCTGCCTCTCTTATCCTGTCTCTCTCTCTCTCTCTCTCTCTCTCTCTCTCTCTCTCTCTCTCTCCCCAGATCCTGGCATGGCTGACCACGGTCAGGTTCTGGTGGTGGTCACGGCATCGGTGGGGGGCTGCTCCCTGCTGGTCATCCTCACCCTGTTCCTCCTCATCACCGGCCGGTAAAACGCTCCTGCACGCTCTCTCTCTTTCTCTGTCTCTCTCCGAAGACCCCGATTACTCTCTCTATTTTTTCCACCACTTGACCTGCTTTTCTGCTTAATTACCCGGAATTGATTTCTCCCGCCAGTGGTTTGCTCTTTAATCGGTCTCTTGACGGCTATTTCGACCGCTTCCGTCCAGCTCTGGGCCTAAATTTACCTGCTCTTCTCTGTGGCCTGGTGGGGTGTACGTTTTAATTGGGTTTTGTGCATATTTAAGGGCAACACAGCAACCACAAACACTACAACAAACTCAAAAGCTGCTTTAAGTGAAATCCTGTGACATGTCAAGGTCCCAAAAAACCTCAGGAGGAGCTGAGATAAATGGTGGCGTTCGTCATAATTTGTCATGAAGACAGTACCTCACAGTTCTTTACATAGCGCAGTATGTTATCACAAGTAATTTTAAACAGTATTTAATCATTATTATATAAGCCCACAATCCCCAGCCTTATATATATATATACACACATATATATATTTATATATTCATCATGATTAAAAATTACTGTGTGCCATTTTTAACCACTGGCGTGCCATGACAGCATTTTCTACTTAAAAAAAAGTTAGCTTTTGTATTGCAAGATCAAAATTGCAAGGCTGTAGTAATTTGTGGAATTCATGATTTTCTACCAGAATACCATCTCTGTGTTCATCAGAACAAGTCAGTGGTTAAAGCTTTGACTCTTTATTGAGATTCGGTTCTTGACGACTCAGTAAAACGAGTCATTCGCTTTTCTGACTCTTTGCTCATTTGATTCAGTTGGTTTAACGCATGGTGAGCAAGGGAGGACTTCCCATGAAAAATGAACTAAAGTTAATCATTTTTAGTTTGTGAGTCGAAGATCCAGTTTTTTACCGGAATGGCATTGAAAAGATTTGTTCTCCACGAACGAATCGTTCATAAGTCTTCAGTCACTACTATTACCACTACTAGGCTATAATAATAATCACAGTTATAAATGTTTCTGGAGTGGAGCTGGAGAAGGCAGATGAGTTCAAGTACTTGGGGTCGACCATCCAAGGCAGCGGAGAATGCGGGAGAGAGGTGAAGAAGAGAGTACAGGCAGGATGGAGTGGGTGGAGAAGAGTGTCCAGAGTGATCTGTGACAGAAAGGTTCCAGCAAGAGTGAAGGGGAAGGTCTACATGACGGTAGTGAGACCAGCTATGTTGTACGGTTTAGAGGCGGTGGCACTGACAAAAAGACAGGTGGCTGAACTGGAGGTGGCAGAGTTGAGGATGTTGAGACTTTCATTGGGAGTGACAAGGATGGACAGGATTAAGATTGACCACATTAGAGGGAGAAACTGTCGAACCTGTCAGGTTGGACAGTTTGGTGGAAAAGTGAGAGAGGCGAGATTGAGATGGTTTGGACACGTGTGTAGGAGACATGAGAGTTATTATTATTATTATTATTATTATTATTATGAATAATAATAACTGTTAATTAAATGTCAAACCTAAAGGCACTGCACTACAAACAGCATTTTAAGCGTGTTTCAACGTGAAGCTATCAGTAGGGATGTTACTTACAGTAGGGATTAACTGCTTAACCGTTAACTGACAATAAGAATTTTTACCAATTAATACTGTCAGTTAAACAGTTATTCAAATATATATATATATATATATATATATATATATATATATTTATTTTTTTTAAGTAATAAAAAAAAGTTTGTTGCATGGTAAAACAGAAAAGGTTATAAAGGTTAAAAAAAGGTTATACAATCTGGGTCGAATTCACAAAGAATGGATTGCGTTTAACAGCACCATGAATTGCACATCAATTGCACCGTTTTAGCATCCGATTCACAAAGAATATTGCGTTAATGATATGACAGCACAAACACGCCCATAAAGTTTTGCTGCTGAGTGCAGTTTGCGCTTGTTTTGTGTCTGATCGTAATTCTCCATGTGGCAAAGGAAATAAAATGTGGGGGGGGTTCCCCATTGGAGATTCATTACGCATTTAAGCTACTGCTCTCTCATATCTTGGCTGTTTAAGAAAGAAAGTCTTAAATATATACAAAACTAAAAATAATTGTCGAACAGTAGTTGTTTTGATTTAAAGTGTTTCATGTAAATGTAAAATTGTAAGGAAATCCTTGCTGGTGCTATGCCAAATGTTTTGCTTAGTATTTTTTGGTTTATGTGTAGTGACTATAAGTCATTTAAATAGTATAAGTAAATGTATAATTTATTATATATTATATCTATATATAATTTGTTAATACATATATATAAATATATATATATATACATATATATATATATATATATATATATATATATATATATATATATATATATATATATATATATATATATATATATATATATAATTCATATTTTTACTTTTTTACTTTAAATTCTAGATTTCACTAAAAAATTACTATTTCAATATGACAGTTTATTTAATATATTTTGCTCTACAAAGTTCCGGACCTCTGCACCCAAAAGGCCACGGCCTGCAGAGCTGTCCATGGTACTATACTATGAGGTTTGATGCCATCTGTGGCTCAATGCCAGTTTTGATCACTTTATCGCTATTTCCTGTAACTTTTAGTAGTTTTTTGATATCTATTGAGTTTAATAGGAATTATGGAACTGTTTTTGTCAACGTTTGTAACGCCTTATTTGTAAGATAAATGGCTATTAGCACCGTGAGGCTTATTTGTAAAGAAAGGGGCCAATTTTGCACCAAATGTATGAATAATACATCATTTAAATAGGGGCAAATAGCACCGGTGCATCAAGATGCTATTTGCGTGGCAGTGCAGTCAGCGGAGCGTCTCACTGTTTGCGATGCTTTGTGAATTAGACGCTCGCTTTTTCTGTCATTTGTGCCAGTTCAGTGGCCGCAAAAGCCGCACAATGGCTTTGTGAATTCGCCCCTGTATTTCTTGATGTACATGGGCGCATGGAGGAACGGGGCACAAGTTCCTCCGTGCCCGTCCCCGTTCCTCCAAATAAAACAACTAAAGACAGTGTAAACAACTGAAAACACACTGTTTTTTTTGGAGGAACGGCTCCAAATACGGAACGGCTCCACGTCTCTCCGCGAATCTTGTATAAAATTATATTTATTATTCCCCTTATTTATAATAATATTTTTTTAAGTCAAATATAAAAAAGACCGTAATTCACTTTATTTTCAGGGGATAGTGCCCTAATATTTTAATATTGTCAGATAATGGTTAATGATCAGTTAACGAGGGTTGGCCATCGGTCATAAAAAAAATTCTAAATTAGCATCCCCAGCTGGCAGTTAACCGTGTCAGAATAGTGAAGATGGTATCAGTTAATATTTGATTTTTGCGACATAGAAACCCAGTAAAGGAAATGGTACAAGCGAAAGTGAAAGTGCTTTGCATCTTCCAGGTGTCAGGGTTACATCAAGGCCAGGATGAAGTCTGAGGAGAAGAGGTCTCGGCTGCACAGCGGACACGGTAATGAACACCTCTTTGTGTAGTAAACACGCACAGAACCGAAATTGTATCGCAAAGTGTACTTAATAATGTTTCCACAAACACACATGCATTAATTCATTCATTCATTCATTCATTCATTCATTCGATAAGATAAAAAGGATTTTGTGTTGGCAGGCTGAAGGCATCCGCGTCCAGGGAAGTACTTCGGATTTCTTATTCTTTATGAAAAATGATTATAATAGTGATAAAATCTCATATTTACAACTAAATGTTTCAGTGGGCTACATTTTATATGCATTTATTATTATTTATTATTTTTGCGTTAGCTACAGATTCAAGCCAATAAGCTAACTAGCAAGCTAGCTCACAAAGTGATTAATAACGTGATATCTTCTTCTTCTTTCGGCTGATTAATGACGTGATATGAAGGACCAAAAACCACTCTGTCAAACTAACCAGCAAAGTTGTATTTACTTGTATTGGAGCACTTCGTTCTTCATCTCCAGGGACCTCTTCCAGCATTGCTTATTCACACATTGGTCTGCATTTCTCATACGGTGTTGACAGCGACTCTCCCCGCGCAAATCGGCACAAACAGGCAATCTGGTTAATGGACTATCAGCATCCAAATTATTACAAATGTAACTTTGCCACATGCATACTTCTATTCTATTTGCTTTTGCTTTATTCCTGTTCAGGATTGTGGAAGGAGCCCATCCCATGTAACGACAGGGCAAGAGGTGGACACAAGAAAATTGGAAGTGACTAGTGCGAATATCTGATCTCGATTTTGGGGCTGATTTTGGGAACTTTGGGAACAAGGAGCTTCCTTCCTTGCTGGTTAGATAGGGGGACTCTCTGAAGAGGGCGACAATGCACAGCATCGCGCACCGTTGACACCTACGGGTCGAGTCTCCAATGAGAGAGCAGAGCAGGCTGGAATGAAACCTACGCAAACAGGGACAGGAACCGAGTGTAGGTAGACAGGAACGGAGTGTAGATAGATAGGAACCGAGCGTAGGAAGACAGGAACCGAATCAAACCCTTGTCTATGGAGCTGCGAGGCCAATAAGCAACTCACGTGTCACCACGTGGTCATACTTCTGTTGGGTTGTGTTCTATTCTACTGGCAGATTGTTGGCATCTACCACCATGTTCCACTACCTTGAGACCTGCCCATGGCGCTGTATCAAAAGAGGCAGCAATTAGTTAACAATTCGATTTGAGGATTTAATGGTGGCTGCCATTGAGAAGAAGAGTAAAAAAGTATATGCTTATAAAAGTATAAGGATGAGGGAGTTATGAATGGGTTATTTCAGTAAAAGCATCTTCTGGCCGATGGTCTACTATAGCCAATAAGTAAATGAGTTAATGCGAAACTACTGCTTAAGTTCTTCATCCATATCTCCTGCATTTCTGGCTTGATTGTGATGACCAGAGACTCCACTTGAAATTATTTTGGACTTTAACAGTCATTTACACCAACCATGTATTCCACAGTGAATTTAAGTAGCTTACAGTTGAATCCAGTCTGCAGACCATTGACATCCATTTAGATTCACTGCAGTTATGTTATAATCTATGAAGAGAACATGGGCTGAGATATTCAAGGTCTAGTGATGTTGATGGGTCAGAGATTTCAAAAATTCACTTCATACAATAACAGAAACACCAATTAATAAAAAAAGTTCCTAAATTCAACGTAATCATAATCTGTCCAAATCGATGTTTGGCAACCTGAGAAGGGTCGTTATTTCAGTGTTATGAAATTTATATTAATTTAAATACTCTCAAAAAAAGCCAAACACCCGTACTTTAAGCTCATAATGATATGTTTTTTAATAAACGTTGAACAACTTAACAACTTTGAACCGCGCAGTAGTTGAGGGTTATCGCATCGTGTTCATAGTGGTTGGCCGAGAGTGTGGAAGAGGCTGTGGTGATCCTGGGACGCCAGAAATCACCGTTGCGGGCCGAATTCAACCACCACAAGCCATTCCAGAATCACAATCAGATGATATTCCGCCATGTACATTTTCATATACAATGAGTTGGTGCATTGCTCAATAGACAATTCCCATAAGAAGCTTAGCAGTTGGGAAAAAATATGTATTCCATTCTTTTAATTACTGGAAAATTTTAACATAGATGTCCAAATGTGCAAAATATAGCCAAATATCCGAAGAAAATAGCCAAATTAAACAATAAAAATAGCACAACGTGCCAAAATACACATAATATACAAAAAGCGATTCAATGTACAGGATGAGTTAATTTATGTTATTACTACATTATTACAATGTTGACAATGTTATTACAGTATAATTACAATATTACAGTATATAGCACAGTTGTGTGTAAAGTTGTTTGGCTAGACTGGGTTCCTGTGTGCATCGGATCCTATGAATTACCGTCTGTATGCGATTGAATCCTCGTTGGATGTTGCTTTTATTACTGCCGCCCGCTGGCCAGGGCCACGTCGAGTTCATGAAGCACTATGTCCCATGAGCCCTCACCGCTCCGCTAGGTAAAGGGCCAGTCCTGCCCTCCCTCGATGTGATGACAGAGGGAAGGATGAGATCCGCACTCGAGCGCTATTTAAAGACCCCGCCGCCCACTCCCTCTCCCCTCTTTTACGAGCAGCTGACGCAGCTAACAAGTACCTGGAGACTTTGGCTGGTCTCCGAGCGGAGGACCCTGCCGAGGAGCCCCGAGCACTGCGTTCCCATTGGAGCTGTCTGCCACCCAGCTGCACAGCGTTCCCCGCACCCCAACCTCTATTTTGTAGTACAAGCACGATCTGGTCTCGTCGTTCACAGGCGTCCATATGTCCTGTGCACACTTTCTGTGCATCTGTAAGCGTTACGTGGGAATATGTGAAGTGTGGAAAAGCTCATGATTCAGACCTGGCCATCTGCTATGGATAATGGAACTACGAACCCTCAACCTACTTTCTTCACGCATTTAGGCAGGCACAGAATAATGGCTGCAGCCCCTGAAAAAAAAAATTATCCAATGAATGCCCCAGTCCCCACCAAAAAACAAACCCATCATCCCTGCATTACGGAGATATAATGGTTGGGTGCATTCTAACCTGTATTGCTTCACTTGCTGAACTGTCGTACAGCTGCTGGGTTCTGATGGGTTTTATGGACCTTTTTTTGGACCTTGTGTGTTGTAGTTCCTTTCTCGGGCATACGGACCTATGTGGACCCAGATACCTATGAAGACCCGACGCAGGCGGTGGAGGAGTTCACCAGGGAGATAGACCCCTCCCGCATCCGCATCGAGAGGGTCATAGGAGCAGGTGAAATATATACTGAATACACTTTTGATTTTGCATCTAAATGGTCAAAGAATATCACTGTCACTTGACCCCGTGAGGCTAACAGTTTTTAAAAGTGAACCTGCCTACTTACCAACCTTTTTTTTTTTTTTTAACCAATTGGATGGTTATACATTCATACGATTAATATTTCAGTACTTATTTGTCCATTGGCTTTCATACGTGTGCGCTCCGCCGAGAGCGGAGGTAAAATTGGGCAATTTTAGGGTCTACTGAACTGATCAGCGACGCTAACTGCAGAAACAGTTAAGTGTATTGAATTTGAACCTTTCATAACCCCTGCAGAAATAAAGTGCTTTTTAAATGCATCACTAAGTCCCTTGATATATAGTGGAAGGACTGACTCACGTTAAAACAGTGGCGAGGTTTATTTACGCTGTCAGCTCTGTGTTATAAATTTTTCTTTCTTGAAGTAACAGCATTGCCAATATCGTAAAGGTAGGTATGCAGCAATAGTGGTATGGGGGATCAGTCCAATATTAGGTAAATATAGTTAACTGACTAATGCAAAAAATCCATATTAAAACCTGTCAGGAATTAAACAAAACCAACTTGATTAGATATCTATAAAACTGATTATATGTTAATAGTTATGTTCTAATTGAACCCAAACTAACAGTCCAAGTCAGTAAATGGAATAGATTGGATTATCAATAGTGTTTAGAGGTCATCTAACCTATGCCATAGAGTCATTAGGCTTTTGAAATTGGTAATGGTGATGGCATTATAGCGTCAACTCTCACTGAGATTTCTGTGGTTGGTCCAAATTGATGCAATTCCTCACAGTAGCAGACCAGGAGACACAGAACAACACATGGGAAAGACATTTGGGAAAGACACAATAACAAACAGAGCAATAAGATAAAACAAGAAAGCGAAACAGCGAAACCATCTCAACCAGCAAAGGGACACAAGAGACTATAGCCGCTTTAATACAGATCCCGCAATACTGCCGTAAAGAAAACCTTGCAATATCGTGGGTTTGGTTCGTTCTTTCCTTTCTTTCTTTCTATCTTTCTTTCTTTCTTTCTTTCTTTCTTTCTTTCTATATTTATTTATTTATTTATTTATTTATTTATTTATTTATTTATTTATATATATATATATATATAAAAATAAAAAATAATTTACTTGCTTTTTTTTTTTTTTCACTGAACCAAACAAAGGTGGCATAATGCTGCCCCCGTGTGTGATTTGAGATAGCATGGCTTTCCGGACTCAGAGGCGTGATCATGGGGCGTGGCGTGTAACACAACACCGCTGGCCTCTAGTGACATACTGTATAACAAATGCGTCGGGCAGCGGACCTCAATGATTTGGAGTGATCAATAGCTGATCACCTGGTTTCCTCTGGCAATAGAAGCCCTTTTTTTATTACCGGAATTAATTATCCATATTTAATTTCATTATCATACAAGCCATTACCTGGAGCTGCAACTTAACCACTCGCACCACCACTTCCAAATCCTCCATCTGCTTCCACGCTACAAGCACCAAACAGCCTCCATGCAATTAATAAATAGAATAAACAACTTTTATATCCATGGTTTTTATTTAAGCCATTTAAGTGCGATATTCCATAACTGCAGTGCAAAACTGCACCAGCAGGCAGCCACAGCAGAGGTGCAGTAGAGTGTCCTCGCCTATGTAACATCCAGCTGTAATTCCGAAATGCAGGACGGCAAAAAGTTTAAATATTTTCACTTTGCAAGACAACTGCCGTGTGCCGTTGCCGGTGTTCTCTGCCGGGCTGCCGTCATGCTGTCGTCTGGTTTGCCATTTCCTGTCTACCGTGTACCGAGCCGCACACATAACATGTCATCAAAAACGTCAGACCCCTATCCCGGCATGTCCCTTTCACACAGACATTGTTTAACCCCGATCAACAATGCCCCCCCCCCCGCCCGTTCCGTCTTCGTACCTTTTACACAGAACGGCGAGGCGCAAAAATGGCGCAACATTCCCGCCTTGAACAGGCTGTGTAAAAGGGGCTTAAAGCTGCCTCAAAATCAAGATGAAACATGGTTCTTAAGGTAACATTACAGGGGTTTTTTGGAATCATGACTTGCCTTGTATTGAGCAGTAAGCAATTCCGAAGCATGGCAGCCCTAAATATGAATGTTCTCTTTTCATGATTTGAAATGGTATTTGGGGCAAGATACCGTCCTCTGCCCCCTACTGGCTGATGTCTGTAATGTAGCGTGAACTGAGCTCTAAATTATGTTGTCATAGAGACATTTGGGGACCTGAGTCTGGCTGTCCTGTTTTGATTTTTAAAATATAGTACTATTGTTTATAAAATAATAACAAAATCTAATGTTGAATAAATATGTTGTGAACAATAACTGACTATTTCCCCTGGCGCTTATAAACATGAAAAATGCAGCTCTTCATGGCTTGCTATTATATCTAGTCAAAGAAAGGTGTGCGAAGCCTATGTATGGTCTTTCACACCATGACTCCAGTGTGTCATCCGTTATCTAACAGAGAAAATTGATTTGAATCCAACTGGACAGTTGTTTATAGATCGTAGATCATTTTCATGGCAATACACCACGATACTCCTAAATGGCAATCTTTAACTCTCTGCATGTGGTAAATGATCACAGAACTCAACGTTTAAAAATGGTTTATTTAAACATAATCTGTTGTGGTGTAAAAGAAAAAACTACATAAAAGATCCTCTTTTTAAAGCCAATGCTGCTCACAATGATTCAAACATACTCATACATTCATTGATTAGACTCTGCTCCAGTATGGAGCCTGTGAATCAGACCGCCGGGAAACCGCTCGTGTTCCTCATTTCAGTGGCAACACGGACATCTAGTGGGAGCAGTGTGTACTCCTTATGAAAATATAAAATGGCATATGATACGATAAGACAATACGACTTTATTAAGGGATTCAGGACAAGGAAACAATTACACAAGGAAACAAAAGCGAAGTCACATACAGGATATAGCAAAAAATGTTCTTCCACATAACAATGGACCTTTTGTCTAATTGTTTGGTCCACAACAGATCACTCGTGTGCGTGTGTGTGTGTGTGTGTGTGTGTGTGTGTGTGTGTGTGTGTGTGTGTGTGTGTGTGTGTGTGTGTGTGTGTGCGTGTGTGCGTGTGTGCGTGTGTGTGTCCATCTCTTGTGAGAGGGGCCTGGACGCAGACAAAATGGAGGACTTCCGCAAGAGGCACCTCCACAGGGTGACAAGAAATCACGTGACCTCAGCAGTGTGAGTTGGTCTTCTTCATGTGTTTCTTTCCCACGAAGACGCGTGAACACGGATTCAAAAATAATATACAACATATTATAAATATATTTTAAAAGTCAATTGACCCTCAAAAATGGGCCAATAAATGTTTTATGTAATGTTTAAATCAAATGTATTTATTAAACAATTTCTTACAAACAATTTACTAAACAATGTGAATAGGCACTGGAAGACCATGTGAGCTACTGATGAAAGACAGTGACCCTTAGCACTTTCATTGCATCTTCTGTTGTCAAAATCAAAATAAACCCAGCTATTATGTCAAAATAAACGACATCTTTTATGTTTGGGGGCAAATTGACCCCAGCAATTTAAACCTACAAAAAAAGACTGTAATTGAAAGTGTTAGCCAAGTTTACCTTTCGTAACATCAGCAAGGAACACATAGCAGTTAGTCAATAATGGAAAAACACCAATAAAAAGTTTATAAAAAGTCAATAAAACTGCGTGTCTGGTGTGGGCCTGCCAACGTCCAGCATAACGCCAGACTCAACAGGTCATCGGAGCAGCAGAGAGGATCATCGGCTGTGACCTGTCCACCTTTCAGGACCTCTATACTTCCAGGTCAAGAAGAAGAGCTGAAGAGATTATCAGTGTCCCTTGTCAGGGAGAAATGATCCCCTCAGTAACCTGGATTGATGCGTTGATTCAGATGACCGTACAAGTCTTTATTAATTACACATGGAGATGGAGATAGAACTGCTACATGATAATCATCAGTACAACTCACTCAAATCCATTTATTAAGTATACACTATAAAGGAAGGAATCTCTCTCTGTATGTCCTTCGATTATATCGACAACTGTTCATCTACTTTACACTTGGCAGGTGTATTGCTGGGGACCTGCAATGTGGACATGCGGCACATGTAATATTAATAATCATTGAATAACCAAGCAAACAGCGAGCCGCTCAGCTCTGTGCAGCAGCGGGGTGGGGCCCGTCATGTCCGCAGTGCAGCCCCATGTAATCAGTTTGTCCAAAAGCACGAGTCAGAGACAATCGATATTTTGCTAAGAACAAAAACAAAACCAGAAACTTTCTATTTTTTTAGGTTCTGGAACAGCGGAAATGCCAGAGGCCAAGCAATCGGCCCGTTCCGAACAGAATGTTTTGAACGGGCACTGCGCTAGTCTTCTAACTTATGAAATCCCTGTTTATGTATGATACATGTTTTTCAATTAACTCGACAACCGTTCATCCGATATACATCACACCTGGTGGGTGTATTTCTGGGGACCCAAGGATGTGCATTGTTGAATTTGGTGCAATTTGGACACGCGACATGTGTAATATTAGTAGTAGTCCCAATATGTAGCCGGGTGTGTTTTTTTCTGTAAGAATGAGTGTATTACCCCAGTGTGTGACTTGAATCAGGTAATAAATGTAATAATATTGTAGTCCCGTGAGAAAGAGTGCGACTTTCACAAGTGCAATCCATGCATGCAGCAGTTCAAGTCAGAGTGTGAAGTTGTTCGGATGAGCGAACAGGCATGTTGTGAACAGGTGTTTTATCAAAGAAATTACTTTCCATTATTGACTAACTGCTATGTGTTCCTTGCTGATGTTACGAAAGGTAAACTTGGCTAAGACTTTCAATTTCAGTCGTTTTTTGTAGGTTTAAATTGCTGGGGTTAATTTGCCCCCAAACATAAAAGATGTCTGTTTATTTTGACATAATAGCTGGGTTTATTTTGATTTTGACAACAGAGGATGCAATGAAAGTGCTAAGGGTCACTGTCTTTCATCAGTAGCTCACATGGTCCAGTGCCTATTCACATTGTTTAATAGATTGTTTGTAAGAAATTGTTTAATAAATACATTTGATTGAAATATTACATGAAACATTTAAAATAATTGCGGATTTTTTGTAAATACTTTTTGAATAAACTTTATATTGGCCTATTTTTGAGGGTCAGTTGTCTTTTAAAATATATTTCTAATGAATGAAGTTTATTATTTTCTTAAATCCGTGTTCACGCGTCTTCACAGGGAAAAAACGAACACGAAGAAGACCAACTCACACTGCTGAGGTCACTTGATTTCCTGTCAACCTGCGGAGGTCCCTCTTGCGGAGGTCCACCAGTTTGTCCTAAAGTACACAATCTCTTGTCTCTTGCAGGTGAATTCGGAGAGGTGTGCAGCGGCAGACTGTATACACTGGGAAAGGCCGACATCGCCGTGGCGATCAAGACACTGAAGTGCGGCTACGCGGAGCAGCAGAGGAGAGACTTCCTGCGAGAGGCCACGATCATGGGACAGTTCAACAATCCCAACATCATACGACTAGAAGGGGTGGTCACCAAGAGTAAGCTCTGTCTGTCTGTCTGTCTATTTCTCTAGCCTCTATTTTACCACTGCCTGCGTGTTTTAAATGGCATACAAAGAAACAAATAAACTACAAATAAACCATAAACTGACTCTTTGTTTCTTTTTGCATTTGCTACTTTTGCCGTCCAGGCAGACCGGTGATGATCGTGGTGGAGTACATGGAGAATGGAGCACTGGACTCCTTCCTGCGGGTAAGACTTGAACCCCCCCCACAAAGCCGTCCGGCGTGCAGACCAGCGGACACCCAAACACTCCTCTCTTCTTTGTCTTTGTTCTTGCGTGTGAATTTCAGACGCACGACGGCCAATTCACGGTGATCCAGCTTGTGGGCATGCTACGCGGTGTGGCCGTGGGTATGACGTACCTGTCAGACATGGGCTACATCCATCGGGACCTGGCCGCTCGCAACATCCTGGTGGACGAAAACCTCGTGTGCAAGGTGTCGGATTTCGGCATGTCTCGGGTGCTTGAGGATGACCTTGAGGCGGCGTACACCACCACGGTGAGTTCCACGGTAACGTAACAACGGACTGTTAGCTGCTCTGATTGCACCATCATTGCTCATTTGGGCTTTTGTTATTTATTTTTTTAAGGGAGGGAAGATACCGATTCGTTGGACGGCGCCGGAGGCCATAACATATGGGAAGTTTTCCACGGCCAGTGACATTTGGAGCTACGGAATTATCATGTGGGAGGTGATGTCGTATGGCGAGAGGCCGTACTGGGAGATGTCCAATCAAGATGTGAGCTTCTGACGTGGTCCAATCCCATGAGCGTTGATGAATTATGAAAGCATGTTATGATGATTATGAAAGATGTAGCAGCTCCGCTGGCTCAAGGGTCTTTCCTTTTCGGTGCCCTTTCTGTTTATATGTGGGTTCGCCAAGCGACAGAAACGATGAATAAGATTTGTATTTGGGGCAGTTCCGATACGCCGTCGTCCGAATATGATCCAAATCGATCCCAGCGTGTCATTGCGTCACTGGTCATTTGCAATAACTTCACGCATGGGCAAAATGCCAGTATAGATTATTAAAAGACAAATTAATATAATTTCACGTTTATCTGGATTTCTAGTGACAGTTCAACTAAAAATCGCTCTGAAATCTTTGCAACAATTTGAAGTGAACAAGTACTTACCTCAGATTAGTATAGCCTAACTATTAGGGGTGCAGGCCTGGATCACCTATTGTTATTGTTTAATTATTTTCCTCTAAATTTTTCGGGCTAAAAATATTTGGAACAGAACAACGGCAGGAAGCTACGAACACTGAACAAGCTACGAACGACGTCTCATTAGAACCGGGAAGTCTCAAACATGTCGTGGTTCAAGTTTCAGCGAAATCGATCCACATACGGAGCAGAGATTTGTGAATTAGCGACTAAATCTGACCCAAAGTAGCCGGAAGGTTGTGTGTCACAGACACAGCAACGTTCAAAATCGAATGGAACTAGATGAGTTTTACAGCAAGACGCTTTGTGACGTCATCGTTTCCTCATTTAATCACAGAGCGCAGATTTGGGAACCCTTTTTTATCCTCTGTGTTTTTTTTCGGTCTGAAAAGTATCTGAAACAGGACAACGGCAGTACACACAGACATGGTTAAAGTCTCGTTAGAACCAGGACATTTTGGACGTCTTGTTGTTCGAGTTTGAGCAATATCGATCTGTATTTGGAGCAGAAATTTGTGAGAAATTGTCATAATTTCATTAGTTTCAGGAGCAGGCCCCTTTGTGACATCATCCAAAGTTATATAAGTCCAAGCTTCGTCTTTTGGAGTTCATTTGCCTCCAGCCGCTTGCGAGTACGATTAAAGGGTTTAACAAAACCTCTGAAACTATAATCGTTCAAAGATATTTTCGCACTGCAGGAAGTTCTAAGAACCATTGGAGGAACCAACCTTTTCTTTTGTGTCCACACTGCGTCATCCAGGAACAATCGTAATTCTTAAAACATCTGTTCTTCAGGGATATTTAAACTGAACGCCAGAAGATTAACATGCAGTGACAAAAGTGCACGTTGATTGGTCCAGACATAATTGGAAAACAGTCTAAAAACATATTCCGTCTTTGTGTCATCACACACGTCGCTTGCAGCTCCAGAGGAACGGGTCCGAATCATGACCACGAATCATCAACATTTTATTTTTTTAGTCTCAAACGTTTTAAAAGTTGATAAAAGGTCTCTGAGGGACGTGCAGTGTCCACTCCATTTGAATGGAACCGTTTTGTTGGGAACTTCCACGTGAGGCGGAGTGATTCCCTTCCACAGAGACACCATGAGGCAGGACTGTGGACTACGGGTGGTAGACAGCCACCTTCTATTAGGATAAAGTAATTACATGCAACAAGTGCATCAGCTTGTAGTAGTAATTCTGTGTGTCACCAGGACTCAGAAAACTCGCTTCACTGCATCATTACGTAGGTCAGCGCTGTGTTCGATGAAAACCCTGAAAATTGTAACCCGTTTTAGTAGTAATGCTGACGTAAAGACAAGCGACAGCATGAACTGATGCTATGTTCTATGGGCACTTGAAAAGTTGTTATTGGTGTTGCTACAAAGTGATGGTGTGAAATACATATACAATACGTTGCATTATTGCATAGCGCTTGCATTGCATTGTGCTGGATGACATATGCGACACACAACCCGTCAGCCTGTGTTTTGGCGTGGTTCTAAACACCTGCGTGCCTCAGGTGATCCTGTCCATCGAGGAGGGGTATCGTCTCCCGGCGCCGATGGGCTGCCCGGTGGCGCTGCACCAGCTGATGCTACACTGCTGGCAGAAAGAACGAGGACAGCGGCCTCACTTTGGCGACATCGTGGCTTTCCTGGACAAGCTGATACGCAACCCCAGCAGTCTGCTCGCGCTGGTCAATGACGCACAGAGGTGAGATGAAGCGTAAGATCAAACATACAAATTGAATAGATATTGTAAATGAAAATAATTTAAAAAAATGATTTACTTCCATCAAATTAAATTTATTTTGGTGGAAGGCAAAGTGTCACATTTACATTCACGTCCATCGATATGAATGTCTCTGACTCAATGACTTTAATTTAGTCTTCAATCATTTTCAGTTTGTGAGCCGAGGGTTCAGTCACTGCTGGAGTGACTCATCCTGACTCATTTATTAGCGTGATTATCTTGAATGGGTTTGGGCTTTCTCCAGTGGACTTCACAGATGATCATTGATATTCAGGAGTTCAATGAACTAGGGGGGCTGAGGCGATGATAGGGGTCGACTTACACTCCCACAAAAAGTAATAAAATACAGTGTATTTTTTTGTTCCTCACCTTGTCGTTTGCCATTGTAGTTTCACCGAATCCCCTGAAGAGATGAGAGACTACCCTCTTTTCATCTCCATCGGCGATTGGCTGGACTCCATCCAGATGAGCCAATACAAGAACAACTTCCTGGCGGCGGGCTACACGACACTGGACTCTATTTCCACCATGAGTATAGAGTGAGTCCTTGTAACTGTGTGCTGTGTCGTTATTTTGAGCATTGAGCTCATGTTGTGATCTCATTGGCCAGGCCACTTGGAAATAACAAAGTTTTGTTCTCGTCAGAAAGTGTTAGGTTTTTTTTTCAAACCTTGTTTTAATATAATGCAGAAATAAGAGATCCAAAACACATATTCCAGCAAGAATATTCATTCGTTCTCAACGTACAGTAGTTAAGTTGTATTATTACACTGCTCTGTGGAATTCTTTATTCTGATTGGTCAATAAGCACTCAATTATTTCTGAATAATGCCCTGTTAATAATGAGGGGGCTGGGGCAACCACTTCTTGCTGTTTGTATACACGTCCTATGCTCCAGGCTGCCTACATGCTAATGCTTACACTAGTGTGGCTATGTCCAACTTCACATCAATAACAATAAATAGATAAGTCATATGTAGGGCGAATTTTTTTTGTAGGACGAATCGTTTGCTACATTGGTACAGTGTTAGCTACGCTGTTGTGGACTATTTTTCTCAGCTGAAGCAAAGTAGAAGCGCTGCAGTCACCATGCTAGGCATTCTAGCTATAACACTAGCCATCCAATCTAAATGTATTATTTTATTAAGCAAGTAGCCGTGTAATAAGCGGGATAATGTGCAGAGTGATACAGTGAGTGATGCAATGTGCTGATCACCCTGTCGGGGGTTATTTTGTGATTATTATCGCGTTGTCCCTTACATATCAAACGCAAGGCTGTTTGTTATATCAAGTAGATGACTGGAATTAAGTCATTGTCTCATTTTCCTTCCCTTTTTTCACAATTAAAATTGTTCCACTCAAAGACTCTTCAAACTGTCTTTCTCTTCCCCTGCCCTGCAGCGACATCAGGCGCATCGGGGTGTGTCTGATCGGTCACCAAAGGAGAATCATAAGCAGCATACAGTCTCTCCGACTGCAGCTCCACCACATCCAGCAGAGCGGCTTCCAAGTCTGATCAGAGCTACAGATGGATGGACTGACTGACTGACTGACTGACTGACTGACTGACTGACTGACTGTACAGACTAAAAGGGAAGTGAACCACAGCGAATCCTCTGCATCGGCATTCACCAGACACCGGCTCCAGTAGGTGTAGAAGACCCCACGCGATGCTCATGGCCGACAAGGAAGGGCGGTCGCCTCGAACGATTCACAGTCTAGTTGCTAAGCGCTCCACTCATTTTGGACACTGTTCAGTTGAAAAACAAACAAACAAACAGGCTCGGCAACAACCAACCAACAACCAACCTCTGTCAACTGCGGCCACGTGTAGTCTCTTTATTTACTCAAGCCGATACTAGAACTCATGTGAATTTAGGACAAATTTCCTTTCCCCTAGTTGTTACTCAAGTGGCCACCGATACCTCTTATCTTTCCTAGTGACAATCCAACGGTTTCTCATGACTTTGAATGGGATTAAACCTGTTACCTCATGACTCGAGAGAAAGAGATAGTAGCATCAGTGTACACCGTGTGGTATGTGATTTGATACACAGTTAAGCATATGGCAATATTCTTTCTACAGCGACATTTGTCGTCAACCTCTACCTATAAGTTGTGAAATGACAATGTTTAACAAAGTATGATGGGCGTGCGAAAGAACGTGTGTCTTAATCTTCTGCCAATTTGTGTAACATTTCACGGGGGAGAGAAAACAGCAAATATTTGACCATATGAAGGATACAGTCTACGTGTTTTTTTGAGCTGAAGACCATTGAATGTCATAAGATTTTATAGAAATATATATTCTATGATCAAAGATAATGCAGTATGCTCTGTACGTCATGTCTCGTGAAAGGTGTATATTTCATCGAGTATCAACAACCTAATTTCAACACTTACTTTTTCTGTTAAGATTCTGATTCGTGGCTGCACAAAACATCAAGATCTCCTCAAAGCGGACAATTAAAAATGTGATTTTCATCAGGTTTTTCCATGGTGTTGATACAAGTCACCTGAGCTGTGTCCGAAATGTAATACTCGTGTACTATTTAGTATGGCAAATTCGTGTTTAGTCCAGTGTTTTCCAACCTTTTTTCTGCCACGGCACGCTTTTGTACAAATAAATAATCCCACGGCACTATACCACTATCATGTTAACCAGAAAAATGTCAGAAACATGCAGAACTGTGCATATAATTACAGCCTACTAATGGGTAGTGATGCAGGACTCGCGAACGATTCGTTCATACCAAACAACTCTTTTGAACGAGTTGGGAGCCACTCCAGAAAAAGAGTGGGCGAGTGAGTGAATCTTTGACTCAAAATTGACAATAATAAACTTGTTCATCGTTCACTGGAAGTCCTCCCTCTAGTCTTCCCTCAATCAACTGAATCAAATGAACAAAGAGTTGGAAAATCGAGAGTGAGTGAGTTACAGAGTGATTTGTCAAGAACCGAATCTCAGAAAAAGAGTCAAACTTCAAAATAATTTCAGTGCTACGAACAGCCGTCACTTTCAGAGTGAAACTAGTTCTGATGAACACAGAGTTGCTATTCTGGCTGGAACTGATGACTTCAATAAATTAGTTCAGCCTTGGAGTTTTGATCTTGCAACACAAAAGCAAAATCTTCTTTTTTTTAAAGTGGTATTTGAAGAATGTTTTTGGAATGCCAGTGCCGCGGCACAGTGGTTGAAAAACACTGGTTTAGTATGTGAGAAACCATAGTATGATCAAATAGTATGTGAAAAGTACCGGTGAAATATTGTAGTATCCAAACGCTGCATACTATGCTGACAAATATGTCCCACAATGCATTGTGTTTGGGGGAGACACCTTCAATGGTTTCAAATCTTAAGTCAAAGTCACTGTCAAAGGCTATATGACGATGACGTATGAAGTCCAAGAAGCCATAGATCTTTATACTCACATACTCATGTGGTACGTAGTATGACATTCCGGACGCAGAGAGAGTTTCCGTTGGTACCTGTTTGGCAACTAATGTCGTATAGTAGTAGTTGCACATCTTTTGATGTGACTTTCTCTTCAAAGATGCGTTTCAACACGTCCCACAACAACAAAGCAGATTGGTTCAATATCCACTTGAGCCGTCACTCAAGTGACTCGCACACGTTTTCTGGACATGAAGACTCAACAGGTGGATTTGTCAAACATGTGCTCAGGGAAGGCGACACAGTATGTGAATTTTACGCTCCCGCAGGGCCAAGCGCAAAGGAGAGGCGGTGGAGCCGTCCATCATCAAACATGAAATGTATGTTCTTTCTCTCTCTAGAATGAGTGTTTTGATGTAGTTGTGTGCCTAGTTTTTTTTTAGTAGTTAAAATTCCATCGCAAAGGCCACACAACAGTACAGCAGTGGGCAGAGCAAGTTAAAAAAAACGAACAAAAAAAGTAACCTACATTACGGCATTATGTGGTATAGGCATATAAAATGCACGATGTCTATTTATTAAAAAAAATCCATAAGGATGGTGAAAAATATGTTCAATTCCGCAGTTTGTTACTCAGTATAAGCCGTTGGACAGTAAGATATGGAACTCAACAACAGATGTCAGTTTTTAATAACAGTTTAAACGTTTTTTAATATATATATATATAATATGTGGGCGTGGTACCATGAATAAATGAATTCATTCATCATCCCTTGTGGATGGGGAAAAATGAGTTAAATTTGCAGTTTGTTACTAAATACATGTCCAAGTGGGTCAACCTGGACAACTTTTGAGTTGAATTAAGTATTATTTTAAACAAAGCATTATAGAATACAGGCACTCCTCACTTAACGACCAAGTTCCGTTCCTAGGACCAGGTCGTTAAGCAAATTGGTCGATAAGCGAGGACCTGTGTTATTTCACGGTAAGGGGGCGTGGCCATTGTGAACACTAGTGTAGTGAATACTGACAGACTGCGGAAACGAGACAGACTGAGAACGGTGATGAGATGAGATGATTGACGCTAAGACCGCGCACGACGTGGTATTGTGCGCAGCAATGCCGACTGGTCAGAGAGCCGGTCGTAAGTCGGAACGGTCGTTAAACGAGGAGTACCGGTATATAGTCACAATCAAGTGTGGAAACAGTCGATGCAAGCCATCTACTGGAAAGAAAATGCAAAAAGAGCTGTACTAATGATATGCAGATGTAGTACCATAAATAAACCTAGTTGTATAATCTGGGACAGGCTTTTGTATTTGTAGTTTGACCCAACGGCACGCAGTACACCAGTTGGCCTGTAGGTGGCACAATTGAGTCAAGGGAGCGCACCCGCCCCCCCCCCGCGCTGTTGCTAAGCGACGCGGTGTAAATATCCTAAGCCCGGGCTGCAGGGACTGAAGCCGGACGAATGAATGTTTTTTTTGTGTTGTCCCGTGTCGAAGAGGCTGCTGACAGGAGGTCGTGAGCGGTGTCGTGTTGATCTATCTGAGGTAAGGAAAAAAAAAATCGCGGTGAACCATCTGTGTTGTTTGGCGATAGCATTGCGGGCTAGCAAGCTAACGGCGATTAGCAGTGCGAGCTGCTGCGGTACAACGCGCCTCGCTCGTTCTGCCGAAACATCAACACGTAGGCATTTGTGGATTCATTGCAAACACGTGGGTTAGGTTGCGGGCGTGTTGGTGCCCGGTCCTGCGACGGAGGACATCTTGCACGGACAGGGTTAGCATTAGCGTTAGCGCAACTAGCGCCGATCTCTGTTTGAATAAGGCAGGATTAATGCTGCGTTCCCTGTAAAGTCGGAGCTCGGTAAAGGCAACTTCTACGTTGGACAGCTGCAAAAGAAAGCCGCTCGTTCAGGGTCAGAGTTCAGAGTCTGAATTTCGAGTTCACCGAGATGGCCCACATGACGTCACAACGACACGGCGCCCCGATCGATCGATCCAGACTGTTCTGCAGTTTTAATGTCAGGTTGACATTACAAGCGTTTTGTAGCTGTTAGAATGCACAAGCGCGCCGAACGAAGACCACTGATACTGCGGACGTCCACGTCTTCCCGAACGACGGAGCGCATTTTTTAAGTCGGAGTCGGGATTTCCGAGTTTTACGTTTTGATGGAAATAGCATAACGCCGGGATAGTGGGTTTTAAACGCACCAAGGCTTTAGACAACCGTCTCAATTGAATTGATTTGTCGTTGACAGTGAAGGGATCCAGGGTCGTGGTCCGTGACTGTATAAGTTAATGCGTTTATTCAGGTTTAAATGAAATAAATAGGTACACATATTAATAGGGGTCCGGCCCCGAAAGGGCGGGAGCCCTATTGCTATTTAATTGAAAAACTGACGTCAGTAGCGATGGATCTCATGGACGCACTCACAGACAAGATGAGTCAAATGTGTATTTGGGGCGGCCCCGACATACCGTCGTCCAAGTTTGATCCAGATCGGTCCATTATTTTGGAATAATTTCGTAAAAAAGAAAAAAAAAAAAAAAAAATATATATATATACATATATATATATATATATTTTATCATTGCCATAATGCGTGCGCGTTCGCATATGACATTATGACGCATTGCAGTCTAGTGATTGGTCAACAAGCGGGTCCTCACCTTGATGGCGGCACGTGCAGATGTGACTGACGTCAGACTTTCAAGGGCTTTCATGGATCAGATGAACTCTCAGACAATCTAAATAAGATGTGTATTCCAGCAAGTTCCAACATGGCGCCGTTGGAGTTTTATCCAGATCGGTTCAGTGTTGTGGATGGAGTTTGTGATCAACAATCACTACCTCACCAAGATGGCGCCACCACGAACAAACATATAAATTCTTGTGTGTATTCGCGAGTTGACAAAGTACACCGATCTCGTGATAGCACTGCAGTCTACCAGGCCATTATGAGTGATCTTCTGCACTCAAAAAGTATACCGGGGGAGATAGCCAGGACACCTGGCTCTCCGTGGTTTGTTGTCGGCTCCAGCAGGCGCTGTTGTTGGTTCCAGTCAGCCTGCTCGCCGATCAGACCTGCAGCTGAGTGCAATTTGCCCTTGTATTTCGTCTGATCGCGATTATCCATGTGTGGCAAAGTAAATAATCTGCACAGTCTGCAGATATAGGCACGATTGTAACTTTAACTTAAGGAATATAAGATACAAACTCTTAACCATACAAAGTTACAAAGTAACAGGCATTATTTTATTACTACTAACCTTTATTATGTTTGAAAAAATGAAGTTAAAAGTATTACCAGAAGACAATTGGATTTATCAAAGCGCAGCGGATTAAACATCATAAACATATACGCTACTGAGGTCAAAATAAAAACCCAATAACACCACTGGCAGAATTTATAGACATTCCAGAGATATCAACGTATACAAACAAAGAACGGAACACAGCACCAAAGCACAATCATCCATTGAACTTTTAACGAAGGGCCGACTACCCTGGTAGTCGCCAGGTAGCAGCTTTCTGCAGCTATATATATATATATATATATATTATTGCTATTATGGCCAGTAGTACTATTATCTGTTGTATTGTTGTCATTACTATAATCCAATATTATTATTTTCACGACTATACTATCTCACCAGACTATAGACAGATATACTTAGATAGATATACACAGATATACACTTGAACTATACCAGCTTATACTTATTGAATGCAATTTTGTATATCTACTTTTATTAGCTTATTATTACCCTGTTTTTAATTTATTCAAATTATTTTATTCTACTTTGTAAATGCATTTTGCTTTTATGCTTACTATCTGATGTTTTTTTAATGTGAAGCTCTTTCAGTTACAAGTGACGTGTCTGAAAGGTGCTCTACAAATAAAGGTTATTATTATTATTATTATTATTATTATTATTATTATACTCATACTCATACATGCATACCATTTACCATATCCAGTGAGCTCAGCCTATACAGGCTGACCCATGGGGCTGTTCGACAAGCTAGCAGGATGGCTAGGGCTGAAGAAGAAGGAGATCAATGTGCTATGTCTGGGGCTGGACAACAGCGGGAAAACCACCATCATCAACCAGCTCAAACCGTCAAATGTAGGTCCAGCTGTTCACTCAGAGGTTACTAGCCATTACATGCAAGTCATTTAAAATTGCTTCCAATGTCTAAATATAAGACAGCTTTTTGTGTGTCTCACAGGCCCAGACACAAGACATTGTCCCCACCATTGGCTTCAGCATAGAGAAGTTCAAGACATCTAGGTAGCTTTTTTTTTTTTTCAAATGTTGATTTTAACAATCCTCTGGATGTGAAATGAAACGCAGCATTCGCTCAATTGCCCTTTTCCTCTCTTTCACATGATGCTTATTTTCTCTTTCTACCAGTCTCTCTTTCACAGTTTTTGACATGTCGGGCCAGGGCAGATATCGGAACCTATGGGAACACTACTACAAGTGAGTCCGGCACAAACTGCACTTAAAAACTCTGGGTTACTTTTTGTGGATGTTGTTCATTTAAGGATTTATTCCAATATGGCGAAATGTCACCTTAATCATAGGAGATTTTACAAAATGATATTATATGTATCTTACAAATGTGATGCAAAGATTCAAACTGAGGCTCATCACATTGAACTGTATTTTAAATATTAGGGATACACAGATAAGTTGTCAGATATTAGACCTATTAGGTCCAATAATGTGCTAAAATACTCTTCTTAAATAAACAAAAACCAAAATTACACTGATTATCGTAAGGGGTCCAGCCCAAGGGCTAAAAAGTATCTGAAACAGGACAACGGCAGTACACACAGACATGGTTGAGGTCTCGTTAGAACTGGGACGTTTCAGACGTCTTGTCGGTCGAGTTTGACCAATATTGATCAACATTTGGAGCAGAAACGACTGAAAAACTGTTGTACTTTCATTAGTTTCAGGAGCGGGCCGCTTTGTGACATCATCATCCAAAGTTATATAAGTCCAAGCGTCGTCTCTGGGAACTCATTTGCCTCCAGCTGCTGTTTTTGCACTGCAGGAAGTTCTAAGAACCATTGGAGGAACCAACCTTTTCTTTTGTGTCCACACTGCGTCATGCAGGAACAATCGTAATTCTTAAAACACTGTTCTTCAGGGATATTTAAACTGAACGCCAGAAGAGCAACATGCAGTGACAAAAGTGCACGTTGATTGGTCCAGAGGTAAATCCACAAAAACTGTAGGAGTAGAAAACTGTCCAAAAACACATTAAGTGTTTGTGTCCTCACACATGGAGTTAGTTTGTAGCTCCAGAGCAACAGGTCCGAATCGTGTCTGTTTTATTTTAGTCCCAAAATTTTAAAAAGTTGATGAAACGTCTATTTGGGACATGCAGTGTTCAGTCCGTTTGAATGGAACTGTTTCACGGGAACTTCCACACAGAGTGCTTCCCTTTCACAGAGACGCTGTGAGACAGGACTCTGTGTACTACAGGTAGTAGCGAGCAAACCTTCTATTTTTAGCATGAAGTCATAACACGCAACAAGTGTATCGGCTTGTAGTAGTAATTCTGCGTGTCACCAGGACTCATCGTCATTGTCAGCCCATGCTGCATTCAATGAAAACTTGGAAAATTGTCACTGGCTTTAGGAGTAATGCTGATGTAAAGACGAGCAATAACACAAACCGATGCTACATTCCATGGGAACGCGACAATTTGTAATTGGTGTAGTGATAGTGATGGTGTGTTTTACCGGAACTCAGAGAACTGTAATTTCCTGCCCACCGCAATAGCCACTTACAATGACCCCCCTCTGTGCCAGGAGAGAAAACTTCTCCTCTGAATGGCAATGCACAAGGCACATTTTTACTTAATTATTTATTTAATTTCCACTTCAAGCTTTACCTTTCACTAAGTTAGGTTCTATTTTATTTATTTCTATTATTATTTCTATTTTATTTTTTTATTTTGTTCTTTCAAAAGTAGTAAAACACACGTTGTTCAAAACAACGTGTGTTTTTGTATATTATGTGTGTTTTGTCATTGCTGCTGCAACACTGGAATTTCCCTTTGGGGATTAATAAAGTACCTTTATCTTATCTTATATTAATTTGTATCTAACACGACTAAGCTGGACCCCATGTATTTCTGTCTTATAATAATAATAATAATAATAATAATAATTATTATTATTATTATACCAAAATTGTAATATGATACCAGACCATAACTCTCCCTCTCAAATATATTAGACCATAAATGGGGAGCAAGTACAGGTCACGTGAAAAGGTTTTAAGTTCACAACACCACTGAGTCAATGAAGGATACTATTCCCTTCTCACGGTGTGCACACAGCTAGGTTCTAGATATATTTCTTTTGTTTGGTTTCATTTTTTCCTATCTCCCCCATATTCACCAGGGAAGGCCAAGCCATCATATTTGTGATTGACAGTGCGGACAAACTGAGGATGGTCGTGGCCAAAGAAGAGCTGGACACGCTTCTAAACCACCCAGGTCAGTTTCATGCAGTGTGCTGCTGGAATCGTGTCCTGAAATCATGCCGTGACGTCTCTCGTGCTCCTGGTTTTTTACCTTGTAAAGATATGGATCCGGTCCTTTTAAAAAGTCTTGAAAGTGTCCTCATTTGTCATTTTGACAAATATTAGGCAGTAAATGTAATTCTTACAGACAACTCTGAGATTTACTTTGAAATGATGTGCAGGCATTGTTTGAGCTTGGCATCTGGGCTCTACTGCTCATCATTCCCGGCGTGGTGCACAGCAAATGTAGGCATGCCTAATGAGCTAGAAATACAGTATAGGAGTGATGGGCTCAAAAGCAGCAAAGTAGGTAGGGAAGGAGGGATTGGTGGCTAAAATATGGCCAGCAAAATAAGGGCATGGAATCGTGTGGCGCTGTCAAGTTGTCTGACAGAACCAGCTGCGCATCATTAACCTTAATAAGATTGTGATAGAAAAATGCAATAATTGATGCTTTCTTCATATTACCAATATTCGCATGCTTTGTTCTTATAAACTATGCTCACATAACGAGGAGGGTCATGTTACGCTTTGAGTTAAGGTAGCAGTACACTTAAAAAGAAGTAGAAGTCTTAGTTTTAGAGACCCAAGGTTATTTGTGGAGCTCAGACGTGAGTTTAGCGCCTCACTTGAAGTAAGTCTGAATTACCACGACAAGGTCTTGTGACATTTTATGCTACATACGTTTTCAACATAAACGTAAACATTTTATGTGTTTATTTTAAAATGAGTCCAGTGCTTCTGTATCAGTGTCATTTCTTTTTTTTTTTTTTAATTGACATTTGTCTTCATATTTATCTAAATTTAACTTACATTTATTACAGTCTCTAATCACCTACCTTGCTATCTCACCGAAGGGAATCATGTCATTATAACAGGTAGAAATAGGGAAAGTTATGAACTAGCTGATTCTATAAACTAATACTTCAGAGGATATGTCTGAAGTTTAGAATGATTTTATTATTATTCTGAACTGTTATTTATGTTGGTACTGGTCAGTTGAGGTAAAACACTCTAAAAACATGTCTGTATCGTCCCTACGGCTCATACTGCAGACATTAAACACCGAAGGGTCCCTATCCTGTTCTTTGCCAACAAGATGGATGTGAGGGACGCTCTGTCTTCAGTCAAGGTCTCCCAGCTCCTGTGTCTGGAGAACATCAAAGACAAACCATGGCACATCTGGTACACACACACACACACACACAAGCACACACACACACACACACACACACAAAAACAGGCACACACACAGGCACACACAGGCACATCTGGTACAAAAACTAACAGACACACACATACAGCCTTATTACTGTAGCTCTATTTGCGGACATCTTGCTGCTTGCAGATGTTATCAAGCATGAGATTACTGTTTATCAGGGTTCTCAGGATATCATATTGTTGTATGAGATTACCGTGCCATAAAAAAATTCAATAAGGATAATCACACAAACTGATCACGAATAGTGCGGTCACGATTACCTGACAGCACCATTATCATACCATTATAGTTGATGGTTATTGGTTGCACAAATAATTGTGATTACCAATTGAATTGTCTCATTCCGTTCATTATTAGGACACTAAAATAGTGATAAAAGTATTATAGAAGATCCATTTATAAGCATTGAACAGTTATAAGCATTGAACAGCGGAACATACATATTTGAGTAGATGGTTAATTTGCCTCAACCCAACTGATGGAAATGCAGCTAATTCACATTGCATTTATTGAGCAATTTCTAATTGTGGTTTGAAATCCCCCTTGAATTTGGATGGATTAGTAGTATTACCTTAGATGCATTTGTAATCATTACTATTACTTTTTTTTTTTTTTTACCTTATTATCGTCAATAGTGTAAAAAAGAAAATCGTGAAACCCTTGAAGTTTATCCCAGTGGTCTATATTTCTTATATTTCTACATTCGACATTCTATTCTAAATAATAATGTATTTTTTTTGTTGTTTTTTGCCTTGATCACGAAATTAAGGATATTTAGTTTACAGCTGTAAAGCACAGTTCTGAATGCAACCTGTTGATGTGTTTCAGTGCCAGCGATGCTCTGAAAGGTGAAGGTTTACAAGAGGGGGTGGACTGGCTGCAAGGTACGACCTTGAGTTAGTAACCCGTCTGTAATGGGTCATTTGTTACTTGTTTGTTTTTTTTGCTTGAAAAATAAACTTTGTTTTGTATATAATTGCAGAAAGATGTAGAATGTGATTCTGAAAGTGATCAGCTAAGTCCACTTCATCACTGTACTGTGCAGTACTATTCTTTTATTTATGGCTTTGTTTCATTTAACATCTTTCCGTAGATCAAATTTCACAGTAAGTATCGTGTGTTGTTTCTGTGGCGTAGCAGGACATTATATCAACAAACTACTGTTAGTTTTTTCTTAGCCCTTACCCTTTTATAGACCCTTTCCTACCTACCTTCCCTTATTGTAGGTGTTTCATAGATTACACTGATAAAGTGCTGGAACTACCTCATTGCACTTGTTGGTCACACATTTAATTTGATTCGTTTGTATTACGTTAGAAGGCGCGGACACGGCTCTCCGGTTGAAAGTGCTAAAGAGCAGGAAGTGATACTGCGTTCATGGGAACTCTGAAAACTGTAATTCATGTCGGTAGCCATCCATCTCCATCTGCTTCCCCGCTACAACAACCAAACAGCTCCCATGCAATGAATAAATATAAGAAAACAACTTTCATATCAATCCACGGTTTTTATCTAAGCCGTTAAGTGCGATATTCCAGAGAAAACGTGGCATCCCTCACGCCAACACTACCTACAACACTTTAGATGCTAACTCACATCATAACCTAACATCATACCACAAAGTAAGCTTCCATGGATGGATAATAAAATGGATGGACTTCCAAAAGGTTTTTGACCAGCTTCTATCTTGGCTTTTCTTAAAATGCCTCATAATTGAAATATTTATAACCAATTATATCCAGTGATATGTGTGTGAAGGTACAGTAGGTATGGAAACTACTAATAACTATACTAGAAACAGGAAGTTGGGTCGCTTCCCACTGGCAACCTACTGTAGCCAATGTTATGCTCTGGATGTACTGCGACACTTGCGAAACGTAGTTTAAAGTAAAATGTGATTAAAAAAAAATAATATAATGAAATAAAAAGCACCAAGACGTGACTATAATGCAGGTTTTCCCTTTTCGAAAAGGAGATTTAACATTTGCTTCATTGGACTGTGCTTAAGCACAGTGAGAAGCTGCAGCAGAGTGGTAAGTTTTTCAATAGTAAAGCGTGGGATGAGGTTGTGATCAGTTATAAATGGCGAGAACCGACTTTTTAAAATCAGGACTATCATAGCGAACCTGTCCGTTAAATTTGTCAGCGACATTTTGTATTTGTTGAACGGTATGTATGTCTATGATGATGAATGATGAACACATTTTGCAGATCAAATCAGAACGATCAGAACATGAGGACCATGTGAAGCAACACTGGGGAGAAAATGCCAACGATGAGATCTGACACCAATTCTTCTTCAGCGATACAGCGGTCAGCGGAAGCTGTTAAAATGGACAACCAAACTGCTAGAAATGTTAGTTTTCCAGAAAACAAATGCTAGTACGGTGTCTGTCTCATATTTAATTAGAGTCAGCGTTCAACGTCACATTTCAGAAATGGCTACACTGCACCAAACCTAACGAATGTGGTAAAACATGGCCATAAAATTTCTCTCCTGTTGGAACCAATACCTTATTTGGTTGATGTGGTGGGGGGAAAAAAAGGATTCAAAAGTTAAACTTCAGTGCTCTGCAGTAGCGGGGGAATGAACCAAGCCTGTGCGGTCCGCAGACATTCACTTCTGCCGTCACCCCCTTAGCTTACTAATCATTACAAAGACATTTAAAAGTTGACGTTTGGAAATGGAGCCATTGGACCACCATGTCTGCTTTGGGAGTACAGTGGACACAAACAGTGAGGAGAACGAGACGGTATAGATATAGAATTTTTCTAAATTTCAACATTCAGGAAACTTTCAAGACAGCTGCCATAAATTGGTTTTTAATGACTGTATGACCTCAGAAAGGGGATTTACAGCAAACTACTATTGTTATTTGCTGTGGAAGACAGTACAGACAGTACATCCGTAACTACACGGTGAGAAATAAATGCTCTTTGAAAATGTCATAAAAGCCTCCTGTCCATATATAACTCAACCCAACCAACTCTAAAATTGAAACCAACCAACCAAACTGAATTGGTCATTACCCTTTGACATCTGTACAAATTTATTAGAGGTGGATTTTTCCGATTTGTATCTATCCCATCACTAAACCTAAATGTGTAAAAATCAGCTGTAGGTGTGTACTGTGTTGTGTGCTTTTGAGAGAATTTTTATTTAATTGTATTTTCGTTTAGGGCATGTGCCCCACAGTGAAGGGCTCTTATGTTTCTGGGGAAATAATTGAACTTCAATGTGTTTAACTTTTTTCTTCTCCAATGGTTGGTTTCTCGTAACATTTTCGATTGGTGATTAAAAGTCAGGTAGTATAGGTTTAGGTTATTTTGTTTTCATCAATTTGAGATGGGTGATTTATGATGAACATTCAGTAGCATTTAAAAGTAGAGGGGAGAAAATAAGAATTTTAACCGATATATTATGGAAACCTCCAGAAACCGTAAAGCCATGTAGTCATGTCCTAGTTCTGTAATTGGAAAATTTAAAAATGGAACCCAAAAACCTGGCAAATCAAAGAGTGTGTGTGTGTGTGTGTGTGTGTGTGAGTGTGTGTGAGTGTGTGTGTGTGTGTGTGTGTGTGTGTGTGTGTGTGTGTGTGTGTGTGTGTGTGTGTGTGTGTGTGTGTGTGTGTGTGTGTGTGTGTGTGTGTGTGTGTGTGTGTGTGTGTGCATGTGGTGTGCGTGCGTGCGCTATATATATGTATACAGTATGTGTGTTTGTATAAATATATGAATATATGTATATAAACCGGTTGTCAAATAAATGCCGGTGGCGTGGTTGCAGCAGAGCCGCCTGCCAAATGCCACCCGAGTGGTGTTTCCAGGGTCCTCCGACACAGAGGCATAGGCGATGGGGTTGAAAATTACCAGTTTATTGTAGAGATTGGGCAAGGTGAACAAGCCTGGAGCAGACGGACACATGTCATGACAAGGACTCCTCCCGTGTGTGTGTGTGTGTTTTTTTTTTTTTCTTTCCTTTCCTATGGCTTCCTTTAGGGGATGCTATTTGCCATTGAAAACGACCGACATCTGTACTCAGCGATTCCAGTGCAGCTACTGAAAATATTCTCGCAAATATATTATCACATTTAAGAATGTCTTTTCACGCAACTATTACGTTATGATAGGTTAGATAGCGTCATCTTGTAAAATATAAGTAATGGAGTTTTGTAATTCAGTACATTATTAGTGTGCTCATGACTACGAGATTTAATGAAAATCTTACGCTGACGGTTATTTTCTACACAAAGACCGTAGATCCTGTCATGATTTTATTTATTCTTTATTTGGTTGTGACATTTTACACCCTCTCAAATCTGTCGTTACTAATAATTGAGTGCTCCGTTAGACACATTTATCAGATGAGATCTAATTCATCATTAGCTAATAGTGCGTCAAGTCAGTCGTGAATGGGCACGGTGATATATCTAGTGCAGCCAGCTGATATCCCTAAACTGTACATATTGTATCTATTTTGTTCTATGTCAAGTCAATAAAGGTTGGAAAATCTGAGCTTTACTCGATTGCATTTTTCCTGTGCAGTATTTTATTTTCCTGCTCGAGTGTCCCATGTGCTGCCAGCAACAGCTGCTTGTTAGGCCCCTGCCCGCGCTGTGTTTATCTGGTTATCTCTAATGAACATCACATAGATTCAAGTAATGTTGACCTGCTTCCCTCAATTACACGTCGCCCAACAAGTCATTGTGGCGCTTGTTATTTAGAAATGTGTTTCCTTGATGGATGGACAGTTTTGAATGTGCCCCAAGCCAAAAAAACAGCAACAAACACACTAGCTGGCTGGAATTCAGCCGAGGTCCTCCAGGAGAGCCGACCATCTGCTGCCGATTCAATTAGAAGTTGTTCTAGCACCTTACCAAAGGTCTGGAATGTGAAATGAGAATACTTTGGAATTAATTGATTGATGTTAGTGCCTGCAACCGAAAATACGGTTTAACATTGATTTTAGTTTTAGCGTTGGTGATGTAAGTCCTTGCAGCCTACACTTTTAGGATGCAGGACTTACATAGAAACCCCATGAGCAAATAGTACTACAAAAAGTCTTCCATTCAACATTCTACTCAAGTAACTGTATTAAAACCACTGATATTGAATGCATTTAAGTATCAAAAATGTAAGTATTGCAACCTTGATTTCTTGAGTCACTGGTTAAGCTCGTAGTAAACCTTGCTTTGGGAATTATTTTAGTAAAAAAAAAAATAAAAAACAGTACTTGTGGAATTGAAAGTATTAATGCTTCAAAATGTATTGGAGTAACAACATAAAGGCTCCTATAAGTTGAATTTGTCTATCCTATAGCTTAAAAGAAATCTGCATTATAACACCAATATATTGGTAAGATGTTGGTTAGACTTTAATGTTATTAAATTCAAATTAATTAATTGTGCAGCCTTTGATTTTTTTGGTTGCTTTCAAAAAACATTCTTTTTTTGAGTTATTTTCTACATTTAAAAAGAAAGATGTCAGTTAACCCCAACCCTAAAAATGTTTTTAAAGCAAACAAAATCTCCAGTATCCTGTGACGTGTTTGATAAGATCTATCTTTATACAGATGAACTGCAGTGATATAGTTCCATTTACATGATATACACTACATCGCACCAATTCATATCCATATAATAATATTATTGCTGAGCAAATAGTTCCGAACAGGACCTAAATCCTGTGCATTTAGTAACTGGTATTAAAATAAATCATTTATTTATATATTTTTTTGACAAAATCACATTTCCCCACTTCTGCGTATTGTACCTATACACTAGAGTTTTGAAATTAATATCCATAGCCCCTCCTGAAGCTCCGGTGCATCATTAAATTTTTCTCTTTTGACACATGGGCCTCCTAATTGGTTGTCTGTCAGTTTGACTGGAATAAATTAAAGAGGCTCCAGGCAGCGGAGGCCATTAAACAGATACAGCTCATTGATACCCAGATGGGGGGAAAGTAAGTGGCAACTTGGAAAAGATTCAATTACTGTAATGAAGGATGTTGTGATATGTGAGTTTTTTTGGGTTTTTTTTGTTGGCTTTTCTTTGTTTTTTGTCTTTTTTATAGTTTGAATAGTCTGGGGGGCGCATAATAGATTGCAATCTCATTTTCCACGTCAATTTCAAGATCAACATTTTTTAAGTGCAGTAAGAAAAATAACTCAGACGCTCAATGTACAGCTGTATCACTTGATGACGTGCTTCCATGCATGATACCCGTTTTTAAAGGGATGATTATGACGCGGTGGGGCTCTTCTAAGCCCCGCCCCCGGGAGTCACATGGGACTCCTCTCGCCAAGCTTATTTGGTTCTTCATCACCAGAGGATCCCAGTCTCTCCTAGTCTTCAACAGTAACGGGCTCTGACAGTCTTCACCAGGAGTGGCAAGTACAGTGTGGGACATTTGTAGGAGCAACTGAGGTAAGTGAGCTTACCTCAGAGCTTTTTTTTATATTCATTTTAATGTAATATTCATATTACCATAGCGCCCACAGTCGTTATTAAAGTGAGGACGTGTTTTCCAGGATATTAATTGCATCAAGTTATTGTTTCCAAATGGACAATACATCTATAGTGCGTCTTCTGTGCGTAAAATAGACTTTTACGCACATACAAATGGGCCGTAATGCGTAAAATGGCATGGTTCTGATGGTGTGATTAAAGTTTTATTTTAAGTTAAGTTTCCATCGGTGTCATTTCATTGTGATCAGTCATCAAGACCATGACGCGATGGAAACTCTATAAAGATGACCATAAATTAAGATCACTAATTTTCGCATCAATCTTACTGTAGCTCCCATGGCTGATATCAAGGTGGCAACATGTTTTCCAGAATTCCATTCGCAGCAAGTTGTGATTTCTTATTTGAAACTGACCGATATATCGGTGCGTCTTCAGTGCGGACTTTTACGCGCATCCACACTGGGTGGAATCCATAAAATTGCACGAGTGAAAAAACAACCCATCTGGTGGAGTGGTGATAGTTTTATCATAAATTAAACACTCATCAGTGTCAGGTCATTGTGATCAGACATTTGGACTATGAAGGGATGTAGACACTATAAAGATGAAGACTTGCGCCCCATCCATCCATCCGTCTGTGCGCACCCAGTAGCTCTCCATGCCATCCAGTCTGTAGCGGCAGAGCAGTGCGGGCCCGGCGGCCAAAGGACCGACTATGACAATCCACGTGGAGGGGCTTGTGGCCATCGCGTTTTTCTACCTGATCATCCTGTTCGTGGGCATCTGGGCGGCGTGGAAGAACAAGAACTCCGGCCAGGCGGAGGGCACCGACCGCAGCGAGACCATCATGGTCGGGGGCCGCGACATCGGGCTGTTCGTGGGGGGATTCACCATGACAGGTGACCATCCATGCCAATATTTTTCCCGCCAATCTCACGAAAAAACAGTGTTTGTGTTCCTTTGAAAAAATCATGAAATGCTTGAAATTCCGTTTCCAACATTGTAGGCTTCAAAAGTCATTAATCCTTGTACTATCTGGGACAGATTTGATCCAGATGTACAGTAGGTGTTTATCATCAGGTTGTCATGAACTTCTATACAGAAGAACATTGACATCTTGATGTTTTTGATATATCTATTAGCACCCTACACCCCATTTTGATGCTTCGGCCAGTTTTGACCACAAAGGAGAATTGGTCTTAATGAACTACACCGATCAGCAACAACATTAAAACCATCACTAATAACTATTAATATTGCGCAGCGCTCTCTCGTGCCGCCAAAACAGCTCTGACCCGTCGAGGCATGGACTCCACAAGACCTCTGAATGTGTCCTGTGGTATCTGGCACCAAGACATTAGCAGCAGATCCTTTAAGTCCTGTAAGTTGCGAGGTGGGGTCTCCATGGATCGGGCTTGTTGTTCCAGCGCAACCCACAGATTCTTGATCAGACACGCGCATCAATGAGCCCATGGGCGCCCATGACCTTGTTGCCGGTTCTCCGGTTGTCCTTCATTGGACCACTTTTGGTAGGTACTACCCTCTGCATACCAGGAACACCCCACAAGACCTGCCGTTTTGAAGATGCTCTTACCTAGTTGTCCAGCCATCACAATTTGGCCCTTGTCAAAGTCACTCAGGTCCTTACGCTTTCCCATTTTTTCCGGCTTCCAACACATCAACTTCAAGAACTGACTGTTCACTTGTTGCCTAATACATCCAGCCCCTTGACAGGTGCCACTGGAACGAGATGAGCAATGTTATTCCCTTCACCTGTCAGTGCTTTTAATGCTGTGGCTGATCAGTGTATAGCAGCTAGTATAAATAAGAGTCTCTCTGTCTCTCACACACACACACACTCATGTGTACACACTGCTGTAACCACAAACATAACGACCACCCCCTTTTATTTGAACTAAAGGTACTAAATACATTTGATCTTCAAAAAGTTTACCAATGGCTAATCGATATAACATGAGACAGGTGCAGATCTACGTTGTGGGAATTGACTCTGTTGCTGTCTGAGAGGGGCAACACACTGACATAAAAAGGTCCCACTCACCATTTACTCCCTCAGTCACTCAGAAACAATTGTCAGAAGAAGGAACATGAGCGGAACATTCAATGAAGTCCTCGCTCTCACCTTCGGTAGTGATAATGACATTAAAATAGAGGAGGAAGTGTCTGGAAACTGAGGACAATGTTGAGCATAATTGGTTGTACAATGAATCATCCTCTGATGAAGAAGAAGAAAATACACCGTTTGAGAGGCGATGCTGATGGAATGGAAACATATCAGGTCACACATCAATCATCTGCCTTTGAACTGTTCAGACCCATTCGGTGGAGAGGATTATTCTGGACAACCCAAAATGGGTGCTTTATATATTCAATATTAAAAACAAATTCAATTTAAATATTCACATGACTGTTTTGATGTGAGTTACATTTTTCATCATGTCGATGTCACTGGGGAGCTCGTCATAGTGAATATTTTTGTGCCAAATCTGGCCCTCATCAAATGCAGGACAAACAATACATGTCTAAGATAATGAAAACATGCAAAAAACCCCCCCAAAAAGCGCATTATGACCCTCATGGTCAGTTTGATGAATAATTAGTGAATATTGCGTGCTTTGTGATGAATAACGAGTGGCGTAATATCAGGGTAAACCTGTCTCGGGTGGACAAAAAAAACTGAAATATCTGGTCAAGTTTATAATGATAGTCAGTTACATAATTACTTTTTGACGTTATAGAACCGGCCATTTCTGCCCAAAACAGTATTCATTTGTTAAACAATGTGTCACAAAACCCTAAGTCTACTGCTAAACCTAATACTTGTCTTCACCGTCTTTACCTGCTGCGCTTGATACATTTAGAGAAGCATCTACAGTGGTTCATTACCTGCGCTATTTCTACCTAATACCTAATTTCTGCCTCTGCCATGTACCAACTCAACTGCGATATTTTCCTGCAATATTTATATTGATTTGTTGATTTGATTGATGATTTGTCTTAAATTCTGCAAACTTGAAAGCCATTTTTTTATTGAGCTGTTAAATTAGCCAATACAAAAATTAACAAAAGTCAAGTAAGAAACATTTCCTATTTTTGGAAGTCAACTCCACCTAGCAGGTGGAGTTGACTAAGAATTGATGTATGTGTTTAATTACTTATTCATGTGTTATCAGCGACCTGGGTTGGAGGAGGGTACATCAACGGCACGGCTGAGTATGTCTACCTGCCGGAGTTCGGCTTGGCTTGGGCGCAGGCTCCGTTTGGATACGCCCTGAGTCTGGTTGTGGGTGAGGGGCGCACTTATCCATCTTGATGAAGAATTAGTGGATAAATCGTAAATGCAGAATGCTGTGGACACTGTGGCCATGCGTCATTAATGACGCATGGCCTGAATGACTCTTGTCCCCCCCTCCACTTGCATTAGGTGGTCTTTTTTTCGCCAAGCCAATGCGTTCCAGAGGCTACGTCACCATGTTGGACCCCTTCCAACAACTGTATGGCAAGCGCATGGGGGGACTGCTCTTCATTCCCGCTCTCATGGGGGAGATCTTCTGGTCCGCAGCCATTTTATCTGCCCTTGGTAAGTTTGTACTACATATAACACAAGTGTAAACAATAAGATGAGAGTGTGTGTGTGTGAGAGATCTGTGACATAAGTCATTTGTAATTTCTGCATTCAGGGGCGACCCTTAGCGTGATTGTCGACATGAACATCAAGATGTCGGTGGTCATCTCGGCACTCATTGCCATCTTTTACACCCTGGTGGGGGGGCTGTACTCTGTAGCCTATACCGACGTGGTTCAGCTCTTCTGCATCTTCATTGGCCTGGTAGGTTGCTTGACAGCAGACAAGGTCGTCTTGAGGTGACCGCTGTGCCACGGCACACTAGTGTGCTGTGAAGGCTCGCCGGGTGTGCCGCAAACATTTTTTACATTTCTCTTAAGAATGGAAATTAAGTCTTGTGTTGCAAGGTCAAAATTACAAGTCTGTACTAATTCCTCAGTTCCAGACGGAATAGCAACTCCAGCAGAGCAAGTGTCACTCTGACAGTGAGAACTTTTCGTGGTGATAGGTTTGACTGTTTTTTTGAGATTCGGTTCTTACTCAGTAGAACTGTCACTCAGTAAATAGATTTGTTCAATTTTCTACTCTCGACCCTTCATTTGATTCAGTCGGGGTGAGTCGACTCACTTGCCCATTCTTTTACCAGGGTGACTCACGCCTCCTGAGTCATTAAAAGATTTGTTCGCTACAAACGAATCATGCATGTTTGTGACATTGTTAGTGGTTTAAAGAGTAAGTGGTGTGCCATGGTATAATTTCAATGTAAAAACTGTGCTGTGGGAGAAAAAAGCTTGGGCAATACTGATTAAAGAGCTGAAAATGACACATTTTAAGAAAGAGATTTCAATGCCCCTTCAGTCTTTTGAATTAAATAGCAATTCAATATTTTATGCACCCTTAACTCTTACACTCAAACCACCTCTGATAGAATTTAGAAATCAAAGTTACCGCAGAGCACAGAATTTCTATTCATTCTGGCACCTGCCAAATGTAAAATGGAGTTCCCACTCTGAGGCGCGTGGGAACAATCGGTGCCAGATGTTGCCCATTCACTTCAAGTCATTCCTTTGCCAAAACACTTCAGGAAATGCACTCAACAATACAATAAAAGTATTGGATCACACAAGGTGGTTGTGGAAGGCAAGGGCAGTGACAAACACTATGGTGCGATTAAGGAGGGCACGTGGCAGGTACTACAAAATCCAAAAAGTAAAATGAATAGTTGAAAATGCTTCATAAGAATATTATCATAATTTAATATCGTATGTTATAATGCCACGTAATAGATACAATAAAATAAAACCTTAAAGACATTGTTTTTTTCCTGGGATAGTCGTAAAGTAAGGCTGGTCACACTTTATTAATCCCTGGAGGGAAATTCAGGCTTTGCAACAGCAAAAACAGTGCAGTCAAGAAAGAGATACAGTAAAATGAGATAGAAAACATACTGATATACAGTATATATACACATCTATCTACACAAAAACATGTAGTAGCACTGTGCCAACTAGTAGCACTATGTGTGACTAGTGACTAATGACTAATATAGGCAATGTGGCAGTAAGTATACGGTAAGGTGACAGTATTGCGCCACTGAACCATTAATTCATATATTACATTGAACCATTCAATGACACAGAGTTCTGTCAGACAACATGACCGCGCCACACATTTCCACTCCCTGGCGGGCCTATTTTAAGTAGCCAATTCCTCTTGACCTGCCTGCTTGCTTTCTGCGCTCCCCCCACCTCCCCTGCATCCATCTATTGGGCTCATACTCTTCTATCCAATAGGGGGATTCAAGCTCATCCCTCCTACTTTTCTAGCTGACTACGTATGCCTATGTTTGCTGTACAGCTCACCGGGAGTGATGAGCAGTAGAGCCCAGACGCCAACCTCAAATAATGAAAAATAAATAAAGATAATTTAAAAGTACATCTAATTGTCGTCTGTCAGAAATCTTACATTACATTGCCTTATGTTTCTGTCTTTCAACAGTGGATCAGTGTTCCGTTTGCTCTGACCAACCCGGCGGTGTCCGACATCACCATAACGGCGGTGAAGCAGGTGTATCAGGAACCATGGAGAGGCAGCATCAACAAAAATGACACCTGGGTTTGGATAGACAACTTCTGTCTTCTGGTACTGGTTGATATGAATATGATAAATTTGATTTATTTTCAACTTAGACAAGCAGATATTTAAACTGTAGGAAGGGGAATACCTAGGGGTCGTACGTGAACCACAACTTGTTATTTTTGTATTTTTGGGATGTGGGGAGGCCAATATTTTCTTAACCTTCCCCAGTTTCCATGACAGTGGATTTAAAGGAAAAAAAAATCCACTCTTGGTCATTCTTCTTGTTTGTAGAAAATGTTGCTAACCCTCCAGAATATAAAGAGCTCCCAAACAAGATATAGAGCCCTAAAATACTGAGCTACCACAAACTAAAAAATCCAAGAGAAGGTTATGTTCAACTAAGGTCGAAAGGGTTCATGGCAAAACTTTAATGTTTGACACTTTACACTTTACAACTGCTGGCATCAAACATCAGCAGCCAAAAATAATGGGACTTAGAGGAAAGGGGATGGCTTGTCTCTAGTTAGGGTTAGAGATTGGGGGTGGGGTTGGGGGTCTAACAAAGAGTCTCAAATTTGCATGATGCAGACTTTGGAAGCACTACTTACAATTAGTTAGTTACAGTATGTTTGATGCTAATTTGCAGAACTTCTTTAAATGTCCCTTAAAAAGTTGTGTGTGTGTGTCCTTCCAGATGTTGGGGGGCATACCGTGGCAAGTGTACTTCCAGAGGGTGTTGTCAGCGTCGTCCGCCACCTACGCCCAAGTGCTGTCCTTCCTAGCTGCGTTGGGCTGCCTGGTGATGGCCGTGCCCTCCGTCCTCATTGGAGCCATAGGAGCCTCCACAGGTTACACACACACACACACACACACACACACACACACACACACACACACACACATACACACACACCCACACACACACAAGCAGACATAAACCCACAAACACATACATACTGTATACAGTACATTTCACACGCAAACACACACAAAAAAATGCACACATAATAAGTATGTATGCTCAGACACACAAAGGCACATTAACACACCCTCATGTACATGAATATGTGCACTTTGATTAACACACACACACACACACACACACACACACACACACACACACACACACACACACAATCATCACATATGCACACAACCGCACACACATCACTACACAGGCACCGGAATTTTGGGGGCTGGAGGTGAGTAAAGGGTGTGTGTGTGTGTGTGTGTGTGTGTGTGTGTGTGTGTGTGTGTGTGTGTGTGTCTGGTATTGTGTGGTTGTGTGTGTGTGTGCGTGCGTGCGTGTGTTTCAGGGGCACCTCAGGGTGGGTCTGCAGTGCCCTTAGATCTGAGGGAACCTGGTAAATAGCAGCTGTTTCACCTCATTCAGCTTTCCATTTAATAAGCATCGGCACTTGTGTAAATTTTGCATCACAGAGAGACAAGGGACCAAATTACAGGTTTGATCTTCAACTTTTTAGGCATCAAAGTATGTGCAGAGTCAGTGTATACACACTTGTCTGCCCGGGTACATTTTAGCATCATACAGTCGTTGCCACATTAAAACGGTCGACATATTACTTAATTCACAAGATTTTGGATTTCATTGGGTTTTTTTTGTGTGACTGCAAAGCATTGTCTCCACAGGACATTTTGGTAGTTAAAGAACAATTTACATTTTGAACTAGCATGATGTAATTCACTTAAGTGTTTTAAAAAATGGCCTTCATAAGGATTTATTATTTTGAAATGAGCCAAATTGCGATCATCACTTCTGTCTCTGCAACCCACCAGACTGGAATCAGACGAGCTATGGCGCCATTCCCCCCAAAGAGAAGGACGAGGCGGATATGATTCTCCCCATTGTGCTGCAGCATCTCTGTCCACCGTTCGTGTCCTTCTTCGGCCTGGGTGCGGTGTCTGCAGCCGTGATGTCATCGGCCGACTCCTCCATCCTCTCAGCTAGCTCCATGTTCGCCAGGAACATCTATCAGCTGGCTTTCCGACAGTCGGTCAGTGGTCACTTGACATTTACTGTCTCTAGTGTGCAACATCAAGACAGTTGATTTAGATGAATGATCCATGAAAGACTCCAAACGGTTACATAGCAGGTCCCTCATAACCCCACCTGACCCCCCCCCACCCTCGTCTCTCATTTCCTATAGGCGTCCGACCGCGAGATCGTGTGGGTGATGCGCATCACCATCTTCGTCTTTGGGGGTCTGGCCACGGTGATGGCCCTGGTGACAGGGACGGTTTACGGCCTGTGGTACCTGAGCTCGGACCTGGTGTACGTGGTGATCTTCCCGCAGCTGCTGAGCGTGCTCTTCGTCAAAGGCACAAACACCTATGGCTCGGTGGCCGCCTACGCTTTTGGCATGGTGCTGCGCATTGGCGGCGGCGAGCCCTACCTGCAGCTGCCGCCCTTCATCTATTACCCAGGCTGGACCACCGAGCAGCGGATTCACCACATGACCGGCGAGGTGGAGGAGGTGGTGGTGCAGAAATTCCCCTTCAAGACCGTCTCCATGGTGGCCTCCTTCCTGGGAAACGTAGGCGTCTCCTACCTGGCCAAATACCTGTTTGAGAGCGGCAAGTTGTCGCATAAGTACGACTTCCTAGACGCTGTGGTGTCCAAGCACAGCACCGAGATCATGGACAAGACCACACTGGTGGCGCGTGGCAACAACATCGGGCTGTCGGAGATGGCGCCCGTCAAGCCGCGCCTGAGCGTGACGCTGGCGGCGGCCTTCACACGCCGTGACACACTGCCCACCACCATGGTGGAGGAGGAGGAGGAGGAGGAGTCGAGCCCCGACTCCTCCCATCACGACGAAGAGTAATGTCCACCTGTAAGCCACAGGGGCAGGATTTAGGAAAGCAGAAGATCGAGCTCAGAGATAAACGGTTCCGGTGTTCTTCCATGAGGACGATAACTAAATACACGTCTATATATATATATATATATATATATATATACATGTATATACTACCACATTTCTTTGCTGCTTATGAAAAAAAGAAAAATTCTCATGCCCCCCAGATTGATGCAGCTGTGGTAGTTTACAGACTGCACACACACACACGCACACGCACGCACACACACACACACACACACACACACACACACAGTCATCTGTCCATCTCGGCTAGATCAAGTTAAAAGACGATGGAGGTCTAAATTCAGTCAAAGACTTACAGAGATACATCAAATTCAATTAATCCATCTCTGGGTATGTTGCCCCACCCTACCCCCGGCATCATGACTCATGGGACATGGCTAAAGATAATGGATAAAGCTAATAATAGATTTTCACAAGCGGCTGATCTCCAGACAACGCGAAGCCAGAGGCCAGGTATGTATGAGAATGCACATCTCACTTAAAAAGGAGTGCGTGTAGTTAACGATTACCAACTAAGCAATAAAATAAAATGTACACATAACAACACATGCATTGGTGGCAGCCTCTATTTGAAATCAATGGATGTAAAAAGAAAGAGCGAAAGTCTGTGGATTCCATATGACGGTTAAGTTCATATTAGCGCATATTCTCATCAAAAATGTATACCTTTAGTGTTCCATTCAACAACAACAACAAAAAAACAAAAAGATTTAGGCTTAAATAAAAGCTGCAATTATTAACCAAGTGCGGAGAAACGTGAAAAAATGGATTGAATTTATTGTATTTCTTTCCAGAGGTCTCATGAGCTGTTACAGATGAAAACAACCTGACTGTGAAAATGGGGGGCGGGGGTCGTTTTCTCCTGAAGCACTAACAAAAAATCAAAATAAAACACCGTAGCTGATGTTGTCGTTAATCTTAAGGCATAGACTTTTATTGCATTTCAATAGAATACTGTAGGAGTCAATCCGAATGGAATCAGATGACGAATTGCAACAAAAGGTTGTCCTGTAAACAGCTGCCTTAATGAAACAGATGGAAAAAAAATTTAAAAGGTGTGTTTTTATTTGTACCAAATTTTGACTGTACTGTGTGAAGGGGTTTTAAGAAAAAAAAAAAGTCTTATGGTGACTTTGAAGATGAATGTATAAATGATCTCGACGTCAGCCAGTAGTGTGTGCATTGTGTGTACGTTCTGTTTGTGAATTTTTTTTTTTTGTTTTGCAAAAACTGGTGAAGTCTCGCGACAAAAACGTTTCGTAGGGAACAGGTTTCCGACATAGAGATATGTCATTAATGTTGTTGTTAAAGCAATGTACATTTTTATTTTCTCTGTGATGTATGTGTTTATATACATGTGAGACAATTTATATATATATATATATATATATATATATATATATATATATATATATATATATATATATATATATATATATATATATATATATATATATATATATGTGTGTGTGTGTATAAAAAGCTGGTGAAAAATATTCATGCAAAACTAGGTACAAAGGAAACTGTCCAAAACCACAGTTTATTTTTGATGTCATATAAAATCCAATAATAAATAGAAAATATATGATTACAAAATGTTTTTGATGCTTGACTGGTGTGTTTGGGAAACACACGACAAATTATTTGCTTTAAACCTCTTTTCTTCGATGGATACTTTTGTACTATTGTAACGTAAAGGTTGGATACATCACCACAATATTGCCAAATATGGTCATGGGTAATAAATGGTGATATTCCCATACAATAATCCTCACCTAACCCTAACCCAAACCCTAAATCTCATATAACAAGACAAATATCCTCACCTAACCCTAACCCAAACCCTAAATCTCATATAACAAGACAAATATCCGAGCCTAACCCTAACACCCCTAACCCTAGTCCCAACCCCCTAACCCCCTAATCCTAACCCTTAACTGGTTGGTTGGTATGGTTTTGTTTGGTGTTGGTTGTGGTGCTAGAGACCCCCCCCATTCTCATGCCTTAAAAACCCCTAAGTTGTCCTCAATTCAAGTTTATTATTAATAAAGATGACGGAGAAACGTCTTTCAAAGTGACATTATCAAGGTCCATCAAACGTCAGAGGTTGGATTTGATGGAAAATATGCAGCACTGCAGTACTCTTAAGCATCGTCTGTGACGTTAACGTTACGACACTTTTTTTTTGTGTTGCCCGTCTTTGCCAGAATGAATCTCGGCTTGCTTCTTCTAGGTTTTTTCTCCGGCCCATCATGCTCGAAGGCTCGGCAGACAAAGAAAGGAGACGTGGCCGAATGGCCGAAAAACATGACTTGAGATTACAATCGCTTGGCTTGCGTCTTTGTCCCCCGTCCCTCTCCCGTCCTCCCCCCCTCCCGTCCTCTTGGTAGTGAAGAGACGCATCTTAAAATAGCTCACGTTGGTTATTTACATTACCTTAAGTGCTTCACTGCTCTCTCATCTGAGCCAGTTTGTGGCGTTCGGGCGGGGCATTGGTTCAGGAAGCATGGGTGTGGCCCAGTGGAGCGGTGGGGTGGGAGGGGGTTAGAGAACGTAGTCGTGGTGGTGTGATGGCGCCGGTGCCATAAAAAGAACAGTGATAAAACCCTCCCCACCAATCCCCATGCGCAGGGATGACTCCTCAAGTGCCCCACCCCACTCTCCACTCCGCCCTGCCCAGCCCCACCCTTCCCAGCCCTGTCCTCCGTCACAGCGTCCTTCTGGGTGTCCTTGAGCGCTGAGAGCAATCATATAAAGATAGATCAGAATGAAGAGAGAGAGAGAAATCTCATCGCCATTCATACAGAGTGTGGTGCAGAGCACTCACGATAATTAACCATTATGACAGAAACACTCACCCTCAGCCCAAAGACAATCCACTTTACTTGGTGGCGGCTCTGGACGATGGTGTGATTGGAGAGAAGGGCGGTGGTGGGTGGCGTATAGTACTCACTCATTCACATTCATTCACTAGTACTCCTGGATACACATACAGCATCCTCGGCATGTTTTTTTTGGGAGTCGTTGATATTTGGTCATTGCCGTTGTTTACGTGCCCCATCCGAGCCCTCAACTAGTCCACTAGTCCCCAACTCCAAGACATGGATAGGATGTAGCGTATGCATTGTACCCAAAGCAACATTAACAGAGAGATGTGTTGGAGTTAAAATCTAACAAATAGACCTTTTAGAGAAACACACTTGTGAAAATCCCGTAAAATCTCCCCCACCGTCAACACAGGAAGATCAATACCCGTGAATCACCACGACTCTTGGGCCCAGCCTCCACCATCCTCCCATACGGTCCGTGATCGAATCTCTCTTACCAAGCAGGGGAATGACATCGAACCACAGCGATAATGGATTATGTTTAAATAGATTTGTCTGTGTAATTATGCCCTCAACCAGGTTGAGAGTCCATGGCCAAAAAAAATGTCTTTCCTTCAACTGTAAGAGCTGTCTGTCCTTATTATCGGGCTTTTGAACTGAGATCTAGCTTCACTGAAAAGTAAAGACAACCAATGGAAGTAATCTGCTTGCTAGTCTATCCTAAATGGTCAATTTCAGATTTTGATTGAACCCATTAAAGGATAGCTTTGTCACTTCTCAACCTAGGTTGGTTCCCATGATTTATAACTTCATGAACCCTTTACTATTGAGAAAATGAACACTCTGCTACAGTGTTTAAATGCAGTCCAATGGGGTGAACTGGAAACTATAAATGCATGGTTTGCAACCAATTTTTTTCTGACTCTCTGACTTTATTGTGAGTCTTGAACATTTGCCCCATAGGACGATGCTGTATTTAAGCACGGTGAGAAGATGGTGGAGTGGAGTGGTAAGTTTCTTAATAGTCAAGCGTTAAGCGAGCTTGTGGTATGAACAGTTACAAATCAAAACCAGCATTCTCATTTCAAAAATGGAAAACCTGTCCTAAAATTACAAATCCCAAAATGATCCATTTGTTCCAGCACAATTTTAGCCCATAAAGTATAGCAATTATGATGATGTCATAATCATGACGATGAAATGGTTGGATATTTACATCCATGTGAAACGCTTTATTTTCGGTAAATCTCCTTAAGTCAACCAATACCATGTCCCATGGTTATACAGTACTCTGATGACTAAAACATTTTTTGCAAATCATAAGTCATTATTTAAAACTTTTTGCTCAATGCTTTATTTTGTTTCATTTTTTTTCTGTGTTGTGAGATAAAATTACTGATAACAATCCCAATCTGATGTCCCATCGCGGCCCGGGTTTTTGCTTTCTGTTGGAATGTGATGTGTGCGTGAGATTACAAGGAGGGGGGGGGCAGGGAGTGGCTTTTCAGATAGCCATCTTACAACATGGCGGAGTGGAGAGCGAACTCAAGGGGACTAAAATGACCTGCAATTTCTGTTTCCCATTCGAATAATGAATGATAGGTCCTTGGGATCTATCCCAATAATTCAAAAACATTTTTGTATCTTGCAGAAATCAGACCTAAATTGGACATAATTAGACCTGTCCTAACACTGAGCTTGGCATGGGAGTACATGCCAAGCCCTCCCAGTGCTCCCAGTTAACTCACACCCATAACTCACCCTGACAAGGTGGCTCATAGATAGGGGGCCGGACAGAAAGCGCCTTTGACCCGAAATGTGACCTAATACACCTGGAAGCCAACGCCCGACCTCTCCCGCTCCACCCATCCGTCCTCAGCCAGAAACCCTGTCACCAGCACTTGCAGCAGAGTGGCTCTGGAGGTAGTGCGGGCCGTCTGGTGATAGAACTAGGGTTTCAGGTTCGATCCCCACTGCTTCTGGTTCCGTGTTAAAGTGTCCTTGAGCAAGGCATTACTTCCCTGACTTGCGGCTGCCTGAGCTACTTGGTGTTAATGGAGGAAGGGTTCGAGTTGTGAAAAGCTGGAGTTTTAAGGATGTCTTTTATAACATGTTAGATCGCAGGTGTATGAAATGCACACACACAAGAATGCATTTTTGTTATTTAATTTATTTAATTATTTTAAATGTGACGCACAAGCCGGTGTGTGACGGAAAAAAAAAAAGAACAAAAAACCTAAACGTCCCTATCTCATCCCCAGCCTGAGCCTTGGCCAGCACCTCCGCGACGGCCACTATTTATGTCCTTAAGTGCTGTCCCCCTGTAATTTAATTGCGAGGCATCCAAATGAAACATGATGGGTTAGGGGCAGGACTGGGGGGAGAGGATGGCGAGAAGGGAGGGGAAGACAAAGGCGAGGTAGATTCGAGGACGAGGAGGTGGATGGAGGAAAAATAGGAGAGGGAAGAGAAATGTGGCGAATTCAGCCTCTTTAGATTGGACACACTGGATAGAACAATAACTAGAAGAATACCAAATACCTGTTGAAATGTACAACCGCATTTGTGCAGAATTCATCTTAAACTAACGATGATGATGACGAAATGATTCCATATCAGTTTTTTTCCTCTCTCCGTCTCCTCCATTAGTCTCAATAAGCAAAGGGAGAGAGAGAGAGAGAGAGTGTTTGGAACGGAATGAGCGTAACCGTCGTTCTAATCAAATCGACCGCCGGGAACCTAATTAGACGCAAGGGGGCCCCTCGCTGCGCTCTCCTGCCATCCTCCGCCGGGGCCCGTCTTTCCAGCTCTCCACAGGAATGAGGACTAAGCCGGAGGAGGAGACCAGCCGGGCCATCTGGAGTGATCTTAGTGTCACGTTCGTTTTCCTTTGATGGTTGGAAAAGAGATCGGTCGGAATCGGTTGGCTGGGAAGCTCTCGTTAACTCGTAAGGGATATGAGGTCGGGGTCGGAAATATTTCACATATATAGATTCCTCGTAGGCGTGCATAACTGAGTGAATCAATAATTTCTTATAGGCCTATTCATTAATCAGACTGATTTCATAGTTAAAGTTTAAATCCATAACATCATCTGTGTCAGGGTGGATGATGCTAAGTCCCAGAATTTCATTCAAAACAACTGCAGCTTTTCGCTATACGTCGCCTTCGTCTGATCGATGTATTTGTTTTCCTTTTATCGCCTGGTGATGGTGGAGATAAAAAATATATATGTGATGTTCGGTGTGATGTTCCAAGTGGAGCATCAGTGAAGCCCAACAATGGAATTGACATGTAGAGGAACATGTGCGTTAATATATTGCTGGAACTCAATTTCATATAATCAAATTGTGCAAACCGTCATCATGTGCAAACCGTCTGTTGTGTCATCACGTCTCAACCTTCTCTCTCCACCGTCATGCATTTGTGAGTCCAGGTTGTGTGTATGTGTGTGTGTGTGTGTGTGCGTATGCACCAAAATTTCTTTATTCATTCAAAGGTTGTTCTGCCATACAAGAGATTCCCTCCCAGCCACTCTCATTTTCTGAAGACGGGAACGGAGAGGCATGCAAGATAGACGGGTATTTTTTTTTTCATCCCTTAGAAAGTCATTCGGGAGAGTGATGCCCCCCTGTCCGACACACACACACACACACACACGGTGGCCCCAGGGGACCAGTTCACTCCAAGAGTGCACTAGCGAGGAGGAGGGTGAATGGGTCCCACGTGATCCATGCATTAAGATGCACACGCATGCTCGCACACACGCACACTCAAACATGCACACATCAGGGTCATGGAGGGAAGTGACGTGAAAGTGTAACAGGAAAGACACAACACTTCTGATACATCCCCCAACACACACACACACACACACACACACACACACACACACACACACACACACACACACACACACACACTCACACAGGCACATGTACGCACACACACTTTTGCTGACACACCCAACAAGTCAAAAATAGCTCTAAAGCCAATATGCTTCAAATTAAACAAGAAATTGCTTTTTTTACACTCATTTTATTCACCCCTACAACATTTTAGGAATATAAAATGATTATTTGGATTGGATTGGATTATTAAATGAGATAACAGTGAGGAATTAAATGTATCATTTGTAGCACTTTACTGGTAAATCCCATTAGTGCAAAATGTAGTCAACTACTACTACTGCGAATAATAATAATAAACAGCTGCAGGCAGCGATACACAGGGTACAGTTTAGTCGTGTTGGGTGTGTTTTACAGTTTCCCAGGTTCTCTAAAACGTAGCCTGACTTTCCAAGTTTACTTGAATCCAGCGTGGGCTCCCCCCTGTCTGTCGTCTCCTTGTTGCTCGTTTCCCAGAGCAACCACTTTGCAATCTACACAGCGCAACCCTCCTGTGTTGGAAACAACCGTCCATGTTTGCCTGTAAATCATAACTTCTCATTGTTATAACTCGCCGTGTTGTCTGTGGAAGTAGAGCTGCGCTCTCAGTGACGGGTGACCGTTTGGTGCCGTGTCGGCCACGTCATTTATTTGCTTTTATTATTATTTATTATTATTTAAACTTTCTCTTGGATAAGATTTTCAGTAAGTTACGTTTCCATGAAATACGAAAAATGTTGTAGTATTTCTGTGGGTAATTACCATTGCACGGCTTCCATTCTCCAAAGTAATGTGGACCATGGATTTAAAATATAAATCGAACAGATCTACTGACATCTACCAGGTAAGAAGCTATATAAATACACAGGTAAATCCATAGTTACGTCACAATGTAACAAAGTGACCCAGTCCACGGCGCACACCGGACACGGTCCAACTGGACCTTCTCATTCGGAATCCGTACATTTATACTAAATAATATGATGACGTCATAAAGTGTCTTACTGTAAATCCCGTCTCGCTCATTTTAGGACAAGATGTGTGACGTGTCAGTTAACTAAGACCACTGAATATTTTGGGTCAATTTTGTTCCGTTTTTCACTATTATCTGCTCCGTACGTGGATCGATTTGCATGAAACTTCAAACACTAGGTCTTTGTAACAGCAAGACAAGACGTCAACCGTGTTCATGTTATGCTGAAGTTGGTCTTCCAGATAGATTTAGGCTTCAAAATAACAAAAGAAAAATTCCGAACAATAACAATCTATTGTATAATGGGTTTTGTTAGTGCGTGTGAGAGTGTGAGTGGGTTCCTATTATTATTACGGATCCAGCCCAGCTATAAATATAGCTGCAGGCAACAATACACAAGGTCCAGGTTAGTCATGTTAGTTACGAATTACAGTTTTCTGAGTTTGCATGAAACATCGCATCACTTCTTATCGACAGCAATTACAAATTTCCGAGTTCACATGGAACGTAGGGTTGACGTTCTTCCCGCTGCTTCTTTATTGTCTTCGACTTTCGGCTTCTCTTTGCCATCTGGAACATGAAAACACACAAACAATACAATTACATTGTATTATGTATACATTCATAACACAACTAATAACACAATTATTTCTAAATCCAACAAAAAACATCTCTTGAAACAATTTAAATATTTGGTGGAAAACAACACAAATTACAGTCATCCGAGTTCCATTGAATGCAGCATTACTTCACAGAGTTTTCCGAGTTCCATGAACACAGCATCACTTACTTTTTTGGAACGCTTTTAACCGGAGAGTCGTGTGTCCGCTCCGCGTCTCGGTCTTCTACAGAGAAAGAGTGCACTGGTTAATCGATCGAGGATGGCGTCACTCTCTCGGACTAAAACATATTTATTTAATAAAATGTTTTTTCTTATTCATCGCATTTTAGGAAGTCGATTGCGATGTGTTTATGGCCCATGTTCATATTGTGATAACGATGAAAATACGATACGATTGATTGTGCAACGCTACACTGCAGACCTCGCTGGGTGCGAATGACCACACAGAGATGAAACCTGGACATATATAACAAATTGGGTGATGATGTGACAATTTCCAGTAAATTGGTTTTCCTAAGGGTTTTCCACTAATTCCTGCTCCAAATGTAGATCGATGTGAATCAAACTTGAACCACAAGACATCTCCAACACCCTGGTTCCGGTTGCCGTGATCCAGACACTTTTAGCCTGAAAAATCCCAAGGAGAAAAATAATAATAATAGTGCTAGTACTACTGTACAAGTACTTTAATATTACTATACTAATATATACACAACTATTACTAATTTCACCTCCACTGCTATTATTGATAATAATAATAATCATTATAAATATTGCGATCATAATATAATAATTATAAATATTGTTATAAATATAATTTTTTATAATTATTAATTCTACAAAAAAGTGTACATTTATTTTATTTTATCTATATTTCTTTTATAGTGTAAGGGAAAGTGCTTTGACTGCAAAGAATAGAATAGGAATTCAAAATGAGACCTACTCCTCAGTACTACTATATTATATAGCAATACAGCAATATAATATATATATACACTACATATTTGGTTTATTCTGGTGAGCAGACTTTAAGGGATTAATGAAATTTTTAAGGATCTTTAAGGATTTTTCAGAAAAACTTGAACTTGAAAAAGGGAGGGAGAGGAGTGTTTGGTGGTACGCACCTTTAACCACATCGTGACACTCACTGATGTCGAGAGAGAGAGAGAGAGAGAGAGAGAGAGAGAGATAGAGAGAGAGAGAGAGAGAGATAGAGAGAGTGGACAGGATGGACATTAACAATTTTGTATCTGTGTCTGAGCCAAAGGATCCATTAAAGCTGATTGAGGAGGAACCCAAGGGTGCAGACATAACCCCGAGAGAAGGGGACAGGAACACACACACACACACACACACACACACACACACACACACACACACTTATACAAATCTAGTCTTTTTAGGTCAATGTGATGAACTTGGAATTCTTTGATAGGATTCTTTTTTCAAGGTTTTTGAAATTTGTTCGGCCTTTTCTGACACTGTGTTGTTTTCCCTCCGAGACAGGAATAGAGAGGATTGGTGGTTAAAATGGTAAAAGCGTAAAACCTTAAAAAGAGAGAAAAGAAAGCAGAATGGATGGCCGGGGTGAGTGGTGTCAGACAGCAGGGATGTCTGACACAGCATGAGAGGTCGCGTCTCTAAATGCAACGCCCCACCGGCTGATTGACGGGGCTCCGCTGCGATGTCACATCACAAAGTGTGCCCCCTGTCACAACTTGACTCCCCTCATCCCTACAGGGTGAGGAAAGAAGGGAAAGTCAAAATCACCATTATTTATGTCTCAAGTTGAAGTAAACACCTTATACACTCATTTTTTTACATCAATATTAATTATTTATTATTATTTTTATTATTATAAGGGGGTCCATCCCTTAGGGATGAGACCCCTATTATTGTTTTAATTTTTATTATTTTCTTTCTCCTTTGCACTTTTTGGGCTAAAAGTATCCTGAACAGGACGACTACTGCAGCTATGGACACAGTTGAGGTGTCGTTAGAACCGGGAGATCTCAGACATGTTGTGGTTCAGGTTTCATTCAAATCGATCCACATACAGAGCAGAAATGAGTGAAAACCGACAAAACATGACTGGAAGTGGCCAAACTTTCCTGCATCGCGCAACTTCAAAAACTTCCTGTCAGGTAATGGAGCAAGATGAGTTTGTGGAGTAAGATGCTTTGTGACATCATCATCCAATTTGCTTTATACGTATTTGCAGGTTGTGACTCCATCGTGTGCGGTAGGGATGTAACTGTAACGGGTGTGGTTAGGACCCAATTGCAGCACAAAGACAGGCAGGCAGGGATATTTGGTAATGTCTTTTACTCGTCGGAGACCCCCTCCATCTCCTTGTCCTCCGCTAAATGGGCCCCATCATCCTCATCGGAGTACTCGTCGGAAACCCCGTCCATCTCCTCATCCTTCGCTAAATGGGCCACGTCATCCTCATCGGAGGAGGGACCCCCAGGGTTGACATCGTCCGCCTGAACCATTGCTTGAGGGTACGGACGAGAGAGGTGGTGGAGTCTGCGGTCGGGAGGGCTGGTCAGGATGGCGCTGATGGAAACTCCTGATGAGGGTGTGGTCCAGAATGTGCCTTGCAGGAACCCAGGACCTCTCCTCCGGACTGTAACCCTCCCAATCCACCAGGTGCTGCAGGCCTCTCCCACGCCGGCGGGAACGTAGGAGACAGCGGACAGAAAAGGCAGGACCCGGGTCAATGAAGCGCGGAGGAGGCGGGGGAGGCGCTAAGGGGACCAGGGCACTCTCCCAGACCGGCTTGACTTTGGACATATGGAAGGTGAGCAGAATGGTGTCGGGGTCAGCAGGGTCTTCCTCCTCCTCCTGGAACTGCCAGGACAGGGCGTCGGGTTTGACATTGCGTGACCCCGGCCGATAGGAGAGAGAGAAATTGAATCTGGTTAGGAAGAGCGCCAACGAGGAGGTTAGGGCTGTAAGAGGGGCAGCCACCGTGCTGTAGCCTCGGATGAACCTCCGATAGAAGTTGGCAAAACCGAGGAAGCGCTGGAGTTGTTTGCGGGAGTCCGGGGCAGCCCAGGTGGTGACGGCGGAGACCTTGGTGAAGTCCATCTGGATGGTCCCCCTCCCTACGACGTACCCCAGGAAGGAGACGGACGGGGCGTGAAACTCACACTTCTCCGCCTTCACAAAGAGTGAGTTCTCCAGGAGGCGCTGCAGGACCGTCTGGACATGGTGGACGTGCTCAGCTTGGGATCGGGAGAAGATCAGGATGTCGTCGAGGTACACAAAGACGAATTTGTTGAGCATGTCCCGGAGCACGTCATTGACCAGGGCCTGGAAGACGGCAGGGGCATTGGTGAGGCCAAAGGGCATCAATAGATATTCGTAGTGACCGGAGGGAGTGTTGAACGCCGTCTTCCATTCGTCCCCCTCTCGAACCCGGACCAGATGGTAGGCGTTGCATAGGTCGAGCTTGGTGAACACCGTGGCTCCCTCCAGGAGTTCGAAGGCTGATGAGATGAGGGGCAGGGGATAGAGGTTCCTGACCGTCATGTCGTTGAGACCACGATAGTCAATACAGGGGCGAAGCGACTTGTCCTTCTTCTCCACGAAGAAGAGGCCAGCCCCCGCCGGGGACGAGGAGGGACGGATGATGCCCGCCGCCAGAGCATCGTTAATATACAGTAGCTGTCCATGGCCTCTCTGAGTGCATGACGCAGAACTGTATCGTCTCGTGGTGGTTGCCGGACAGGAGCATGCGGATGGGCACCGATTGATGGGTGACTGTCCCCAGGAGGCGGCCATCCAGGGCAGTGGCGGGAACTGGAGACGGCAGGAGAACTCGACCAACACCCAGCTGCCGTGCTAGGTTTTCATCGATGATGTTAACATCGGAACCAGAGTCAATAAGTATGGCGAGGGAATGTGAGCATTGGGGCAGCAGCAGCCGAGCCTGGCACAGGTAGGTTGGAGGAGGGTTTGGAGGTGTGGGTCACCAGGACCTCCTCCCTCACTGGTGAGGGAGCTAGTGGTCCAGGCCAGTTATACTGTTTTCACACCAAAATTAACTGGTGTCTATTGCAGGGTCATTTGACCCTGGACTGAGACCCAGGTTTTTCCTTTTCCGACTGGTAACAAATGCCAGATGTTAGCAGGTTTTTGGTGCAGTCCCACTTTACTGTACTTTACTTTACTATAGTGTTGGGTCGTTCATCAACGATCTGATTATTCTGAACGCCTCAAAGTACTTATTTTCTCCAAGTTTTACAGTTTTATGTCGTTGTTTGTTTAAGTTGCTGTCGCCTCTACTGTTTTATTCCCAACCACACTGGCACCAAGACATTCCTCTTTTCGGCATGTTCGCAAGGTCGAATACCAGGAAAAAAATGCATTTCTCCCGGCAATGGGAAAGGTGTCAATTGCCTATTTCTAGCGGGTATACCCTGGTTTAAAAAACCCGGTATTAGTGAGTGGTCTGTGGAGTGGTCTTTGTGGTCAATCCGTGGTCCTTGCTGTCCAGACCATTTGCTCAGTGGTCCATCAGTGGTCCTAGGTACAAGATGTGTTTGGCTGCCAGATTGTGCCATGTGTTGCGCCGCAGAAAATTGTGAAAATTGTTACTTGTCTGAGAGGTAAGGTTGAGGTAAAGAGGAGCGACAGCACAAAGTGAAGCTATCTTTCATGGGAACTTGAAAATGTTTTAATTGGTGTCGATAATGGACCAAGTGTATTTCTGCCTGCAGCTATACATATATATTTATATATATATATATATATATATATATATATATATATATATATATATATATATATATATATATATATAATATTTAGGGGTCCATCCCCAAGGGATGGACCCCTAAAAAACGATACCAAACATCAATTTTCCGTCATTGTGGCTGCAGCTCTATTTCCACAGACAACATGGTAAGTTCTAACAATGAGGTTTGGTTTAGAGGCAAAAATAAACTATTGTTTTAAAGAAATTTCATTTACATATACGACACCTGCAGCTAGCTAGTCGTAGCGGACTCAAAATTAAAAGGGAGAATGCATTGAATTGTGAGAAGTGCTTTCGTAATAAGTCAAATTCCAAATTAATGTTAATGTCTAATAAATGTTTTCTGTATTACATCACAGGCAATTAATCTACTTAACTGTGTTCTTGAACTGTAGATTGTTAGCACAAGAGGTGTAAATGTAATAAAATGCAAGTTGAAAGTAACATGTATTTATTGTGTTTGTTACATAAAATAATTACAAAGTTTATGTTTATTCTTGTGCCAGATGACAAAGAATAGCTGAGAGTTTAAGGCAATAAAAAATAAATTGTTCAAACATCAGCCTTCGAGGTCAGACACACTGTTATAAAAAGAAAATAGTACAGAAAAAGACAAAACCCATGAAACACAAATTGAAAAACAAAATTATATTGAAACTACATCTATGAAAAAACTAAATGTAGATGAGAAACCTTTAAATATAACTGTTGATTCCCCATGCGTATCAGTATTAAGAGGCTCATTTCATCAGGGTGATTCACAGTTTGGAGACCCCAGGAAGAATATGGCTGTCAGTTTAACAGCACTACTTAAAAACAAGATCAAGAATGTTTGCGCATGGACACAAAATGACTGAGACGATGTTTTGATTAAAGAACTAATCTTTATCAGAATATGAAAAAGTCTGGTAGAATAATAGGTAATGTCCCAGGAAGATATTTTATTGCAATAACACAACTGCCAAAAGGACAAATTATCTTAATACAACATTCAAAATAACGTATGTCATGATTGCCCGAGTCCACCTCAACCGCGCAACTGCATGATGCGTTTCATGTAAACGTTGTAAATGTTAGACCAGATGAACATATTTAAGTCAAACTATTTGTTATTTGTAAAATAGAGTGCATTGGAAACTTGGCAAGACAGATGACAAGACAGGTCATATAATTGCTTGATGAAACAGTTGTCCAAAATATCTGGAAAAAAAATTGCCCAAATTTCCCCAAATCTCCCAATTTCCCAATGCATTCCATTTTACAAATAATAAACAGTTTGACTTAAATGACAATTGAAGAATTTTACATTTTGTAATTAGTGTCAATATAAAAAGATGCGTTTTATGGAACCTCAAGAACTTGTCATAGCTATAATACAACAGTACAAATAATTGAGTCTTTGTCACAGAATTTACCGATTATCTCACGCTGCACAAGATAAAGACAACTTTTATGGCCGGACAATTAAAATTATTATCCTACACGACAAATTCGGGTCAGAATCAGGCTGAATTTGTGTAGTTTGATGCCGTATTACAGAAAATCTGCAAAATGTAATACATAACTAACACGACTAAAATAGACCCCATGTATTGCTGCCTGCAATACAGCTATAATTATTATTATAATTATTATAATTATCATTATACAAGACAATTAGACAAAAATAAGTCAGAAAATTTCTATGCATGTATGTGTGTGTGTGTGTGTGTGTGTGTGTGTGTGTGTGTGTGTGTGTGTGTGTGTGTGTGTGTGTGTGTGTGTGTGTGTGTGTGTGTGTGTGTGTGTGTGTGTGTGTGTGTATATATAAATTGTTGTGGTAAATACATATCTATCAACTTAGTGAATGAAGTTCACTTATAAAAGATAAAAGATAAGATTAAGGTACTTTATTAATCCCCAATGGGAAATTCCAGTGTCTGTGTCAAAATAGTTTTAAATGTAAATTTACAATACAAATATTTTCTCTCTGTATATCTACATATTGTATTTGCATCATGATTTAAAAAAAAAAATACTGTACAGTCGATGCGCTATACTATTTTAGTGTGCGTGTGGTGATGTGCTTTCTGTCCACCCAGGGGGCGACAGATCAAGTCGTTAATAGAGTAATTTCTAAAAAAAACATTTTTCAGATTTCATAATTTCCTGTATCGCTGGCAGGGAGGAAATGGGCTCCAATTTAGAATTGTTCTCCTTACGGTCTCCAGGGGAACTGTTCAGAGAGAGAGAGAGAGAGAGAGAGGTACCGTGCGGTGGCATTTCCGGGCTTCATGTCCAATTAGCCCCCACCATTGGTGACCTTTCGCGATAACGACAGAGCAAAGGTGTGTTGAGAAGCCTCCTCAGCTGGACACGTCACATCTGCAGGGTTTTGTCAAATTATTTTTTTTATCAAATTATTTTATAAAAAATCGTTAAGACTCCACCATTCCATCCATCATAACCACGATCGTTTCCATCAAGTTGGGTTGAGCAAAATTAAGCGGCTATACATGAATTTTTACATTCAGATGTTCAATGTCAATAGAAAGTGTTTTTTGCAATGCAGTAGGTAGACATGTATTGCGAGACTGTCATAAGTTTATACTACGAGAGTCGCATAAAATGTGCAAAAAGAAAATTAATTCCAAACTACAATTTCAGGATCGTGACAGCTGCTGTGGTCTGTTGTGCTGGGATTAGATTCAGTGCGGTGTGGTGTGAGTTGGTTATGAGAGAAGAAAAGTCATGTTGCTGTATGTATTGAAAAATGAATTCGATGAGTCATCCCTTTCGACCCTTAAGTACACCAGTGTGAGGGTCACTGCCAGCTCGTCATAGATCTGTTCATCACACAAACCCAGAGAATATAGCCCCCAGGTCTCCACACAGAAAGTTTTGTTACACTAATTCTAAATTTGATTCATAATGAATTGTTTGCTATTTTTCGCAGTATAGTCACCAACAGATGTCTTCTGCCTTGACTATTCCAGTACAATAATGGAACTCTTTCCTACCTCCATTTTTAACACCACGTGGCAGACTCTACAAGGCAAGAGTATAAAGGCGACGCATTACATTTAATGTCAGATTATCTAGCCCTCTGCTGCATTACATTCTTCTCAGATGAATAGATCTCTATTTTACGGAGAAAGGTACGACTGTATTTATACAACACCAAGACATACAATTCCTGGTTTAATTAACTTGCCGTTGCCGGGCCCTCTGAATGCAGCAAAAATGTGTTAATCACATTCTTAAAAATGGATCCCCCACCAAAAGGCGAGAGACCTGTTGGAAAGAAGAAGAAGAAGAAAAAGCAAAGAAAAATTAAAAGGTTTGCTACTTACAAGCCACGTTAGCGGAGAGAATATACAGTATTTTGGGCCATTAAACGCACTTGTCGCATTTTGGCTGAAATATAGAGATAGAAATACATCTGAGATGGGAACACTGAAAAGACTCAAAACGCTGTCGTTCAGCGTCTCATTTCCAAGAAATGGATGCGAGAAAACAAATTGTCCATTATTCTTTTGAGTGCCTGTGGAAGCACAGCCGGGAGGAGGTTTAAATAAGTTTTACTTTAGTAACTTTCACTCCCCACTTTGTGATGATGAATCATATTCAACATTTCTATTGTGATCATTATTATAACTATTATTATTATTATTATTATTATTATTATTATATTTTTTATTATTTATATTTTACTAAAATAATAAATGAAGGTATTTGTATGGTGAACCCTTTCAATTTCACTTGAGCTTTGGTCCTCGCATTAATCTTCTACTGCGACTCCTTCATTTGAATAATTTAAATAAGCATACGGACTGTTCCAGCTGTCGGGCAAGCGCCTCCGCAGTCACACGGCGAGAACAGAGACTGAGACAGAGTTTCTTCTCGCAAGCCATAAGAACTGCCAATGCTGACCTCACCAGGGGCCCTCACTGAGCCACACACATAGGCCCCAATGCCTTACTGTACTGTATGCAGCATACTGTACTGCATACTGTATCACTACTCAGGGTTACTGCATACTGCACGGTATTGTTGTTCTGTTCATTGTTACTGTATTGCTGTGAAGTACTGTTGTATACAGTACTGTATACCTCCACACACACTACCTCACCTTATTCACATGCCACTTTACTGCACATATCTGTATATGCAAATAGCCTATCCCACATACATAAGTCTATTCCTTTTATTTCAATTTTGTACCCCCACTCAGTATTACCTTTTTGAGTCTTATTTTATTTCTTATTTTATTTTATTTCATTTATATTATTCTATTCACTATCTGCATTACTAACTGAAAGTTAATTCCAGTTAGTTAGCTAGGTAGGAATTAGGTTACCTATTATGTTCGGTTTAAAAACTATTGTGCATAAACTCTGGGTTCGTTGCAAAGACATTTCACTGCATGTATGTATGAACGTATGTATATGTACGTGACAAATAAACCTCTTGAATCTTGAACCTTGAGGCGGTTATCTTTCCTCAATAGTTACTTTTACTGTCCGCTAGGTGTCGCCCCCGTCCAATAAATTCCCGCTTTTCTTTCGAAACACAAATATCAAATATCATGTGACGGTTTCCTTGCGTTCTATTGTGTTGCGATATGAATAATATAACCACAGATTTTTTTCCCATTAATATTCATGAATATTATCTGAAGAGAAAAACATCTATGGATATGAATACAAAGACATATGCATATTTCCCATATGGAAATAGACTATGGTATTACTAAAATATGTATGCTACTATGGAAATATAGAAAGATGGTATTAGTAGTGTGATGTCACTATGGTTTTTTTTTCCAACCCACTATAGCACACTTATAGGGATATTACAGTGACGTCAAAGGGATATGTTGTTAATATCACTGTACTAGATACATTTTTTTATTATTATTATTATTGTTTAGTTGTTCGTTTGGCTACTTCATGTTTTTTCTTGTATGTCCTGCTGCTCTTATCGTTTGTGGCACTATGCCTCTTTTGCTGCGAACTAAATTTCCCCTTGAGAGACAACAAAGACCTGGACTGTTACTATTGTAGGATTTCCCAATAGTCCGATTTAAATAAAAACAGACAAACACACAAAACATCGCCTATCTCTCCAAGTGGCAGAGATCAAACTCAGTACATACACCACGCAACACGCCTAGGGTTTGCAGGATGGGTTGGGTGCAAGCTGCGTGCCCACAGCCCACGCTCTGCGCTTGTGCCTGCAGGTGGGGGTGGGTTGTCTGTGTGCGCTTCAGGGGTGCAGGGTCTCCTCGCGATCTCTGGGACCGGTTTATGCTCCTCGGGGCCATGCATGGGTGTTGCTCCACGGGCTCCCGGCTTCCCTTGGGACTTGGGGGTCTTATGTGGCTGTGGGGCATGGTGCTCGGGACTTTCCTGTGGTTGTAGAATGTCTATACAGCTGCGGGACTCAGAGCTGGCTGCGGGACCTTTTCCGCTGCTTGGAGGCCCCACGATATAATTCCGACCTCATACACCAGAACTAATTGGGACAAGTCTTGTGCACTAACCGGTGAACATATCACACACACACGCAAGCACATGCACACACACAGGCGGCCTCATCACAGGCCCACACACACCACCAGCATCTGCTTTATACACACTGCCGAAAACCCTCCTGATTATATACTTCTCTTTTTTTCCCTCCATTACTGCCATAGCTATCACAGGAAGAGGCCATGTGCCGAATTGCTGTTCCAATGTTCCTGCACTTAATTTATTATGTTTGGTCGATACATGCTGCCGTTTGATGTTTCTATTTTCATGTTTTTGGAGGTACATGTTTCTATGTTATGGTGGGTAGAATCACTATCTCTTGGACAAGTAACGATGATTAGTTGTTTATAGACCAAAACATAGTAAGATCCTTCTTCAAAGAGAGTGATTGGTGGTGGTTCTGTATAACAAAAAACTGTGCTCTTGTCATCCCACAGGTCGTCCACAGGACAGAGTTGTTGCAAGTAGTTCTTGATGATTTAAGAAGGATTAGAAAGTGCCATCGCAGGTTTAGAAGTTGAACTCCACTTGCAGACTAACTCTGTCCTAGATGCAATGGCATACAAATACTCAGTGTTGTACACCCAGCATGCTGACAGCACAGGTTAAAAAAAACCCAAAGAAAAATAAACAAACACACATAACACATTAAAGTATTTTCAGTCTTATAGTATAAAGGGAATTTCCTTTGTTTAATAGTCAGTGGTTTTTCCAAGAAGCCCCTCCAATAAGACTTTGATGAAAAGATTAAAGTAGTTTGTTATATATTATAAGATATTATGTATTAATAATAGTAACAATAAATATAGCTTCACGCAGAAATACGCAGGGTCCAGGATAGTCGGCCCTTAGTTAAAGTTCAATGAACTGATGGGCTATGGCTTTCTGTTCTGGTGTGTTTTGTGACTGCTGAAGTTCATTCGTCCCGGCCTGGTAACAGTGTAACTCCATGATCGGGCAGTGTTTGCGGTTGTGTGTGGGTTTCTTACATCACAATTTACTGTCATAACTTATCTTAAGTAGGGCTGCATGATTATGGCTGAAATGATAATCGGGATTATTAAGGTCAATATTCAGAGCATGATTATATATCACGATTATAAACCATTTTGGGGAACATAATTATTTTATTGCACTTTGTCAATCAACTGAAAACGTAATGTTTTTTTATAAACTTATAAATAAAAAAATACTTAGGTAAGTGGTTTAACTGAATTCAGTTGTAGAGGGTATATAATGAAATAAATTGTGTGTAGTGGGGTACACATTTTTGTTGTAATTGTAACAAAAATTCGAGGCATCTGGAAGGGAACCCAAAAACACAATATATTTTGAAAATATTTCAAAAGACATACACAATAAATACATGTTTCTTGTATTATGTCATTTCTATGTAATATTTATGATCTTTAATATGCTGCGCTTTGTTTAATCCAATTGTGTTCTGGTAAAATGTCAAACATAATACAATTTAATAGTAATTAAGTAGGTAAATAATAAAAATAATATATAATGTAATAATAATAACACATAGGACTATATACACACACATATATATATATATATATACACACACACACACACACACACACACAAACACACAATATAGTGTACATATATCAGGTGTTTGCTGAATTTGACAAATCATTTTTTGCTTTATTTGTTCAGGAATTGTAGTGTGGTTGTTTCAAATTTGCACTTTTTATCAGGAAAATAAATGTTTAACATTTGAAAAGCCTACCACTCCCACTACTACAACTTTGAGAAAAGTTGGTGATTTCCATGGCAAATCATCAGGCGGCGGTGTAAGAGTTAAGGACTCAGTTGCCCAACATAATGCTCAGTCCTACACTCCTCCCTCCTAACCCCAGCGATAAAAACAACTACTACCAGCAGTGGACCTGCCCTCCACCCATCCACCCATCCCTCCATCCATCCACCCATGGCGCAGAGCGACAGTCACTGCTCCTCCTTCCCGGAGATCGTGGAGCTGAACGTGGGCGGCCAGGTGTTCGCCACCAGACTGAGCACCCTGCGCGCCGCCCCGCAGCACTCCCTGCTGTGGACCACCTTCGCGGGGGATGCCCCGCGCCGGGACGTGCCGCGGGACCGCAAGGGCCGCTTCTTCTTCGACCGGGACGGCTCGCTCTTCCGCTACATCCTGGACTACCTGCGGGACTCGAACCTGGTGCTGCCCGAGCTGCTCGGGGAGCGGAGGAGGCTGCAGAAGGAGGCGGATTTCTTCCTGTTGCACGACCTGTCCAAGCGCCTGGGGCCCCCAGGGCGCGGCCCCGAGGAGACCCAGGGGGGCCCGGCGGGGCCCCCGTGCTCCTCCGGGTACATCACCATCGGCTACCGGGGCACCTACACGATCGGCCGGGACATCCAGACGGACGCCAAGTTCCGCCGGGTGGCGCGGATCACCGTGTGCAGCAAGATCTCGCTGGCCAAGGAGGTGTTCGGGGACACGCTGAACGAGAGCCGCGACCCGGACAGGACGCCGGATAAGTACACGGCGCGGTACTACCTGAAGTACAACTTCCTGGAGCAGGCGTTCGACCGCCTGGCGGAGGCGCGCTTCCACATGGTGGCCTGCAGCTCCACGGGCACCTGCGCCTACACCAGCATCGACCCGAACGAGGACAAGATCTGGACCAGCTACACGGAGTACGTGTTCTCTAGAAGCACATGAACTCTGGTTGATTGGTTGGTTGGTTCACTGATTGAGTGTCTGAAGTATACAAACGACCATTCAAACGTGTGGAACACTTTTGTTTTGCGTGGGCCAATTATCTTATAAAGGGCTACACACTGACCTGAAAATAGTGGATCATCGGCTCCGCTCCTCTAGAATATTGCTCTATATTTTTCTTAAGGTTTTCTCAACCTAAAATGTATTCTTGATTTCGCCATTTTCAAGTTGAAGAAATCTAAAAATGAAGGTTTTCACGAATTAAAAAGTGGAACCAATGAGTATTTATTTTTTATGGTTTTGCCATATTGACATGAAGGGTTAAGTCGTCAGGACACCGAAGATGGGATGCAAAGTCACATTCGACAGATTGAATCGTGTATTTGGCCAAGATTGATGAAAAATAATGTTGTTGTTTTTTCAGATTTTCTTACTTTCGAATCAACTATTTGAATCCTTCCCTTCTTGTTAGTGCATTTATACTCATTTATACTCGTTTATACGTGTGCTTGTGTTACAGTTTTTTGGGGACGTGGTCCATTCTTCAATAAAGGCAAATGTTAGATTGTTACCACCGGTGTGACGGTTATCCATCTTACTTCTTTTTACCCTTGAAATAATGAATTCTTCTGATGAAATATTTGAGCGTTTAGATTGTTACAGAGTCAATTACATAACAGAAGTCGCATAACTTTGACTTTAAGTCTCTAATGATTGTGTTACTCAGGTTCTAATTTCAAATTGTGGATTTATAAATACCCAGGACTGCTGCTTTGTCTCGTCACAGGAACCCCAGCATTTGAAAGATTACTTGCTCTCGGTCTCTTCAAACAGTATGAGCTCCCATGTATCTGATTGTGGTATTTTTCAGCCCGTGGTCTGGTGACAGTAACATGAGTCTGGAAGGGGAGATAATAAGGAAGGAACTATAGCGGACCTTCCTCTCCTCTGCTAAGAGCTATGTGGAGGCTACACTCAGTGCACAGAAGCTACATTGTGAGACAGAAATAATTTGCCAGAGTGTCTGAGTGTCAGGCCTTGCTGTCTTAGGGCATTTGAGAGAGAGAGAGAGAGAGAGAGAGAGAGAGAGAGAGCCAATTGGAACACAGATGAAGAAGAGGAATCGCTTCTTTTGCCAAGTAATCTTGATACACAAAAGTTGTTATATACACTATACAGTGTATATATATATATATATATATATATATATAGTACAGACAGGAAATAAGCAGACCTTTGCATGAGATTCACCCAATCTAACTATTTAGCATTTGTATATACTGTACATATATATAGTTTCCATTTCATAGCTCAGAATTGCCTTCGCTTTTATAGTGAGTGATCCATAATCAAATGAGTTCACTCATATAACACTTACTATTTATAACTTATACCATTATCGCTTTTAGAGTGAGTTTGTCCATATTCAAATAAGCCAACTCATATATTGCTTATTTTTACTTATAACTGAATTTACTTCTCCCATTGCTTTTTCTGTGATATAAAAGTGATATAAGAAATACACTTCTGACTTTGAAAATAGAGGTATTTGTGTGCAATAATGTGAAATAAAATTAACAAAATGGGTTCTCTGCTTCTCAGATAGGCAATGGCCATCTCACAGTAATATTTACCTCTTACCATCTTTACCACTACCGAGAGCCGAAACAAACAGGTGCATAGAAAACTCAATGCGCGCACACACACAAACACACACACACACACACACGCACACACACACACACACACACACACACACAACTTTTCGCTATGCAGTCCAACAGGGAAATAGTTTAAGCCTTTTAAAACTTTCTTTTAACATGTTTTGAACAACAGTAATATCACACTACTTTTTGCAATTGGCACAGTAATCCAAAGTGTAACATTAGTTAATAAGGCCAAATGAGAAACAAGCAACTTCCAGTTTAGTCTCTTGCACAGGGCAGATTAGCCAAGCGAGCTAATTTAGGACATGAAAATCATCAATTTAAAATATTATAAAAAATATATATAAATGAGGACATTCTGACTATGTTGTGAGACTGTATTTGAACATGGCGAGAAGCTGCAGCCGAAGGGTTAGTTTCTCAACAGTAATGATGAAGATCAACGTTTTGATAAGGCCTGGGTTGAAATAAAACATCCTATCCTTTAAAAACTATTATCTTTCTGTCCGTAATTAGCTACTTTTTTGAGATCGTTTTTTGTGTCGTCGTTTGTTCTTTTGTCTACATTGTTATGGTGGGGGAGAAGGAACTGTCGAATCCTATCACCTCGAGTGATATGGAGATTGAATGAAACAGCAGAGTCATTGTTGTCTTAACGACCATGTGTAGACTGTAAAGTATCGATTGTACATACTTTTTTCCATTCATCCTCTTTTAGCTCAGAGGGTATACTTAACTGAGATTGAAACTGCCTGCCCTCATAGCTGTTCTTTCATCCAAGTCATGTGTTCTGTGAAAGGCGTGTGTGTGTCTGTTCAAGTTCAAGTTCGTGTTCAAAGGCATACACAGCGATAGTGTTTGCACAAGTCAATCTGCTGAATAGTATACAAGCTAAAGAAAATGTGGGTATTTATGTCAGTTGTCAAGTCATATATGGAAATATGCACGTATGTAATGCATGCATATTAGCACAGAGTTGGACAAGTTTTTTATTTTATTTTAATAACAAATGTACATAGGAAACAAAGTCAGATTAGGGTAAAAACGATTTGAGACCTTTATGAGGTAGATAGGTCAGGGCATGAAGAGTACAACAATGGATAATTACATACATGCATACATACATACAACCATACATATTAATTTATGTATGTATGTATGTATGTATGTATGTATGTATGTACCTATCTACCTCATAAAGGTGTCAAATCGTTTTTACCCTAATCTGACTTTGTTTCCTATGTACGCTTGTTATTAAAATAAAATAAAAAACTTGTCCAACTCTGTGCTAATGTCAATTGCGACATTGTTCGCAATTGTTCCACTGGCACATATTTACGAGAGGTTCACAGACAAAAAAAGCACATACAATTCCTTAAGGTACTAAACTTTATTAGGTTTAGATATTTCATCAGATTGTTATCTCTTTTTATTCCCCTTGTGATTAATAAAGTGTTATGTTATCTCACTGTAGTTCTCATTTACTGTAATTTTTTTTTTTTATCCGAACAATAGAGGTCTGGAGAGTGAAACAAGCTCTATTGTACACTAGTCATTATTTATTATATTTATTATATATCTTTGGGGGGTTTATTCTCCCAAAAGGAGAAAAGTCTATTTCTAAACATATTCCAGTGTATCCCAATTCCTTGTGCATGTGGCCTGATTAGGCCATTAAAACAAATCAACCCCCTCCTTATCATCACAAGAATTTCTATTGGAACGCTCTTAACCAGAACAAACAAAGCTAATTTATTAACTTTTTAAACTTTAATCAGCCCTAACAACTCAGGGTTTCCAGCAGTTTGCTAAGTGTTCCATGAGTAACACCTAGGCTGCCAAACACAATAAGACAGAAGGGCTTGAGTCACCCAAGATTCTGATTACGACTGTTTGCTAAATGCATTAACGCATAATTAGTCAGTGTTTGTGTTGCCCTGCTGAGAAAATATCAAGACGCTGGGCATTCCTTTAATCATTAACTTGTTCGTCTAAATAGCAGCACCCAGTGTCATGGTAACAAAGAAATGGCTGTTCACTTACCTCACGCATTATTAATGCATCATTTGCTTTTCTATGGGCATAGACTAATATGTGAGAAGGGGAAAAAATTAAAGAATAGAAATTTCACGTAGGCAACGTGACGTCACTTGGCCTCCCCAATCTGAGAAGACTGTACTTAAAAACACCCTCTTGAAATATACATCCCCTGAAATGTAGAGGGCAATTCATCAAGTTAAGTTTGATTATCCTGTGCAATATATTGTGACAACGCTGTAATAACATTTTAGGCACAAATTATTTTGTAATAACAGTGTAATGATTTATACCTATACTACTCATCCTTTGTTATCTATGGCTGTATTATTGTTTACGTAGTTATTCATCCCGTACCCATCTATACTTATACTTTACACCCATGGCCATATTAGCAACTATACTCCCAATCAGCTTCTGCTTTTAGCTTTTAACTTAATGTATCCAGTACATAGAATTGCATTGTGTATATTCTGTAAATATTTGGCTATTTGTTTTGATTTGGCCAATTTTGTATATTTGGCTTCATATATTTTTTCAGCTAGTTAAGCTTTTTATTTAATATGCCAATTCTCGAGACAGAAATGTACCAATCCTTATCACTACGTCAAATTCCTTGTATATGTAAATGCACTTGGCCGAATAAACTGATTCTGGATCTCATTCCGACTATACAGCCCTTGATCACAGTCAAAGACTTATTTCACATAGAAATCAATGGCATCCCCTCACCTTCCTTAGCTTCTATTCGGGCCGAGGGGAGTGAAAAAAAAGCACTTATTTCAAACCACTTTGCGGCTAGTATCAATTTACTTTGCTATAACAGTTTGGGCCGTGTTCCATCAGTTTACTGTTCCGCTGTCTGGAAACAGTGTGTCACCAAGACCCCTGGACTTCAGACACAGACATGAGGTAAGAACACAGGAAATTAAAGCAATAACAGAATCCTCTCTGAATTCAGCACCAATCCTGACACAGGCCCTTCCTGTTTCATCCTTTACAAGTTAAGAATACACATTCAAACACATATACACACAAGGTGCATCCTTCACATAAAAGTGTGAAAAATACATCAACCTCAATGTTTCTCCATAGTGCATCAAAAAACGACATCATGCACATGCCCTAACACTTTATTATTCCATGGCATGTGGCTTTATGCCAGTTAAGTTGCATTTTATTCTGGAAGTGACAATAAATCTGTCTCCGGCTGAATAAGAACATTTGATATATATTGGTTGTCACAGGGTTTGATGCATTTTTGAGACAAATTTATGACACTTAGTCTCAGGTTGCATTGTCACACACTTTTGTTTTTATCGGTGCTGTCAGTGGGCTGGGCATAAAACACAAGGTATTTGTATGCCATTGCATACAAGACACAGTTCATCTGCAAGTGGAGTTCAAATTCACAACCTCCAAAGCCAATCTTTAATAATCGTCAAGAATCACTTACAATAACTGCTTGGGATGGCCTGTGCGATGACAAGAGCACAGCATTTCTGCTATACATTTATTGCCGCCACCAATCCTCCTCTTTGGAGGATGATTAGCTAAACAACTAATCATTATTGCTTCTCTAAGAGGGGGAAAATGACCACAATTAAAACAAAGAAAAATAGAAACAAACATGTATTTGATGAAACATGAACACAGAAACATAGTCAGACGACAACATGTATTTCACAAAACACAATTGAATCAACAATTGGATCAACAGTTATGGCGCATGGCCTCTCCCTATGAAGATTATAGCAATAAAGGAGAAGAAAGGAGAAATATGTAATCAGGAGGGTGTTCAGGGGAGTGTGTGAAACAGATGCTTGCAGTTTGTGTGTTCGTGTGTGTGATGTGTCTATCTGTGTGCACGTGATGTGTCCACCCATGAGTGCACGGGATTGATCCCAATAGCTCTGGTGTATGAGGTCAGAAATATTGTATATCTAGTGTAGTGTCTCCAAGCAGCAGAAACCCACAGCCACCCACAAGCCCCAAAGCTACCCCACAGCTGCAAGAACATTCTGAGCCCGAAGCACCGCAACTACAGAAGAACCCTGAACAAACAGAGAAGCCAATAAGCCACAGAGCAACACCCACGGATGCCCCTAAGGTGACCAGAGCAGTCCCCAAAATCACAGGATGAGCCTGCATCCCTAAAACGTACACATGTGCTTGCACCAGCAAGCAAAGATCACATACGTAGGCCATTGTCACATTTACTGTATCATGTTAAACAAGAACTAATGATGCACTTTTGTACTTGTTGCACCCAATAAAGAGTTGAAATCCATAAAGTATACCTATAACTTTCTCCTTAAAGCTTCTCGTTGTGGTGGAGGCATATTAATTCTCTTGCCTTTTTACCAACTACAAAGAAATACGTGAAATAACTTTTCATTAATTTAGAACATCGTATGAAATAATGGAATCTGGATGTAATATGCTGATGCTGATGTTTCAGACTGGAATTTCAGTGTATTGAAAGTATGTGTCCACGTATGCTGCCCACTGCTCCTGGCTGTGGCCCCGGAGGAAGGACAGGCCAGGATGGGTTAAATGCAGAGGAACCATTTCACCGGCCACCATCCAAAGCATGTGCATGTGTGTGTGTGTGCAAGCAGTAGTGTGGTGTGTGGTAGTGTGGTTGTGGTGTGGTGTGTTGTGTGACAAATAAAGACTGTTTCTTCAAGCTACAAGCTAGAAAAATGTGAAAATATTCTCTAAATCTTAATCTAAAGCAAACACGAGAGAATAAACCAGAAAACCCCCCTGAAAAATAGTAACAATAACAATAACAAGTTCCCATGAAACATAGCATCAGTTTATGCTGTCACTTGTCTTTACATCATCATTACTACTAAAATGAGTAAAAGTGTTCTGAGTTTCCATTGAACGGAGCATCAGCTGACGTGATGACGCGATCCGAGTCCCGCATCCTGGTTACACGCAGAATTATTACTACAAGTGGATACACTTGATGCGTGTTATTCCTTTATCCTAAAGATTAGAAGGTTGCTGTTGACTAACTGTAATCCAGGGAGTCCTGTCTCATGCTGTCTCTGTGGAAGGAAATCACCCCATGTGGAAGTTCCCAACAACACAGTTCCATTCAAACGGATGAAACACTGCATGTCCCTCACACATTTTGATTAGATTCAACTAATTGTCATTGCACAATACTGAGGCAATGAAATGCATTTCACCCATGCCAGTAACTGTGGTGTATCGAGGATCAGTGGGCTGCTGCCAAGTAAAAGTTTTGCTCAAAGACACATCAGCACGCTACCAAGAGGAGCCGGGGATCAAACTGGCAATCTTTCAATTACTAGACGACCCGCTCTACCTCCTGAGCCACTGCCCCCATTTAGTCAACTTTTTAAACTTTTGGGACTAAAATAAAACGGACATGATTAAGATCCGTTTCTCTTGAGCTGCAAGCGAACTCCAGGTGTGAGGAGACAAACACAGAGTGACTGTTTTCAACTGCTATAGTGTGTATGTTACAACTGGCTCGAATGCCACAAAATAATCTATGTAATAATGTAAAAAAATAAGGAGGGACACGGCACCGGGTTAGATGCGAACAGAATGTGTTTATTTACAAAAAGGGCAAAATAGATAAAATATCAAATGAACAACCCCACCGACGTCAAGCAGGTAAGACACACACACACACACGCACGCACGCACGCACGCACAGTTTGTAATCACTGCAGAGCGATGAATTCTACACCATGTAGCTCGCACAATGCGAACGGGTGTCCGAAGCCACAACCTGCACATTCATAACAAATTGGATGATGATGTCACAAAGCGTCCAACTCAACAAACTTATATCGCTCCACCACCCTACTGGAAGCTGTAGAACCTTGTAGTATCAGCTATGCACGAACATTCTGCTACTTCCTGTAAAATCTCATTGGTTTGTCACTAATTCCTGCTCCAAATGTAGATCAATATGGATCAAATTCGAACCAAGAGATGACGGTTGATGGTGCTAACGAGACCTCAACCGTATCCTTGGGTCCAGGGGTTGTCGTGGGCGAGACACTTTTAGCCTGAAAAATTCCAACGAGAATAATAATAATAAAAAATCCGAACAATAACAGGGCTGGACTCCCAATTAGGCAATATATAGTTAACCTAATGATAAACAAGAACAATAAATAAATAAATATATATACTGTGTGTAAAAAAAGACTGATTGAATGAATGATTTTTAACTAGGAGAGAGAAAGTCACAAAGATAAAGAAACCTTGGAGCATTTTATTGAGTGGATATCAAAATGTGAGTGATCCTTAAATGAGCCAAAGTCCATCTTTCTAGTGGAGGCTATAATCTCTCTCTCTCTCTCTCTCTCTCTCATTTTAACGGTTTTGGAGAGAGAGGAGGGGTGAAGATAAATGACGGAAGTATCCTCTGAGCCACCCCCAGCGCCTAGCAGCAGACTGGAGGCTGCGAAACCGAAAGGTAAAGGGTGCCGCCACAAACCAGCTGCAGGGAACAAAGGATCAGTGGAAGAGACGGAGCATCCCGCTCCCCTGTTGTGGCTGCAGTGGGATTTTTTTTTTACAAGCCAGAAATTGAATGAATAAAATACATTTTAATGCATGAATGGTCTATCTCGATGACCCCCATTTGCCTTTCTCTGCTGTTCTTTGCCAAAAAGTGTAATTGAAAAAAAAGTTCCATTCATTCTCTTATTGCTAATTAACGTTGCAGGATGGAGGATCTTTGCAAATTGTGTTATCTCATAATCCAACATTTAGAAAAACATGCATATAAAAAGTATGTATAATCAAAAGACAATATAAAGATTGAAACAGTAATAAATCATTACAGGGCGTTATGATAAAATGTTTGGATTAATGTAAATGGCTATTATCCGAAATGATCAACCCAGGATTGGATCCTGGGTTGCTTCCAAATTGAAAGATTATTAAGGTTTGCAATGTAGAGTATAAGTTTATTTGTTAAAATATAATCTTTTGTGGACTGCTCTTATAGACAAGACAGACAGATGAAAATAAAGCTAACAATAAACCTATTATGAACAACTATAAAAAGAACGAAATGGCTATTACAATAACCTACAGCGAAGCAATACATCAACTTAAACCTAACAATAACAAATAAACCCCCTAAAAATTGACAATAAACAATAATTAATTACTCAATAATACACAACAAACCCAGAAATAAACCGTAGCCTATAGCTTAAAGAAATTCGTAAAAAAATAAATAAAATGGGGCCAAATAAGTGTAATAACACGACTGTGAAATGCGGATGTTACTCGGGGTCTGCCTTCTGACCCAACGGGCTCTGGACAGTGTCCCAGTGTTTGTGTCTCAGCCGGGGTCGAGACACTTTCCAGACACTGTATCTACGAAGGCTCTTCCTCCCTGCTTCCTGCAGCGTCCTTGCACACAGATAAGCGAGTTGGCAGTATCGGTTGTTTTTGTTGCCACAGCAACGAGGGATATGGCCAGTCAAAAATTGGATCCATAATGCATCGAGTTATTTCCTCATCTAATCAACACACACACACACACACACACACACACACACACACACACACACACACACACACACACACACACACACACACACACACACACACACACACACACACACACACACACTGGTGGAAATAAATGCCTTCTATTTGATTGTCTCTGCTTTCCTGGAAGTGTCGTTTTTTATTTTAGGGTTTTAGAATGTATCAAGTAAATCTATAATAAAACGTATTCTTCCCAAACAGATCATTTATTGCATGAATAAAATGTGTATATAGAAAAAAACTTTACTTAAGAAATTCCAGTTCTCACTGAATCTCACTACAGGTACTCCTCACACAACGGCCTATCTGTTTAACGAGTGTTCAGACTTACGACCAGCTCTGTGACAAGTCTGTATTGCTCGCTGCGTACAATACCTCAGCGTGCGCGGTGATGCGCGACGTCTTAGCGTCAAGCATCTCCTCGTGCATCACCGTTCTTAGTCTCGTTCCCGCAGTGTGTCAGTATTCACAACATTTTTGACAATTGCCACGTCCCCATAAAATAACACGGGTCCTCGCTTATCAACCAATTGGCTTAAAGACCTGGTCGTCAAGTGAGGCGTACCTGTATTACAATGTATAAGTGCGTTTTGAAGACCACCACAGAATGCTGCCCGTGTCAAGGCATCGCTACCTTCAGGTGCCGTGACAGTAATAATAATTCTAATCATCTTCTCCTTTTTACCTTTCGGCTGCTCTGTGCATCTTCCTCCCTTATACCAACTGCCTGCACGTCCTCCCTCACTAATAATTATAATGATAATATGAAAATATTATTTACAGATCACTGGAAAGTCTGGGTCTGACATCCCTTATAAATGTGCTTCAGTTGCACCAGCTCTGTGAAGACGATCCCACACCGCTGCCTTTTTTTAAATGTATTTTTTGGCCATGCAATTACCACCAGCTCTCTGTAGATGTTAATAATTTCACTCAAATGAATTGGACACCTTCTGCAAGGAGGCTCATTTGAATAGAAAGGGGCCAATTTTGTACCAAATGTATGAATAATACCTCATTTAAATACGCGTAAATAGCTTTTTCTGCTATTTGCACCGGTTTAAAAACCGCAAAAACCGCGCAATCCATTTGTGAATTTGCCTCTGAGTGTTCCACACTAGGCTTTTGTTGATGTTGTAACGTTATTACGTATAACTCAGCACATCAAATTTGGGTCTTTGGAATAAACTCTGAGTGTACAGTATATCCGTTGAGGGGCCATCAAATGGACTCAGGTCGAATGAAAAACAAATTATTACATATTATTATAAATATTACATATTACACAAACTCCAGAAATGAATCCTTTCACATTTAAAATCAAACCTAAGGTCCATGATTTTTTTTAAATTATCTAGATTTATTATTCGGGTCTCTGGAATACTCGAGTCTGATTGGTTGGTTTCTGGTTTCTGAAAAATGACCACTGTCAGTTGACAATGACCGTTGTCACGGGCAACCACTTCTCTGCCTACATTAATTCCCTTGCGTCAAACTGCAACCCAGGTTGTTTTTAAACTTCAGAAAGGCCAAAGGTTGGATCCAAAGAGCTTGGCCACTGAACAGTATCGTTAACCAGCAAGAAAAGGCAGAAAATCCCAATTTACATTTGACTGTTTTCTATGCAGGACCTCAGGCTGCAGGCAAGCTTATTGAATGAATAAGCCCCTGGCGTCGGTAGGGGTGGGAGTCTGGTTTTATGAATAGCCCCTGATCTAAAATAGTCCCGCAGGGTGACTCTGCGCCCCGATTGCTCCCTCTCTGGCGGTATCGACTGTACCCACGGCGCGCCAGCACTGGTGCGCCCGTGATAGGTGCACCAAAACAGTATGTTTTTGTTTTAGAAGTAGGTCATTTTTATTTGATCCATTTCCTTATGGGACAAAACAAGCACCGTGCGTAATGGGGACACGTTCTCCATCACCCACCCTCACCCTGTTGACAGTTTGCCTAGAGCGGCAAAATGGCTAGAGCCTGCTTTGGCTAAGCCGCTGATGTCTTTGCATGCCAGCGCAGTTGGAAAGGAAGGTAATATGACATTTCCTGCCACCTGCCATAACCCTGTTCTTTATTTAATCGCTTGTTATGATTGAATAAATAATGTGCTTGCATTGTACCATGTGACAGTGCAGGAAATTAATTTTAATCAGCCTTTAAAGACTTCTGACTTCTCGGGTGTGAAGGTGTGTCAAATGGACATGGTTCTGTGTTACATCTTTGTGTGTCCCGTCTTCCTGATTAATTTAGATAAGATTCCGCACCAGAGGCAATTCATTAGTTTCAACATTAGTAGAATTATAAAGGGGCAATGTTGGTATTATTTTAGAATGATGTAATATTTACACCCCAAACCCCGTATGAGGAGAACAGGGTCAGAATGTGATGAATGAAAAATGTTGTGTAGGAGAGCTCAGAGGGATCATCCGGTTTTTGGGGGGAAATTTGCTTATTGTCTGTTTTGTCCAGATTGAGACAATTCAATTGGTTAAATAAAACATGAAAATTTGATCTAAGTTGTGGCCACATTCAGAGCTATTATTGACGCATAACCTTTAATCCATCTGTGTGCAGCCTGGAAAGGGGAACGGGTTGGTGCCGTAGGGTTACCAGTTCAGTCAGCTGAGTTTTGTTGATGTCAATGTTTTGATATGAGGCAATGCACTTCATAACTGGCAACCCCCAACTCAGAGAAATTTAGCTAAATTGACATTCTGAGAGACAGAGAGATAAAGAATAATTTAAGCGTTATCTTGTTTCACAGTATTACTATGTTCAAAAAGAAAATAGACACAAACATATGCATGTCTCACATGCATGCATGCCTGGCTTATCAAAGTGTCCCAAATCCAAACAACCAGTCACATTGTGTAGACACGGATATATGAGACTTTTAAGTACATTGAATGGTAAACAGTTGGCCACCCCTCTCCTCCCCGACTTCAGAAGAAGTAGATGTCCAAATGTTTAAGCGTCTGGCTTTGAACGCTATCTGTGAACCCGCACATAAGGTCACAAATCAACTCTGCCTGTAGGATTCCGATGGAAGCCTACACATTACAATGTGCCACTGTCGAGCAAAAGAGCAACATGCTTTTCAGAGGAGTGGGAAATCTATAGAACTAAAGGAATATGGCTTTAAGGCAGAGAGACATACAGTACAGAGAATGGCATTACCGTTGTTCGGTAAGAATCTCCCAAATGTGAGACAGTTTAGACCGCTTTATCACAGCGCGTGCCTTAAATACCTACCAGACCTCTTTCTGTACACAAAAGCACTTAGGCATGAGACGAATAAAAAACAAAACTTAAAAAACATTGCAGATTTAGTTTCATGAGTAACGCCAGAAGACACAGTATTGGAAGTATAATTTATTTAACGCCTTTCAAGGGACCCAAGGTTGCTTTACACACACGCACACCCACCCACCCACACCCACACCCACACCCCCACACACACACACACACACACACAATCTGAGTCTTGTGACTTCGATTTGAGAAGCAGCAACATACACGCCAGCATCCTCTCATGATCTGAGGATCCACCCCAACACATTAACCCATATATGTGGTTTGAGGGTGGGAGGAAACAAGAGCATCTGGCGAGACCCACACAAACTCCACACAGAAAGGTCTCTACATCTGGAAAGGGTGAACACTGCTTCTAAAACTTGTTTTTAGCCAAGCAGTGACTTACAATGCCTTCCAAAATGATGAATGACTTTTTTTTGTGAGGTAGGCATTTTTGCCACACACTTAAGGCATTTGGATTTGACATCAAAAGATGAATATGAGACAAAAAATGAATATGAATATGCATTTTAGCACTCAAGTGTTTTCTCTTGCTTGAGTTGCTTCACTTGTGAAGCAAGAGAGAAGGTTTTGTCTTGGTTGGCATTGTGGGCATGGCATGATAAAAGCGTCGGCATATTTCGGCAGAAGCAGCAGCCAGCATGTGTTAGGTAAGGCAAGCGGCGAGGCCACCACTGATGTCGCGACAGATGCAATTGAGCGCGTGATGTCATCTACACCCATGTTTTCCTTCAGAGCGCTGCCCTCCTGTGCTATTTCGAGAAACTTGTGAGTGCAGTAAGCAATTGCACTGAGGAACACCATGGCGACCAGTTATCAACAAAGCTGATTCTCTCCAACTCGAGGCTGCTTGCTGGTGTGAATAATTGGGAGCAAAAGTGGCTGAAGCAACCACTCCAATGGAAAGTTTTGAGGGTAAAGGGATTTTTTCATCAAAAGAGGCCAGGACGAAAGCAAAAACACGTTTTTATTTCGGGGAGGAGAGACCATGGTGTCTTGGATAATAATATGTTTGGCCAAGTGCTGTAAAGTGCTTTTTTAATTTGCCAAGTACTGTTTTGACAGGAACTTCTGTTAACTGAAATCGGTTATTTGTCAAAAATGAGTTAGAGCGAGGGTGGAACAAATAAGAAAAAAGGGAGGTGACCTTTAATACAGTACAAACAATTCTTCTATTCAATTTCATGGCTGTTGAATGATCTGTATCAGACTGATTTAAAAAAAGAAAAAGAATTAGAAGGATAATACGTCTCATTTTGAATTTAGATATCCAAGGAGGTGGATGGCAGTAAATCTATATTTTTTAAATTCTATTTCCATTGATATTACAAACAGCTGATTTGAAGTCAACCAAATTGTTTTGTTAACATGGTGGCGCGCAAACCAAATGTCAAGCTGACTAAAAATTATTATAATTAATTTTTTTGCAAATTTACCAATTTACCGTAATCCCTGACCCTTGTCTGCTTCCCACCATTGGTGTTATTTAAGTATACAGTAGGTCAGGCTGGAGTTGAAGAGCTGCCTTCCTGAACTTCCCCGAAAAGAAATGAAAAACATTTTACAGTTTCTCCAGATGTTCCTTCGGGGAGAGATAACCAAGCTCTCTCCCTCTCCAAAAAGCCACGAAGGTCATGGAAAAAAGAAATGGATACATTTCCGTCCATGGGGCCAAAAGACCTTGGGAGTACAAACTGTTTGACTTTTCATTTTGGCTGTCTCTCTACTATCCAGGGAGATCTGTGGTCCAGCGAAACAAGATGTTAAAAGTCAAACTCCCCTTTTAAGGGTAGGGGGGAAGTATGCATTGTCAACATGATCACAAAGTCTCCCTCACTGCATTTTTACATATGTTGCATCACATATTTACAAAATGAAAGATAGAAGTGAAGTGAGTTCTCCAGTCTGCACTGTCATCATTCTCCCCACACAACTTCCTTATATGGTCATAAAGATTTGTTTACAAGCAGATTGCTCTGCTCGATGCCAAAAGTGGAGTATTCAAGACCGGGATCATGACTATAGGGGTGGGGTTTAGATTGGACTTTTTTTACTTTTAAAAATGTATCACAAACAGTTCTCCATACAAGCCATGCATCACTACTGTCATGAAATTGGAAGCGGAGGGATATCACACACAGACAGATTTCTCAGTGGTTGCTCTTAACTGGGAGCGGGTAGATTTTCACAGAATGTACTTTTTATAAAGGGGCCAAGAGATTTTTTTTTTCAGAGCAGTTAAGAGCCTATTATTAGAGCATGACACTTCCTTATTTTTAGGTCTTGTGACAGAAAACCTTTGTCTATTTGAGAGGAGGTTCGAGGGTGAAGCAATGTGTTTCTGTGCAGGCAGAGGTTTGTAGGGGTGTAGTGATTGAGAGCTGTTTGTGAAATTTTAGTAGGTTGTGACACTAACACTACAACTCTTATTCTGCACGCTGCAGGATAAGAGTGTTGTGTGCATCATGTAATAAACCTTTGACAATAACTTTGACACAGAATCTCTAGAACCCGCCTCTCTGCCAAAAAAGCCACGGGTTGCCCAGTGATCATGTGTGATATTGATATTTCATATACAGTACATACTACCCTTGCATAAGAGGTCAAAAAGCACTAAAGTACAAATCATTTTCTTATGTCACCGAGACTTGATAATTCCCTATTTTTTCTCATGACTTAGTGACTCTGCAGACCTTTAACAAACTCCACCTTGAGATCCCACGTCTCCCCTACGGTCTTTACGAGATCCGCCACATCTGTTGCATTTATAAAAACTTGCTGTTTTATCATTCGGTCCTTCATCTCTGTCTTCATTTTGATTTCATTGTTTCATGTGAGGGCCATGATTTTTATGTTTTAAGTCGATTTGTCTTACAATGTAAACTTAAAAAAGATATGGAAAATGATATTGTAAATGATATAAAGTATATAAGTGATGTAATTTTTCTCTTTCATGTCAGCCTTTGTCGTAAATTGGCAAAAGGAGTGTCTAAAAGTTCCCAAATAATGACAAAGACATGAAGACTGTTTATATTACATGGTAAACAAAAAGGTAACATTGAAATATAAAAATACAAAAAATAAAGATATTATAAAGATCTCCAACCCCTTTTGCCCTTCTCACGTTTATTTGGTGAAGTGTAGATAGAGACATTTCATTCAAAGAAATGACAGAGGAGTACTACTACAGCAGCAGCGATAGTTTACTTAAATAATATATAAACAACTGATTGAGTTATTTTTTTTTGGGGGGGGGGGACACTTTCGTGTGTGAAATAGGTGACAACCAATTGTTAAATAACTCATCGATAAATAACAAACATAATACATTTAAGTGCCAATGCTATATTTAATCATGTTCCAAGAAACAATGTTCCACGAAGTAATGTGTTATAATCGTTGACAAAATTGATTTAGTTTGCAGTAAACTAGTTTGATAATTCAGACACAAAGGCATGAGTATGACGTTAAATATTTGAATCTGAATTATTATAAAGTTCCGTGGGAGGCGATGACTTCGTACTGGAACGAGAGCGGTCATACATGTTCACAAAACTGGTGCTTTTTATTTTATTTTTTATTTCTACTGCCCACCGACATGTCTCGATGTTCACAGCTGGCCTTCAGTAGATCAAACCGATGTGAGGAACCACTTGTCTGGGTTGTGGGGAAGTGGAAGCGATTTCTCTCAGTATTTGGCAAGAGCCTTGAAGCGTCAAGCAACCGAGCGTGCTGTCGCTTTCATCGCTCCTAAGTTTCGAGCACAATCATATGACAAATGCCCAACAGCGTGTTCTTTTATTGAAAGACCAAAAATAAATAAATAAATTAATTAATCCAGAAATACTGCAGCATTAAAGAGCTTAATGGAACTAAATGTCCGTACTGTGACTTTTGATGCCACCAGATGGTTTGCAGCTACTCTAACTAGAGGACAAATGGATGCTCGCCGCCAGCAATTCATTCATCCATCTCCCTCTTAATAGTTCGGCGCTTAAGTGAAACACTGAAATGTAATGACATTAGGCCACAGGCGGGAGGAGCTCCCGAGATAAATGAACGTTACTTTGGCGTTTGCCACTCGGAGACGTTTCGAATACAACAAACAAAAGGCTTCCTGAGAAATATCACGACGGAATAGATTGTTGCAGCGTCTCACGCGTTCGGTCAAATCCTTGAAATGACGGCTTGCAAGTGGGCGTAGCCAGTGAATTCCTGTGTGGGGAAACTGTTGCAATTTGATTGAAGAATTATTCTCATGATTATTTGACTTGGACTCACGGCTGGACTGAATTTCAAGTGCCATGAGCCACGCCCACGTAAAAATCGCCCATGAACTTGGGGAGATGGGACAGAGCGACACACAGACAGACAGACAGACAGACAGACAGACAGACAGACAGACAGACAGACAGACATACATAGTGAAGGGCAACTTGGCAAGTGGAAGAAGAGATGTGGAGAGACGCCGGGTGTGTTTTTTATTTTGATTCATTTCCGGGTTTCCTACTTGTATGAAAAAAAAAAAAAAAGACCCGCTTCGTTGAGCAACGCGTTCCCTTTAACTGTCTCTGTTGGTATGCGACTTCATTGAATACGGCATTGTTTTTGTGTAAATACTCTTGAAATAAAAAAAAAATCCTAAACACAGCACTTCCCCATCCCAAATAGCTGAGCCTAGCACCCTGCTACTGCGCCCCCCTGTGACGTCACCGGCCCAGATGTTAAAAGTCATCTTTTTTTTTGCCCTTTCCGCCTGGAAAACACCATCCTGGTACATTCTCACCCCACATGTGCCCCTTCCTCCTCCTACGCCGATAGACACTGCCCCCATGTGGTATGAAAACAAAAAACACAACACGCTGTAGGTTCTGTTTAGTGCATTTTATTTCCAACTAATTTCAGTCACAGCTTAAAGTGGATTTCTCACCTACAAAGGCTTCTGTGTGTTTTTTTTTTTTTTTCAATCATTATGCAATACATGTGTGCCAAGCTACTCCCGATAACCTCCAAAGTGCAGTGGGTGGCTTTGCAAATTACAATGAAAAGTGCTTTCATAAATTTCAAACGTCACTCCTATACATTCAGACTACATAAATAATTGCTGAGAGTAGTATCACAATCACCCTTATCATGCCTTATTGATGGAAACTGGAGTTAAAACACTTAAAACTAACAACTTTAATCATTTTATTACATCAAAAAAGCACATTTCAGCAAAAACCTAATCCACCAAAACAATCACAGGGGAATTTAGAGATGATTGAACAAAAAACTTTCACAGGGGTCAACATGGACCTTCCTGCTTATTCCACGATCTGATGCAAGCTACTCTGCTCACATGAGGGCGTCGGAGGCAGCTGGAAGCATAAATTACACATTTGCTTAATTTATTGTATTTATTTGCTCAATACGGGTTTAATGTATTACAATAAATGTACAGTTTCTATGTATGTTTTACTCACACTTGAGCCTGGAGCAGGGACGCTCGCAGTGCGGCATCCAGTGTTAAATTCCGACCCCGACTCCTGCCTCGGCCCCTGCAAGAAACTGGCAGCAGACCACATACTGCTGGGTAAAAACTACAATTTGTTATTGTGACACACACACACACACACGCACGTTAATGCCCCCTTGTGGCCATCGATCAAGTTAAACAGTCATCTCAGTAGGACATCGAATGGCTAACTCATTTCATATTCATACACACTTTAACGGAGAGGAATTATAACAGCTTTTTGAAAATGAATGCGTAAAATAAAAAATAAAAATAACAACTCATCCACATTTAAACTGTAGATTTCTGGCAATGTATTCCAATACCATTCCAATTCCAAACCGTCCTTATACTGCAGAACCAATTGGAACAAGTCCTGTACACTCAAAGCTGTTCCAGTTTTCCTGGACTTAATTTATTCAGTTTTTCCAATACATGTTTGATGTTTGCTTTTCCATGTACATGTTTGGTTCAACGTTTGTCTCATCCGTGGTGATTCTGCCCCTCTTGGAGTAGTGATTAGTTGTTTATAGACCCAAACATGGTAAAATAGTTCTCCAAAGAAGGAGATTGGTGGCAGTTCTGACTAATAAAAAACTGTGCTCTTGTCATCCTACAGGTCTTCCACAGGACAGAGTTATTGCAGCAGTTCTTAATGATTAAATAGTTAATAAAGAGTGGCGTTGCAGGTTGAGAAGTTGAAATCCACTTGCAGACCAACTCTGTCCTAGATGCTATGGCATACAAATACTCTTGTATGCTCAGCATGCTGACAGCACAGGTTAAAAAAACAAAAAAAAGAGGCCAACAACCTATGGTTAGACAAAAATAATGTATTGTATAAAAATAAGAGACTACACACAAACTGAGCAACATTCATGACAGTAATGTGCCCATTTTTCCAGGGTGCAGGGACGTATGCGGGACAAATTGTATAGTGCCCCGTGAAATTTGCCTTGGGAAATGCTCATGTGGGGAGGCATCAGAGGCGAGGCTGTGTTTGTGTGTTTTGAACAGGCAATTCCTGAGACACCTCTAGCCACATGGGGGATGCCCCGAAATCAGCGTGGCAAGCCTTTGAAGCGAGTCACCTCACCTGCTACACTGCCGAGAAGCAGACAGCAAGTCGCCGGCCGCCTCCTTATCCCTGAAGAAGCAGGAAAGCTCCTTGGACCAGGGTACTGCCTCGGGCGCCACACTGTAGCGTGGGGAGAAGCTCCGGTAACCGACGACCGACTGGGACCTGGAGAAAGCGGCCGGGACGCAGTGGGTGGCAGATTGGGACTGCGTGTCACACCACGAGACGTGGAGGTTGTCAAGAGACTCGTACCTGTCGAGAAGAGGGTACATATCAGACAGTGTTTCCCGAGCTTTTTTCAGCCCCAGCACAGTTTTTACAATGAAATAATCCCACGGCACACTACTATCCTGTTAACCACTAAAAGGATCAGAAACATGTAGAACTGCTTAATTATGATGGTCTACTGATAGTGATCCAAGACTGACCAAAGATTCCTTCATATTGAACAATCGAGGAATCTTTGACTCCAAAATAAAATTACTAAGGACTGAGATATATAGAAATAAGTTTTAAGGTTTGCCAAACACTTGGTGGCTCGCTTGCAGTACCCTCAACGACCACAGGTCGAAAAGCAGAGGCGTCAGCAGTTGATTGTAAACCGTATACATGAGGTTAGCGTTCTTGTCGTTTTGCCTTCGTCACCGTTTAAGAATAGTATACAAAACAGAAACGGCACAATTCCAAAATAGATGGAATAAATAAAATTGAAAAATAATAATTGAGTGATGGAAAGCAGCCCAATGTCACTTCTAGTCCCTTCTTGTGAAGCAGGACAAAACTTGGGTATAATGCAGAACATGACTTATTTGTAAAGAAAATGCATTTGGGGATAGGTACAATTTCAAGTGTACCGGCAAATGTTGTTGCAGATATGTTTCCAAAGCTTTAAACTACAAAAAACGATCCACTGCAAGGATGGGGATTTTTATATCGCTGCATCCCATTTAGACTGATGGGTGAGCACCTGGAATCGGACACTGTATTTGGCCTTTATGGAAATGAACGCCACTGAACCAAGGCAAAGACCAGGTTTTTGCTCGTGTTGCAATTCCCCATTGTCCCCAGTAGTTGCTGGTATTTCCTCCCAAAGAACAGGGAGGGAACGTTACCTTCTCAGGGGGACGCCGGTGTACACCGGCTCCTTGTACAAGATACGGCTGCGCTGGCGTATCCAGCTGTTGTCTGTCAGCAGCTGAGTCCTCTTCTTCATCTCCTCCAAGATCTGCTGCCTCTCCTGTTCCGCCTTGGAAACTGTCTGCCCTGTCCTTCTCCACTCGTCACCTGGACCAGTAAACAATAATCCTCTGGGTTAACTCATAAAAACCGCTGGTGGGGAAGGAAGAACGTGTCCTACCGACACCACACACACACCTCTGGCCTGCTTGTGGAGGCCGGCCATTGTGGGGGTGGACTTGGACTTTGCCCTTTAGAGGAAAGAAAAGACGGTTTAGTGTCATGGAACTGATGTCCATTTGTGGGGGAAATAAAAAGTTAAATGAATATGAGGCACTGATCAAGGTACTGTCATGATTCAGGGGTTCCCAAGTGCAAAACTGCTATATTTTAAGCTACATTTCATATGGGATTTTGTCAGTGAGGTTTAAGTTAGACGATGTATTTGTGCCATCAAACTTTGCACTCCAGATAGATGACAGTAATCTGTCTAATGTTACAGTTAAATTGCAAATACAGGAAACAAGTAGACTTTGGCATTAGACACAATATCAAGAACTCCTATAGAAGGCCCTGCACCGTGGAAGAATTTCGAATGGCAGTCTTACGGGTTTCAATATTCAAAATCCCATATGAAAGCACCCAACAAAAGGTCATCACATTGAGCATACAGGCACATGGGTAAAGTTTGAGAAAACTAATATACAAGTAGAACAAAACTCAAAATATATATAAAAATGTTTTTGTGCCATCAGCATGCTGGGCATACAACACAGAGTATTTGTATGCCGTTTGCATCCAGGACAGAGTTAGTCTGCAAGAGGAGTTCAAGTTCTCAACCTGCAATGCAACTCTTTATTAATTCTTAAATCATCAAGAACTGCTGCAATAACTCTGTCCTGTGGACGACCTGTAGAATGACAAGAGCACAGTTTTGGTTATGGAGAGCCACCACCAACCCCCCTCTTTGGAGAACTCAAAATATTTCATAGGGTAAGAATTTTCTTTTCTTAAGCTATGAACAATTGAAGATGCCAAATTATTTTCCTGGTTAAAGTGCATACCAAAAAACTTGGATTGCATTGGCCTATCTCGAATAAAAACAAAAAACAGGCCAAAACCTGAATGCCAGCTTCCCCCGTACCGACCTGTCAGCAAAGGACAGCCGAGCAAACCCCAAGGAAGCAGCAGCCCTTGAGCCAAAAGAACGGCAGCAACAAGCAGCGTTGAGCGGCGGCAGCAGTGGGTCGGAGGCGGCGGCAATTAAAACCCAGCAGGAGAGGAAGGAACGAAGGAAGAAAGGAATAAAATTAACTTCTGACCATATTCGGCCAGGGAGACATTCTGCCGTCATTTCCAAGCCTCGTGATTTTCCAAGCAAAATCAAAATGTTGTGAAGATCTCTGTTTAGGCTAAATACTGAGAGCGCAATCTTAAAAAGGTATTACATCAATTAAATGTATATTATTTGACGTTACTCTGAACGTAAAATATTATCGGTTAGTGAGACATTTAGAAAAATCTTTGAAACAGGTTTTGGGTTAAAGAACGGAAATTAGCTCTCTGTTACAAGATTCAAATTGCAAGGCTGCACTAATTCATGGAATTCAATCAGTTCCAGACAGAATGGCAAGCCAGAGAAGAACAAGTTTCACTCTGAAAGGGAGTGTGATGAAAGGTTTATCTCGTTTGAGATTAGACTCTTGACTCAGTAAAAAGTCATTTTATTTTCCCCACTCGTTCATCTGGTTTAATGAGATGAAACGGTGACGAGAGTCAGAAGAGTGGGCTGGGGGTCGGGTTGTGAATGGAATTCCCACAAGAATCATTTCATTCTGTCAAAATTATTTACTTTGATGGAATGACAAGCTTAAATCAGGCAGAATTAAGATGACTCATTGATTTGTTGTCTTGGAGCGACTCGAGTCATTTAAGATTTTCGCTACGCACCAATCGTTTGCGAGCCGTCTGTGAGGCCATAATGATGAGCACAGTTAAACATGTTTGACATTTTTAGTGGTTAACAGTATACGTGTGACGTGGGTTTATTTCTTTGTAAAAAATGTACAATAATTGAGCAGTGGAAGGAAAAAAACAAAAAAAAACAGCTGAGAAACACTGGTCTACAGTGAAACACTGATTAAAAAATGGGCCTTCTGCTATCACCATGGGTACAGCACATAGAAAGAGAAAAAAACCACAAAAAAACAGAAACAGAAAAAATTTCAGAAAAAATGTAGATGCTCAATTCTTCTGACACCGAGAGAGCGTAAAAAAAGAGGCTTTATTTACGCGTCTTGTATCAGCCTTTCGCTTTTCTCTCCTTTGTCGTCCCCGTGCGGTTTGGCCGCCGCCTCCTGACCCTCCTGTCTGTCAAGACTCTGCTCGCCACCTCTGGTTTGAGTCACAGCGCGGTTGGGGGCGGCCCGGGCAATCTGAGGGCTCGGAGCAGCGTCGCTCTGGCAGACAGTCTGCTGTAAGAAAGAAAAACAAAAAAAAAGGTCCTCAATGTTGTTGATCTTTAAATTTGGCCATTTGATTTTAATTTCCAATTTTCTGTATTTTTTATTTTTATTTTTACACCTATGGGGGGGCAATTACACAACTGGTGGTCAGTTATTTATGGATAATACCCGCTGTCTATTGATAATAACCGTTGTCACAGGCTACCACTTTTCTGCCTGGATTCAAGCCCTTGTTTAACACTGCCTACATACTAACGCCAATACTGGCTAGCAGCAAAACCTTGTGGCGCTACACAGAACCTACGATGGGAGACTTGAAGAGATGAATGAGGATGTGTCCGATTTCACATTACTAACAGGAGATACGATAGGTTATTACAAAAAATTAAAAACAATAATGATTGTAATACTTTGTTGTTGTGGACCATTTTTCTTCGAAGATGCTAACACCCGGAAGCTTTATAGTCACCGCGCTAGGCATACTAGTAACTGATTTCAAAACAATATTCCATCTGCATGTATTCATTTATTTTGTTAGTACCCGTGTCATAAGCGGGAAAATGTCATTAGTTAACTTAAATTAGACCATTTGGGCTTTGGCAAGGAAATACACAAATCCGCCATGTCTATTCAGGCTCTGAGACAAAAGAAAAACCCCAAACCCGAGACATTAACAGTCACAGCAGGTCCCACCTCTGACTTTCTGTATTCATGCCCCATCGCATCCTGCTGCGCCCTCCGCCACTCAGCCTCCAGCCGCTCCTGATCCCGCTGGTACTGCTCCTACACAAAGCAGACAAACAATGGCAAAACACACACGTAAACTGCATGAAATTCATAGTCAACTCTTAATAAAAGAAAGAAAAAAAAAATCTGAGTACACCATATTTTGAGATTTTAAGAGCAGATGTCTTGCGCTCTCTGGTCTCTTCGCAGTGCACTTTCCAATTTATGCTACTTACGATCCATTACCACAGGACGGACTACATGACCTCATTGAAGCTTTTATTCTTTTTGCTGTATTTAATCACCCGATCTGCTTCGCTAGCACTCAGCCTTCGATCGAACCGACCGATCAGTCAACTTTATTCGTAAAACCCTTGAGATTAGTGATGCCTATAGACTGAAGCAAGATTTGTTCCAAGCGAACTTTGAAATGACTCAGGAGTCACTCCACAAAAAAAGTCCTCCCCCCCTCCCGACTCTGTAACTGCAGCCAGACACAGGCTTAACTCAGACGCAACGCTCGAGTCACTAATGAATAGCCGAGAATCTATGAATGAAGCGTGCCCAACAATGAAACATTTGGCTATTTTTTAGGCGATTCGGCTGTTTCTGAGTAACTTGTTCCCATTCCACCAAAATAAAAAATTTTTACAATTCCATTCACAACTACAGACTGACTTTTGTTACACCAAATATATCGATATAAGAGTCTTAAAACGGAACGACTCTTTTTTTACCAAATCACTCTTAAAGAGTCAAATCTCCAGAGGGAGAAACTTTTCATCACTACTGTACTTGAGACACAGACTTCATACGTGAAGGTGAAAGCCAGTGCCCGGATGGGTGCAGAGATCTGCTGAGCCCCACGATACAATTCCAATAGTTTCTGGTAAAATGGCGCCCGGTTCGAGAGGAGTCCTTCTGTTGCCGACCTGTAGGAGGCGCTCCTGCTCCTCCTGCCACCTCTCCTGGCGCCTGCGTTCCTCTTCATAGTCCCAGCACCAGCTGGAAGGGGAGGGCTTGAGGGAGGGCACCTGGAGCTGGAGATGTGCGGCCAAACAGTCTAATAGCGGTCAATGGTGCAAAATGTAGAGTCATGTGACAGAGTCATTCAATTGATGTGAACTTACGTCAGATATAGCAGATTCTGAACCTCCTGTAGGGGGGGGGGGGGGGGGGGGAGAACAGTCCAGGTTTTTGAACCGTGATTGCACACAATTAGCAAAAGAAAAAAAATGCACTTGAACTTCATGAGTTATTTTTACGCCAAACAAAGAGCACCGCAAAGCAAACGCTCAGAGAGGTGGAAGAAAACAAGCCTGTGTCAACTTGGGCATGCCTTCATTAGGGAACACAAAAACCATTGAGATGTTACATCATACACGCCAACACAGCGCTGCTTTGTTTAGTGACACACACACACACACACACACACACATTACCACAAAGGTAAACCCATGAGCTGAACACTGGCGATCCTGAAGGGAGAACAAAACATGAAAATGTAGATCCAACCATGTTGAAATAGCCAAAAATAGCTATATTGTCCCATCTTCACAAAGGCCATTCATGAACAACTCTAGAAGTGACTCATTTTATTATTCATTATGCTTACTTATTCCATTTTCCACCTTCACTTCTAATTATCTCTATACTTAAGATAAACTTATACTCTATGCTTATACTTAAATGACAGCTGCTGTTTTTTTTTGTGAAATTACTATTTATTCTTGCATTGTTTGGATTGAGAAAAATTAAGTACTGTTAAGCATTGACAAATTAAACTTTGAAACTTCTTAGAATACCACGCCATCCCAGTAAGTTCTTGGAGTGAGTGAACTCAATTGAGCCAATCCATTTGACCAACTCACCAACAGAGTTTGGAACAGAACTTTGACCGTGAACGACGGCGTCTGAGAGAATCTGCACAAAAGCGAGTGCAGACACGGCCACAATTAAGATGTTAAATAGTATTATTATTACTACTACTACTACACTGGTCTGTGGAATCCTCGATGCCGATTGGTTACGGGCGGGAATCAGTGGTAACTCATTTTTGAATAATAGAGTCCAATGTCTGTTATTAATGAGCGTTGTCACAGGCAACCACTTCTCCGCCTGGATTCCCGTGCCTCGCATCACACAGCCTAGATGCGAACCCTCACACTAGTTAGCGGAGGCATCAGGAGACGCTACATTGAAACTACGATGGAAGACCTGACGATATGAATGTGGGTATGTCCAATTTCACATCTCACCCATAGTAAACAGGTTAGTCATATTTAGGACAATGTTGTTTCTTATAGTTTGAGGCGGCGTTTGACCATTTTTCTTTGCGGAAGCTCTTAAACTAGGCATAGTTATGAGGTCATTATAAATAAATATTCCTTCTCAATGTATTTTATTTAGTAATAAGTGATGTACGTATTAAGCGGAATAATGTGCAGCAAACTGCTCTCAAAATAACACACTCATCAGCCTGTTGCGGGGGGGGGGGGTTATTTTGGGATAATGACCGGCTGGCTACACATTACACCTTACTTATTCCAAGATTGCAAACTGTCACACCACCTAACATCCTATTTGTCAGAGTTTGGGGCAGTCAGTCACCATTCATAAAGTTGTGTTGCAGAGCAGGCAGCAGGCAATATATATAGTAGCAGAGCTTTTCTTCCAGCAGGCAAAACAAGGGACAGCTGCTCATTAGCGGTTCACGGCAAGCAGTAGTCAGATCACGCATTTTGGCTCCATCTACGTGGAAGCCATAACACCGGTACACATTTTTGTTTCAGTTTTATGGCTATGTGATTAAATTGAGCTACACTGTTAAAGTAGCTCGCCAAGCCAGCGCTGCATCACCTTGACCCCGATCAAGCAATCTTACCCCCATTTCGAGATGCGTACAGTACCTGTATGCTGGACAAGCCAAAGCAGCCACCTAAAGCTTCACGCATTCTTTATAAACACAACCCTCACGGATTTACCTTTCTGGTTAAAAAAAGCCGTTCGCCTTTTCTGATTTTTCCTGACAATTCGTTCATATTCTACATGAGAAGAAAAAAGGTTGTTAACTAAAGCCTGGCCCACACTACAGCACAAGATTTTTCAAATCAAAACACTTGTTGAAAATGTGAGCGACCCCACACATAATGGCATGATACATTTGTTAAGTTAGGGCCATAAATCATCTTTATCTCATAATGTGTACCCCGCTTTTAGTGACAGAAACTACGTTAAGTCTACATCTACATCAAGAGTATAAGAGCAGCCTGTTCCAAAGAGACAGACATTTCAGGTCCTTCAAACATTTTCTTTAGGTTCACATCCAGACGTTCTGCATGGTTATAACTTTCACATCCGTTTCTATATTTGATGTTTAATCTACGGATACGCCAGATCAGGAAACAATCTTACCACCTTTACTCCTGGCTGTCTTATGGCTTTCGGTAAGCTCTCCGTTGACTCCCAAGCCCTGGGAAATAAAAGGAGCACTCAATCTGCAGCACTGCTCGAACCAACACAGGAAAGCAAAGGTCCACACATCTTGTTGACTCACATCGAAGGGGGCAGCCACGGCGGCGGTGCCCTCTGTACTTTGAGTGCTAGTGGCTAGGTGTCCGGGGCGGCCGATCAGCGTGGGGGCTGCAGAGGTCAGGTTGAGGTTCTTTCTGCTTTGGCACGGCTTGGCGGCGGGATGATTCGCGCCACTGGTGCCCCAATCTGCGGACACAGCCGACCACGGTCAACACTGTACAAATGTTACATTTGCATGGAGATCAAGCGCAATGCATTCTGGGAGCAGCCACATACAGTTCCCAGAGTTGGGGCGCAAGTTCAAGTAAAGTAGTTCGCAACACAACCCCAGACAAATCAGCAAATTAACGCTTTTGACCGATTTTGACTTTTAAGGGAAATAAGGGCACGTTTCAAAACAAGCCGCCATTTTTTTTTTCCCCCCAAGTTTTGAAAAACTATGCAACTAGGCAATGGAGGCCCCAATGAGCGGCTTCCAACCATGAAGGTTCTGAACCTTTTTTGCCTGCGATGGACGTAGTAGGCATCAAATGTTAGATGTTCTGAAGCAGCACCGTTTTCCTTCTGGTGTAAACATACCTTTACCACACCATTACTCAGGAGTTTTTCACGTGGAAAACCAAGTCATATTGTAATATATTAGTAATTTCATTGCCAACAAGAGTTGGCAATGAAAGTGAAACGGGTTAGCGCGCACACTGGGTTAATGGCATTGGCTTGTCTGTATACGTGAGAAGTAACCGAATCCTTCAGCATTGTCCGAGTTCTGCAATTGGTAAAGACCAGCCAGTAAACAGGGCCGTAAAATGCTCAATGCAAATAGAATTCCAATTTGAAAACCCAAACGACCCTGAAGAACTTTTGTTTCCTGACTGCATTTCTTGCTGTACCGGTTATTTGGCTATGAATTTCCTCTACACAAAGAATTGGCATAAAGCTTCATAAAGCCACCTGCTCTTGACCCCATTCATTTTTGTTCGGAGTCTGGTTTAAAAAAAAATAAAAAATAAAATAAAAAAATAAAAATCCTAATTGACTTTGTGGCCCTACCCTCGTTGCAGTAGCGACTGATGTCCATCACCAATCTTCCTGTTTGCAGGGCGGCCGCCATCGCATTCTCCCATTCGCCGTAGCTCAGGTGCGACACTTTGGTCCCACCCACGGCCACAATCTCATCACCGGCACACAGCTGGCAAAGCTCCGCTGGACTGCCTGGGCGCAAACGGACGAGAGAAAGAAGAAAGGCTAAAATCGATTGTAAAACATTACAAAATGTCCCAATTTAAGACTGACCCCCCCCGCCCCCCATTCAACAGAAAACTGGAGGACTCGACAACGCCTTCCAAGTCCTTTACTAGGTTGTTGGTCACAAAATCGACCACGGGTAAAACAAAACTGTTTGGCGGTGTCACTGTGTACCTGCAATAAACTACACCTGTTGAAATATTCTTTTTTTTTTTTTAACGTTGCTGGTTTAAAAAGCTAGCATTTCTATTTTGCTAAAAGAGCCTATTTTGAAGAACTTCTGAAAGAAATGTAGGAAGGTTATTCCAGAAGGATAGAAATGTAGGTAGGATGTTCATGTAGGAATAGAAGTTTAATAGGCTCAAAGTAGGTTTTATAATCAATGGGTCAATGACAGCGTTCAGAAGATGGTTCCTAACATTACGGTTAGAACATTGCAACATTTTAAACATAAAAACAAACAAAAAAAAATCACAGCTGTCCAACAAAACTAAATGACACAGTCAATACTACTATGAAAAAGCATTTGGAAGATTCTTACCAAGTTCAACAAGTTTGACTCTCGCGCCAGTGGAGTCCCACTCCGCCTGAAAGCCGAAGTCTTCGACGCTGTTGGGTTTCACACTTAGGCTCACCCTCATTTCACTGTGATGTACCTGCGCGCACGCACACACACACGCACACACACACACACACACACACACACACACACACACACACGAAATCCAATATCTCTCGCTTCCCGATAGAAACTTAAAACGTTCGGGGCAGGGTACAGGAACACAATCATGAAGCATTAAGGCCTGTGCATTTTAACGTTGTTCTATTAACATTGCTTAAACTAAAGCATAACGTGCATGTCAATATAAAAACAGGTTATTTTTACGTTTGTTGCATCTGTAGTTTCTTTTTCCATACATTCTAAAATCTGAGAAGCCGCAATGAAGCAAAAGATGGAGAATGACTTGCCTCGTGATTAAAAAAAGGCAATTCTTTTTTACATTTTACAAACTCTGAAATAAAAAAAAAAACAAAAACAAAAAAAAAAAACATTCAGAGCATCTCTCTGCATCTCCTCTACTGTACTTGCCAGTCACAGTAGCGCCAACTCTGTCCTATCTCGCGTCACATTCAAGTTCGTGGGCGATGTCATTTTATAGGTGGCCGTGGCTAATTGCATTACAAAAATTAGCTCTGTTATTCTAAGTGAAACATATTTTTAATAATTCTTAAATCAAATTGCTACATCATTTCCCCACACATTAAATCACTGGGTACTCCAACCTGCAAGTTGCCCTTTTAAATGTACGACTCCTATGGTGTACTTTAGTTTAAACACTCAGTGAAATCTGTTCCATGCTCCAGTGTGAAGTAAATAAACCCCTAAACAATTCAAATTGAATCGCAACTCTTCGAATGAGATGAACTGCAGGATCACATTACTTATTCAAACTGGCACCGAGTAGTTATGATTGCATTGGATGCAGCCTTCTTTCCTATAATACACATAGAATAAATAATAATCAATAAAGGACATACCTGCGGTAAGTCTGGTTTGGGTGGCGCAGTCTGGTGAGACTGGAGGCTGGGCAGGGGCTTGGGGAGGAGCAGGCTTTGCGGAAAGGGTAAGCCGTCCGTGCGGCTCACAGCCCGTTCCTCCGAGGGAATGCCATCTTCAACGTTGCCGCGCAAGAACGGCACCCTGACCTGAGAGGTGGCGACCTGCCTAGTGAGCTTCCCTCGACCCGGGGGGGAAGCCTCCTCGTCGCTGACCTTTTGAGGACGAGGGGTGAGGAGACCAAGACGCAGCGTGAAATGTGTACTTCCACACTATTCGAATGCCAGAAGGGTCAAAACGAAGACAATCGGGTCATAATGATTCTTCTTAGTACAGAGTTGTATCCATTATTGATAGGAAAGGTGATCCGCACGCACTAAAAAAGGTAACACAAGTCCTCTTCCACAAACAGATACACACAGGAAATGCTTTAAGTCGGTTGGTTCTCAACTGGCGGGTCCGATCCCAAACGGGGTCAGGTCACTGCACCACTCATTTTGTGAGGTTCGAATCTCAACTTTTGTTTGGGTCGGGCCTTAATGACCGAGGACAAATGTTGATGATCCTGAGATGTTGATTGTACATGTATTTAGGTTTATTTTATATTGCTATATGTATATTGGTTATTTAGGTTCACTTTTATTCTTTATCATTAGGTTTATTATACCGTATATTGCCAATTCTATTTCTATCAATTCAAATTGAATTTTGAGGTTTAGCTTTATTGTATATTGCCAATTCTTCTTTGTTTATCTTTAGATACATTTTTATTGTGAAATGTAAATTTATTTTTCTGGTTTATAGTTTGATAAGCTTTCATTTTTAGGTTTATTGTATATCCCTAAAGCACAAAGGCAAAATAATAAGTTGCATAAAAATAAGGCCTCATTTTTAGTTTAGAAACCCTTTTCATTGTGATATACAGTAGGTTAGATAGATGTGATGTTTAAATCAGGACTTGAAAAACATTTTTGTTGGTATATCCATACAGCGTAAAAGTCCCAATATTTATTCTAATAACTGTATAAATGACCTAAATGCAGTTTGTTGTGCAGTTGTCAATCAACTTATAAAAAGTATTCATTCATTAAACCGACCGTGGTCAATTTCAGCTGAAAAGAAGGCAAAATCCAAATGTTTAGATACTTGAAACGTACAAGACCATTAAGACTTGCATTGTGGAGTCGGGGCAGCGAGGACACTCTGGAGGGCTTAGTTGTTCCGAATGGTCTGGCCGTGACCACCGAGGACAGACGGGCCGAGCCCTCGGAGCGCCGGTAGCCCCGTGGGAGGCTGGCAGAGCCCGACCACGACATGGTTCTGGAACTGTACCTGTCAGTAGTCACCGATTACAAAATTAAAATACCATCAGAAGCACTACATACCAAATGAATGACATTTCATTTTCAGCGAGAACATGGCTTCCTCATCCTAAAATATCCATTGTTTACACCCCCTCTAGCCATCAGAATACTATGTTTTCAGGAACCAAAAATCATGTTCACGCCTCACACCCTACCTTCCACACACACCCCAACGTATCCGTAGTAGTAGTAGTAGTAGTAGTAGTGTGTTCCGGCCCCTCAATGTCGCCACTGTAGCAGACTTTTAACAGTTGATTTTATGCTTGTTTTGTTTGTAAACAGGAAATAAAACTACATACACACCCATACATATCTTCCAGCATACTTAATTATGCGTGGAGATTGATGCCCCTCAAAGTGATAGCTCTTCTTCTCAGAAGTAATTTAAAGATGGTCAATGTAATATTTCACGAACAAAAAAATAAAATAAAATGGAAATGCAGAGGTTTGCTTCAGATGCTTGTGATTTTGTAGCAAAATTAAGCATTTTTTGCACCAATTACTACACTATCTTCTCATGTTAATGTTAGTTCTCTTTAACTGGCCACTCTTAAGGTTTGCTTTTGTTATTTAACAAAGGGGTGATTTGTTGTGGAACAGTCAAGGGGCTATTGGTTGGGGATCGTCCTGGAAAAGTTGCCCTCTTATTTTTCTTGTGGCACATTTTCTAAATTTCTCTTGTTCATTGTTGATTTTTTAGGATATTTTTTATAGTTTGTTTATTTTAAAGTTTATTGTAAATCCCATTTTACTATATACACTACTCAAAAAAGTTAAGGATATTCTGCATTCGAGTGAAATTTCAGGATTAACCTAAAATGCACTATAATCTTTACAGGTGAACTTAATTTGACCTTCTCTAAACTTTTGAATGCACATGTCCAACTGTTCAATGTTTCAGTAGTTTTGGCACAACTTGCTGTTCTCTAACAAGGAGCTGAACGGCAAAATTCACAACAGGTATTTGATCCATGAATCGACCAATACATTTCCTGGTTCAATTAGAATTGGTATTTAAACAGTCCTCTTCATCATGCTGTTTTGACATCATGTGACCAAGACGACACCTAACAATTGATCAACAGTACCTCGCCTTTGCGAGGCTTCAAACAGGATTTTCCCAGAGGGAAGTGGCCACTGAGCTTAGAGTGTCACAGAGTGTCATCAGCAGGTTCCAACAGAGATACAGAGAGACTGGAAGAGTCACAGAAAGGCATAGAAGTGGACGTCCTTTGGCCACATCCCACACTGATGAGTGCTTCATTGTGAACAGTGCCCTGCGGAAGCGGATGATGAATGCCACTCAACTCCAGGCACATTTAAGGGAGGTGAGAGGCACCCAAGTGTCACGTCAGACCATTCAAAACCGTTTACATCAGCGTGGTCTGCGTGCTAGATGACCTGCAAGGGTACCTGACCACACCACCAGGCACAGGCATCATCGTCTTGCATGAGCCAGGGAGCATTTACGCTGGACGAGGGACCAGTGGCCTCAGTGCTGTTCTCTGATGAAAGTCGATTCACGTTGAGCAGAAATGATGGCCGCCAACGATGTGGGAGACGTCAAGGAGAGCACTATGCATCAGCCACTGTTGTCACCAGACGAGCCTTTGGTGGTGGTGGTGTTACAGTGTGGGCAGGTGTGTCTAGTCAATACAGAAGTGCCCTACACTTTGTGAATGGTACAGTGACAAGCCCATACTACCTGAATAACATCATTAATCCAGTCATTGTGCCCCTGCATGAACAACACAGGCCTCATTTCATCTTCATGGACAACAATGCTCCATCTCATCGAGGTGGCATCATTAGGGAACGGCTGCTGGAGACTGGGGTACCTCAAATGAAGTGGCCTGCACTTTTCTCCAGACCTGGATCCCATAGAAAACCTCAATGACCTGAGGGCCGCACTTCAAGAAGAGTGGGGGGCCATGCCTCAGCAGACAATAAGTCGACTTGTGAACAGCATGAGACGTCGTTGTCAAGCTGTACTTGATGCTCAAGGGCACATGACAAGTTATTGAGACTGACATTTTTTGTTGTGGTAAACCTACCACTGTTGTTGGCTTTTCTTTCAAAAAATAGTTTGAGATGAGGACATCACCATTGCATGCTTCTACTTAAATCCTCTAGAGCATTAGAGCTGGTTGTCTAGTAATCGAAAGGTTGCTGGTTCGATCCCAGGCTTCTCCTGCTAGCATGTTGTATTGTCCTTGAGCAAGACACTTAACCCCTAATTGCTCCTGATGGCTGCGTCCGTCGGTGTTTGAATAATTGTAAGTCGCTTTGGATAAAAGCGTCTGCTAAATGTACTGTAATGTAATCCCTAACTTTTTGTGAGTAGGGTATGATCATTTTTGTAATAAGTCATTTTATTTTATTTTTTCCATTGTTCATTTTTAGGTTAATTGTGAATTGTAACTTTTTTTAACTCAAATTTTAAGTACATTTTTGGATGTATTGTATATTGCCAATTTTTTTTTAAATTTCTATTATTGTATTATCTCCTGTTTAGAGTTTTGCTGTAACAGTAATTTCCCCTCAGTATCCATCTGTCTGTCTATCTATCTATGGGGCAACATTTACCCCAGATTGGTTCGTTCCTGTCAAAATCCAAGATACAAAAGTACTGCATACTACTTGCGTTAGTTAGCAGGGGGCAAATGAGACCAAAGCACTAATGTTGAGCAACCACATAGATGTTCAGGTTTAACTGTGATGGAAGGTTCTCGAATCAAATGTCGTTACCCACCGGTAGGTGCCCTTGCTGTGCGATCCTTTACCCTGATCCGCCGCCTCTTCCCAGGGCCTCTGCTGGACCTCCTGAGGGGGCTTCTGATTCTGGGAGGAGTCCACTGTCCCCTGGCTGAACTGACCGTGGTGCAAGGTTGAAACTTTGGGGTCTACGTGGGTCGTAGTTCCGGCTGGGGGCGAGATGCGATGCAAAAGGAGATCTGTGGTCGGGCCCAAACCAGATGTGGATTTGGAGGAGGCGGGCAAAGGTGCCAGGCAGGCCTGAGCTCTCAGCTGGGTTTGGGAGCTGAACTGGTGGTCTGGAGTAGGCGTGCTCACCGGCACACCATCCGAGGCCAGGGACGCCGAGTAGATCTGCTCTTCCAGGATGTCGGTGTTGGAGGCAGGCATGGCTCCAGTGGAGAGAACCTGAGGACAAGGGGAAATGACTTAAAACACAAAAGTATGGATTTTTACACAAAACTATGCATTTTGACACGTCTTTGTATTTTTAAAAGGGTGAATTTATCCATGCCAAAATGTGTGCTTATCAAAACCAAGGCAACGTGCATCTTTGATTATTGCTCTTTCATCTGTGTCAGTCTGTATGATTTGTTTATTTCACATTCAACTACAAAGTGTTTTTTGCATTTAATACAGGTACTCCTCACTTAACAACCGAGTTCCGTTCCTAGGAGCAGGTCGTTAAGCGAACTGGTCGATAAGTGAGGACCCGCGTTATTTCATGGCGTGTCCATTGCAAACGCTAGTGTAGTGAATACTGAGACTGTGGGAAGGAGACTGAGAACGGTGATAAGATGAGATGCTTGACACTGAGAGACTTATTGTACGCAGTGTCCAATACCGACTGGTCTGACAGCTGGTCTTAAGTCTGATCGGTCGTTTAACAGGTAGGTCGTTAAGTGAGGAGTACCTGTAGCTCAACATTTTTTTTCTCATAACATGTGGACATTACTGACTTCTGTATTTGTTGCAGACAATGGCTCAAATCAGCCCAGTTTATTTAGCATGGATCTGTAGTGGGTCTTTACCGTGCTAAGGGTGGTTTAACATTCCACCCAGTATTCTATTTTTGTGTGCATCTATCATAAGTATTACAGTAAAATGTTTTGCTCCAGTGTCAATGCAGGATCGAACACAGAGTGAACCTGGCACTGCATCATTTCTCTGTTAACCTCAGGGACATTTATCCTTCTTATAGCGCAGCTACTTGCCAAAGATTAAAATATAGAGGTATTCCCTAGCATGTTTCCTAGGAAGATCCAATTGTCTGACCTGGAATACAATTACAAAAACAAATTTAGGATAAAAAGATACTAAAACTAGTTATTTCGGAACTGATTGTTCCGGAAGAATGAAGACCTTCCAACCAACTATTTATCCGCACCAAATAAATATAATAACTACTACAGAAAATATATAAAAAAAAACAAAAAAAAAAAAAAACACAGAACAGAACCACGTGCACTTGCCTGCGTTTGGGCCTGGAGGACAGGAGGGTGCGGGGCCTCGGCGGTGTAGCCGCGGGCTAGCAGAGCTCGGGTGCGAGGCCGGAGACCGGAGCAAGACGATCTAGACGAAGAGCTGGAAGAAGAACAAGAGGAGGAGTAGGAATAGAAGTGCCTGCGCCTGCCGGGCGACAGCTGTTCTCTGTATCCAGTTGCCATTGAAGCTGCTCAGCCATGACCGTGACAGGGGTCTTCATCCCTTATTAATTAAAATTCATGTGCCAACTTAACATTTTGGAACACCCTGGTGGCATTGCAGCCAATCATAGCATCGACAATATCTATTATTTCATGTGTTTGAATTCATAGGGTAGAGTTTTTATGGCGTACAGTGGTCCGGAACTCCCTTCTCTGAACGGCCGTCGGAGAGAAAATACAAGAGCCAAGGGGCGCGCTTCACTTGATCCAATTTGGACGGGGTGGCAGGTTTTCAGACAAGAGCTGAAAAACTATTGATCTTTTCTTCTAACGCTTCTCCAGCGTGTTTCGAGTCCATCTTTTGGGCAACAATGCGAGACATTAAGACAACCAGCGATACACTACGCTGAGATTCCTGTGTTTTGGTGTTCAGGAGTTTGAGAGACATGGTATACCATGCGGAAAAAGTTGGGTGTTGGGGGTGGATTATCAATGGGGATTGTCGGGAGATCTAAAACAGAATAAACGCAGTGTAAAACCTGTTCCCACAGAAAAAGGAGAGATTATTTCCAGACAGGAGATAATTTAGTGCTTAGTCATGCACTATAACTTACACAGTACATCAAGGCGGTGCCGAAGCTCAAATGATTCATTCGGCTCTTTTTGAGACGATGTCTTCGTGTCATACTTCAAAAACGTACCTCCCCGCCGACCCGTCCCGCACATCTCTCGGTCCGCGGCCCGACGTGGCAGCATTGGTCATCTGAGTCATGACATGCTCTCTGTCCTGCAGCTTCCTACAGAGGTCGGAGTTGGTGCTCCTGCGTCGGTTCTTCCACTTTGTCAAATCCTGAGATCGTACAAGCAGACGGACACAAATCACTGGACGCCATTTGTACATGCCTTGTCTACGACTGATCTTCAAATAAAAATCATGATCAATATTACTCAATGAGACAGCATAGAGGTAAACTTTACTGGGAAAGTTATGTTGGATGGTGAGGTTTCAGGAAGTAAAGCCAGTCACCCCACCAGACTCCTCCACTCTCAAACATTTCACACTAAACTGGAAGTGGCCGACAGTTCTTGAGTGAAGCAGAGTAAACCTGAGTTGCTCTTGACGTACGTCTTGCCATTTCTCTTCACTCTCCTTGGCCTTGGAGAGGCTTCCCTGCGGCCGCTCCCCTTTCTGACCTGCAGCCCTGTCATCTTTGCCCTCGAAGTTATCCCCGGTGGAGGCTTTACACCCGAGGGACGCCCTTGGCATGTCACTCGTGGATTTGCTCCTGGAAGAGGCGGGAGATCTAATGGTAAAACACTGGTTGTAGTTTGTAGGAGTTTGATGGTTTTGCATGGGCACCATCGACTGAGTGTCAAACGGTATGACCAACAAAATCTTTTCAAATCATAGCTATCCCAGCAGAGCCCCCAAAGTAAAATCAGCATTTGACAAGACGCAGTAAGCTGCATTTAGAAATCGCATTCAATAACCTAATTTATCTGAACCCCATGGGAATGACAGGTATTTGGGAGACAGATGCTTGCTTGAAACAAATAGATTTGGGAACAGACTTTATTCATTCAAGTGCAGTTAACATATGTAATAGGCCACAGCACGGTCACTTCAAGTCCCTTTAAGCCGCGCACAGCACAATCTGACAGAGAAAGAGTCCTGAGCCATGAAAAAGCAGCAACACACAGGCAATTATGTGCTAGCTTACTTTGTCAAAATCGCTGCAGTAGAAAGCCATGCGCTGACCCCAGCCAAGCCAGTGTGCCTCATGTGTCGGCTTAGCCCACCATCATTTTAATGACACGGAGACATTTACAGCTAGGCGGTGCATCACAAAGCTGATGTCATTTCAGGAGACCACCAAAGCGCGTCAAAGCAAAGACAAGGCAGTTTCCTCCACAATACAAGTCTCGGAGAGCTATACATGTAGCTACTCTCACTGAAACCTTAGAAAATAAATGAAAGAAGAAAGGTCCGCCCAGCCTTCCAGTGTGCGTCGAGATGCAAGAGATAAAGCTGCGAGAAAAAAAACCCCAACTCTCTGGCGTTAAGGGTCGAAAGACTTGACTTACCAAATCCAGCCGGGGTTGACCTGAGGGGGTCTGCCAGGTCTGACCTGAATCTGACAAACTCTACAGAGCCAAGAACAGACACGTCTCAAAAACTAATGAGGAGGCAATTGTTTCAGAAATCACCATTTAAAAATTGGTAGAAAGTCTTGTGGAAGCCAGTATTAAAATGAAGCGATAAGCAGGTATCAAATATTGACAACTGTTTATTTATTCGCAGGCAACATATAATATAACATACTCTTGGACAACTTAAAAATAGCAGCATAGAGATAAATACAGAATTCCTGTGGAATACAATTACAATTTTAATCAACGCTAAATGTGCACAACACCAAGTTAGAACAATCAATTATATATACAGAGGCAACAAAATCCCAAGACAGGGCCTCAATTTATTCCAACTTTGAAAACTCCAACAATAAAGGCTTAAATAAGAGCACGAGTGAGCGCACAAATATGCATCTCTTTCAACGGCACATTTCTCATCTACAATGTTCCCTACAGTACCGAAAGTTGCTAGCTATCTACACTTGTGTACAGAGGTAGACCCGTGCTGCTTATGCGAGACCAGGAAAGGGGCTTTTATTGTCCTGCCAAATAACAAGCAGTTGTCCACTTCATGGGATAACTGGCTCCAATAGGTGAAGCCATTACTGCGTGCACACACCTGCCGTTGTCCAGGAGTCCGGGTTTGTCCAAATAAAAACAATTTAAAAGTGTGTTTTCATTTGATTATATTTTTTAAAATTATATTCCATTTCCTTATTGAACAAATCAAAAAAAGCACCGTGCATAACTGGGAAGAGAAATTGTCTTGTGTGTTCTGTGTCATCTGATCGACCTTTATACCAATAAAACTATTTACAAATATCGTTCGATAACGATCGTGGCCAATCGATCGGAGCACTGTATATGTTCCTCAAAACAAGTCCATTAAGATGGGAGGTTGAAATGCAAAAGAATGCTACAGTATAAATCAAAAATAAATAGAAACATCTAACCAGTAATTGATATTTTGAGACAGGCAGCTTGCCTTGCACTTTAATCGGTACAGTATTTTGCCCTTTTTTTTTTTTTTTTTTAAACATGCATTGGACATGTCTAACTGTGCTGGAGAAAAAAATTGAATCCCCGCCCCCCGGCGTCATTCCACACATCCAATGCACGTAAAAGGCAAAATATAGTCATATACTGTATCGGGTAGCTGGACCGCACCAGAGAGAAAAAAAAAAAAAAAAATGTTCAGACTCCACACAGCAAACATAGCAGAGGCATATATGGACTTAAAGCACAAAATAGTCAAATGTTCTTCTAAAACTTCCTCATGGCTTTAAGATTCATAAAATGCAAATGCTCGACTGCACCAGACTAGAATATAATTGTGTTATAAAGGTAGAATAGAAAAAATATTGTAGCCATAAAATTGGCTACAATAGGTTGCCGGTGGGAAGCGACCGACTTCGCGTTTCTAGTCTCTTTTGTTAGTGCCGATGCAGCCCAAAAATAAATAAATAAACATTTGAATAAGGCCTGTGTTGAAAGACGGCAAAATCCTTTAATGCTGTGGATAAATTTGCCATGGTCGCAAGGATTAAAATCCTCCAAAAAGGGAAAATAGCAAAACAAAAAGGGCAGATGCCACACAATGGTTTGCATAATTGATTGACCTATAACATAATCTGTTTTACACAGATAGCGAAACGCAAAACGTCAGTGCATACGGCCTTGTGAATAACTGCATTCTGTTGCAGCAGTCATGACAGAACAGGGAAGTAATTTGCCTGATGACCATAAAATGACTCAGCATGACTTACAAATAGACATTGAGGCATGACGGCACTCTTTAGTCAGCCCAGCAATGTTACTGGAATAAATGTTGGATGACGGCACATCCTATTTCAGGAAAGAAAATTTCGATAAACAGGTTCAAGTGCAATCAAAAACATTTAAATTGCAAAATGACCAGTTTTTCTATCTTCACAGGTAACTTTGCATACATTTTAAAAACAAAGCACTTAAATCTCCTTGATCACATTGCAACACAGGCACCAGGTGAAGGGAGAGGTGAGGTTGCAGGTAGTGGCAGAGTCAGTAAAAAGCGGTTTTGACATTCAGTCTGGACGGTGAGAAAGTTGGATTCTTAAGTCAAATTAGAGGCGCTTGAGATACAAGGGGCCAAGCCAGGAAAACACAATCCAAATAAAAATGTAATACATTTAAAAAAACCCAAGCCATGAAAGACATAGACATGAAATTCAGTTCCCAATGCTAACCTAAATGTCATAGGTTATTGAAACTTGTGAGTTCCAGACGTACAAAGCTATAGCAAGTAGTCACATGCAAGGAGATACAAGTTTTACATAACATCTGTAAAAGAGTGAGATTACAGTCCATATACACAGTTTATGCTTCATGGAAACGCTAATGAAGTAGCTTGCCTTCTACAAGCAACGCAAATGTGTGCAGAGTTCTAACATGAAGCACACAAACAAGCAAAAATGGCTTCAAAACAATGGTCACACGTCTTAGAATGGCCTCTTCTGCAGTACCACCGCTGAGAGAACCACGTCGATCTTGCGACGCAGACCTCCTCGGATATCAGGCCGTGAGGTTAGGAAGAGGTCGTAGCCCATGTTGGTGGACGTTCGCTGTGGGTTGTGCCTTCGGGTGTACAGGTCGTTTAGGACAGGGATGTGCCTCGGCAACATCTCAACTTCCTCCAAGAAGCGCCAAAGCTCTTTGGCGACAGCAGGTCTGGTGGTAAAGGACCGGGCTGCATCGCCACCGCAGAGAGTTGTACAACAAGGTCCAACGGCATTGTAAGCAACAACTGATGCATCGAGTTTTGTCGTCCGGGGCACTCATCCAGTACCCGAAAACGTAAGTGGAGTGGGTTTGGAAGCCAGTTACAATAAACTGGCAGTCTAAAGCCGAGTGGCTTTTCCCACAAAGCTGAGTGCATTGCACATAACATTTGTTATGTGCAATGCGCCTTAGCAGATGGTTAGTGCGTTAGCAGAGAAGGGATCTCCCGGCCAGAACAGTGTGGCACGTGACAGATTGTCCTTTGTAGAGCAGTCTACAACTGCAGAAATGGGAGTTGTCATGGCAGGGACTTGGACCGCGCTGGGGGGTCATTACATTTTTCCTTTCAAGGAAGGTCACTCAAGACCGTTCCATTTTGAGTTGAGTTCAGCACAACAGCCCGGCTGGACTGGATCGGCTCGCGGTTACCATGGTGACTGCGAGTCTTTGGTAAAAGACAGGTCAAAAGTCGTTGGTTGGTCGGTAAATGGGAACAGACAGGTGTGGCCTGGTTTAGGTTTCATTTGGGGTAAATAAAGACTCCTGTGAGCAACAGCTTCCATTTTTAACTTGTATTCATCGGTCGGTTGTCCAAGCTTGTGAAAGGGTACACTCTACCAAGAAAAATCCATGTTCAACAACACTAAGAAACAGCGGTGTGGTTTAGGTTTTAACTAGTAAAGATGAATTATCATAAGATATTTAGGAGATGTTTTTGTTCTAATATTGAATATTATCATTAGTAGTTTAATAGGCTAGGCATGCTCTCAGGTTTCCTACATTTTTGATGCGGTTTTGCACTGAAACTAGATGCCTATGCTACGGCTGCAAAAAGTCATAGATGAGTAAAATACCATCGGTAGCAGATGCCACCTTTGATGTGCTATATTTATGTGCTATAATACTAACTTTTAATTGATATTAGTGGATTGGGCCCAAGAAAAAAAGAACAACATTTTTAATTCAAATAAAATCATTCAATTCACAACCAATCCAAAACATTTTCACAATCAGACATACTGAAATTTGAATCAGGGAATTCTAAAACTAATCAAAATACTATTCAATGGAAGAAACGGACTGCGAAAACAATACCGCCGCCTGCAAAGCAATGCGGTCTTGTATTAGAAATGGGAATCGGTACCTGCTGAGAGGGCTCGGGCAGCCCCTTCCGTTCTCCTCGAGCCCTCGTTTTCGGCGTAGCAGCGGTGGGGGGAGGCGGGGGCCCTTTCCCCGCCGGGCCGGGGGCTGCTGGTCAACCATGGTGAAGCACTGGACCACCTCCACGTCGCTCCAATCACCTGGGAAAATAAATAAAAAATATATATTCATTCAAAGCTGGAAGGTGCAGAAAGATAAAAATAGAATAAAAAGTGAACAAAAAGGTTAAAAAAAAAGGTTGATTTTCAAGCTATTTTGTCCACAATATTTTCATACGGGAAATAAAGACCTAATATGATGAGTATGGTTAATAATAATAATCATTTAAAAAAAGGTTTTCCAAAGAGAATATCGCTTTGAGCGACGTACGCTCCAGTTGCAGTGCTGTGTTCAAGAGGTTTATTCGTCACATACATATACATACTTCCATACATATATATAGTGAAATTGCAAAGAGTGGGAATTATCAACATTTGTCACATTTTTTTGTGATCATTGTGGTTGTCTATTGCAGATGTCATGCTCGTAAACCAGATCAGATTTGTCCTACATTGCCTCATGGTGGTGTCAAGGTTTATTTCGGCTATTCACGTACGGTATCTTTCAGCACAGGGTTGCAAATATTTTACATGCACAAACAGTGAGGGGGAAAGTAAGAAAGAAAAAAAAAAAGGGACCTTCACCCCCGGGTTGGAGGCCCCGTCTGTCCAGAGAGTTGACACTGTCAACGGAATCCACCCTCCCATACTCGGGCCGGACGTCCTTTGTGTCCTCCCTCTCTGGGGACCAGGACTCGATGCTGTGCCTCACGCAGAGGCCGCTGCCCTCTTCCAAAGCCTGGTGGCAAAAGGGGGAGGAGGGGTCAAGGCCAGGGAACCACAAGGAACCCCCACCCCCCCGTCCGGAGAAACATCCTGCAGTACCTTGGATAGTGCCAAGCCCAGGAGACCCTCGAACGCCTTGAAGTTGAGCTGCGGGCCGCTGTATGAGGTATCCAGCTGAGCCTTCCGACCCAACCAGTAAATTGTGATCAGAACCTGAGGGAATGGTTATATATAATCACAATTTTAAAAAATACGTTAAATCAGTGGGAGACAATCTTTAAAATTGACATTGGTGACACCAACCATAGCTGTAGTGTCACTACTATAGGCCAATAAGGTCACAGTCACAAAAGTGGTCGGCTTCAATTGACATTAAAATGGTACAGTAACGGTAGCATGGCTACCACAAGTTGTCGGTGGTAAAAAATGTTAAAACAGGGAATGTACTGTAAAAGTTATCTCACTGCGAAATGTAATGTGTAATGTGTAAATAAAAAAGTTGAAATGTGCAAACAGGGTTATCAATGGAGATAGCCATTGCATGAGGCTTAACTGCACAATGCATTTTAAGCCTTAAAGGTCACCACTTGTGAAAAATTCACCTTTTCAGTGCTTATGCACATTTGTGTATCCGATGGGCCTACTAACACACAAGCTGTGAAATAAGACAACCCAGTCAGTGTTTTATGGGCAGTCTTGTTCAGAAAACATGTGATTCAACAAGCCATTTAGATTTGCCTCCCCCTCCTATATCAAGTCGGGGCTTTAAGGATAAATACTAGCGCACTTTTTTACCCCCCATACACATGTTTCCATTTCATGGCACCCAGACAGAAGTTCAATTCAAAATTCACATGAAAATATGATCAAATATTCTTAGAAAACAAAGAGAATTGGACATAAGAGCCTGCCTGTAATATAAGCTTGCCTCCAATAAAGTTCTGGTACCCTCAGCAGTTGAGGTAAATAGAAGCCCTGTTCACGATTTAAGGGAATACGGTAATTGATGAAAACAAAATAAATGAGAAATAACAACTTACATTTTTCAGTCTCCGATTGCTTTCTTCTCGCCTATGAAGTCAAAACACAGAAAAAAAATAATAACATTTATACACTGGTCATATATCATCAACATGCGACACTGGCTCCGGCATAACACTGGGCAGAACCAGCAAAGAAGTCCCCGCAGAATTACCGGCTTGCAAACTCCATAAATAATTAACAAAAAGCATTAAAATTACAAAAAGTAACCAAAAAAAATTAAGTACCAAACATGGAGCCCACGTGATCATTACCATGGGGGTGGTTGTAAGTTCATTTTTTTCATTTTGTAATTGGTCTCTTGTAAATAACCCTTCAAAACAAAAGTGTTCTTAGTTGTCTTTCTAACATCACAATAAAACAAGGTTTTCCTACGGTTCACATCGGATTCAAAATGACTACATCTCTGGTGGTGGGTGCAAGGTCTTGTTAGCAGACAGAATGCACTGAGGTCGGAAATAGTTTGCAATGAGGGCACCCGGCTGCTTCCTGCACACACACACACACACACACACACACACACACACACACACACACACACACACACACACACACACACACACACACACACACACACACACACACACACACACACACACACACACACACACACACACACACCTGAGCGTGACACGAGAGGACAGATCTTGCAGGTCGCCCGGGTGAAAGAGCTGCGACTCGTTCAGGCTCAGTTTAGCGCAGGCCTTCAGGAACACACTCACGTTATCCTGCGAGACAAAAAGTAATAATAAAAATACACACATGAACACAAACGATGGAGGAAGTGTGCTAAAGTGTACAGTGAATAAAGTGAGACCTGAATACAAATGACATACACTACTCACAAAAAGTTGGGGATATTCGGCTTTCGGGTGAAATTTCAGGATGATGATAAAATGCACTATAACCTTTACAGGTGAACTTAATTGGACCTTCTCTAAACTTTTGAATGTCCATGTGCAACTGTTCAATGTCAACAGGTGTTTGATCCATGAATCGACCAATACATTTCCTGGTTCAATTAGAATTGGTATTTAAACAGTCCTCTTCATCATGCTGTTCACATTTTGACATCATGAGACCAAGACGACACCTAACAACTGATCAACATCAGCTCGCTGTTGCGAGGTTTCAAACAGGATGTTTTCAGAGGGAAGTGGCCACTGAGCTTAGCATGTCACAGAGTGTCATCAGCCAGTTGCAACAGAGATGCTGAGAGACTGGAAGAGTCACAGAAAGGCATAGAAGTGGACGTCCTTTGGCCACATCCCACACTGATGACGCTTCATTGTGAACAGTGCCCTGCGGAACCGGATGATGAATGCCACTCAACTCCAGGCACATTTAAGGGAGGTGAGAGGCACCCAAGTGTCACGTCAGACCATTCGAAACCGTTGACATCAGCGTGGTCTGCGTGCTAGACGACCTGCAAGGGTACCTGACCACACCACCAGGCACAGGCATCATCGTCTTACATGGGCCCGGGAGCATTGACGCTGGACGAGGGACCAGTGGCCTCAGTGCTGTTCTCTGATGAAAGTCGATTCACGTTGAGCAGAAATGATGGCCGCCAACGATGTTGGAGACGTCAAGGAGAGCGCTATGCATCAGCCACTGTTGTCACCAGACGAGCATTTGGTGGTGGTGGTGTTACAGTGTGGGCAGCTGTGTCTAGTCAATACAGAACTGCTCAACACTTTGTGAATGGTACAGTGACAAGCCCATACTACCTGAATAACATCATTAATCCAGTGATTGTGCCCCTGCATGAACAACACAGGCCTAATTTCATCTACATGGACAACAATGCTCCAGCTCATCGAGGTCGCATCATTAGGGAACGGCTGCTGGAGACTGGGGTACCTCAAATGGAGTGGCCTGCACTTTTCTCCAGACCTGGATCCCATAGAAAACCTATGGGATCAGCTGAGTCGCCGTGTAGAGGCTCGTCACTCTGTACCCCAGAACCTCAATGACCTGAGGGCCCCCTTCAAGAAGAGTGGGGTGCCATGCCTCAGCAGACAATAAGTCGACTTGTGAACAGCATGAGACGTCATTGTCAAGCTGTAATTGATGCTCAAGGGCACATGACAAGTTCTTAAGATAAAACATTTTTTGTTGTGGTAAACCCACCACTGTTGTTGGCTTTTGTTTCAATACATTGTTTGAGATGAGGAAATCACCATTGCATGCTTCTAATTAAATGCCCTACTTTCATGATATAATATGAACTTTTTAGATTTTCCATAATTTCACCCGAAAGCCAAATATCCCTAACTTTTTGTGAGTGGTATATGTAAACACCAACACTAGGGTCAATCAAATGCCATCAAGTGTAGTGATGAAGACAAGAAAATTAGTTTGTAGCAAACTGAGTAACTCCGGCAAAGTAGTCATTTGTTTCATGCAGTTTGAGACTGTTACCGCAGCCCGGCACATAATGTTGTTGTTCTTCTTTTGGCTGCTCCGGTTAGGGGTCGCCAGAGCAGATCATCTGCCTCAAATACCTTCTGTTCTGCACATCTCCCTCCCTTACACCAACCGCCTGCATGTCCTCCCTCACCACATCCATCAACCTTCTCTTTGGCCTTCCTCTTTTCCTCTTACCTGTCAGCTCCATCCTCAGCCTCCTTCTCCCAATGTAACTCTCATCTCTGCTACACACGTGTCCAAACCATCTCAATCTGGCCTCTCTCACTTTTCCACCAAACTGTCCAATCTGAGCTGTCCCTCTATTGTACGCATTCTTAATCCTGTGGATTCCTTGTCACTCCCAATGAAACTCTCAACATCCTCAACTCTGCCACCTCCAGTTCAGCCACCTGCCTTTTTGTCAGTGCCACCGCCTCTAAACCGTACAACATAGCTGGTCTCACTACTGTCTGTAGACCTTCCCCTTCACTCTTGCTGGAACCCTACTGTCACAGACCACTCCGGACACTCTTCTCCACCCACTCCGCCCTGCCTGTACTCTCTTCTTCACCTCTCTTGCGCACTCTCTGCTGCTTTGGATGGTCGACCCCAAGTACTTGAACTCATCCACCTTCTCTACCTACACTCCTTGCATTCTCAGCTTTTCGCCACCCTCCCTCCCATTCAGGCATGTATTCTGTCTTACTCCTGCTGATTTTCATTCCTCTTCTCTCTAATGCATGCCTCCACTTCTCCAGGCTCTCCTCACCTGGCTCCCTACTCTCCCTACAGATCACAATGCCATCCATGAACATCATAGTCCACGGAAACCCCTGCCTGATTTCATCTGTTAACCGGTCCATCACCATTGCAAACAAGAAAGGACTCAGAGCTGATCCTTGATGCAGTCCCAGCTCCACTTTGAATGCCTTAGTCACGCCTACTCCACACCTTACTACTGTCTGACTGCCCTCATACATATCCTGTACCACTCGTACATACTTCTGCCACCCCCACTTCCTCATGCAAAACCACACTTCCTCTCTCAGGACCCTATCATATGCTTTCTCTAAATCCACAAAGAAGAAGTGCAACTCCCTCTGGCCTTCCATGTACTTTTCCATCAGCATTCTTCAAGCAAACATTGCATCTGTAGTACTCTTTCCTGGCATGAAACCATACTGCTGCTTGCTGATCCCCACCTCTCCTCTTAACCTAGCTTCCACTAGCCTTTCCCATAGCTTCATGCGGTGGCTGATCAACTTTATTCCCCTGTACTTACTACAGCTCTGTACGTCTCCCGTTTTCTTGAAGATGGGTACCAGTACACTTCTTCTCCACTCCTCCTTCTCCCTTTTCAGGATGGTGTTACACGGCCTCATTAGGAACACCACTGCCATCTCACCTAAACATTTCCATGCTTCCCCAGGTATGTCATCTGGGCCAACAGCCTTTCCACTCTTTAATGCTGTTCTCACCTTGATGCACTATCCTCACATTATCCACTCTTCTCTCCCTCTCATTTTCTTCATTCATCAACTCGTCAAAGTACTCCTTCCACCTTCTCAACACACTCCTCACTAGTCAGCACATTCTCATCATTATCCTTCATCACCCTAACCTGCTGTAAATCCATCCCAGCTTTGTCCCTTTGTCTTGCCAATCGGTACTAGGTCCTTTTCTCCTTCCTTACTGTCCAACCTCTCATTCAACTAGTCATATGCCTTTTCCTTTGCCACTTCTCTCTTCGCCTTTCACCGCATCAGCTTGTACTCCTGTCTACTTTCTTCGTCTCTCTGACCATCCCATTTCTTCTTCTCCAACCTCTTCTGCTCTATGCTCTCCTGTACTTCCTCATTCCACCACCAAGAGTCCTTGCCTTCATTCCTCTATTCGCATGATACACAGAGTACCTTCTTGGCCGTCTCCCTCACCACTTCTGCAGCTGTTTCCCAGTCATCTGACTGTTCATTGACCGTTCATTCCCACCTATTGCCTGCCTTGCCTCTTCCCTAAATTGCATGCAACACTTCCACCATTTTATATTTGACTCTTTCACTCTGTTCCTCTTCTTGGCCTCCAGAGTCATCCTACAGACCACCATCTGATGCTGTCTGCAACACACTCCCCTACCACCACTTTGCAGTCACTAATCTCTTTCAGATTGCACCTCCTGCACAAGATGTAGTCCACCTGTGTGCACCTTCCTTCACTCTTGTATGTCATCCTGTGTTCCTCCCTCTTCTTGAAATACGTATTCACAACAGCCAATTCCATCCTTTTGGCGAAATCTACCACCATCTGTCCTTCCAGATTCCTCTCCTTGACACCATACCTAACCATCAACTTCTCGTCACCTGTCTCTGATCCCTTCGCCAATATGCCCATTGAGATCTGCTCCAATGACCACTGTCTCTCCCTTGGGGACGCTCTCCACCACTACATCCAACGAAAGAATTCTTCTTTCTCTTCCACCTCACACCCAACTTGAGGAGCATATGCATTGACCACATTCATTATCACCCCATCAATTTCCAGTTTTCACAACCGAAAAGTCGGAGAAAATAAAATGAACAAGCGTTTAAACTGAGTGAAGCTTTCATCACCTCATCAGTCTGTGATCTGGTGTCATGATAGTTTTTAAAGTCGATGAAAGATAGATATCCCGGTCAGTTTGGATAGCCAGGCCAAGGCCGTATATGGAACTTACAAAAAATATATAAATACAACTTTTACTTTGTGGAATCAACAATTATAGACAATAAGTGACTGCTGTTCTGCAATTGTTCAGAGTTCCTCTGAAATTTTCTACTTTTTACTAGTTTCAGGGTCAGTCTGTTTACAGGAAACCACACAATGAGTTATACTTGCTGGTTAACAGGTGCATTCCAAACACAGATGCCTCCATAGTAGATACAGTATATATTAAAAAAAAGATAAATAAAATAGAATAATAATAAAAAGACAATTTGGAACTCACCAATCCAGCGATGGGAGTCGAGAGCCTATTCACACGTTTGATGATTCCTGGCTTCAACTGGTTAATTAAACTAAAATGAGGAAACAAGGAAAAAATAAATAAAATCACAATTCTGTTTTTTTTTTATGCATTTCTTTAAAAATTAATCACATTAGTCATTTGGGTTAAAATAAAAGTTGCCGCCATTTCTTGAGCTGGATCCAGTCTTCCTGGAACCCATTTGAGGGGATATGACTTATATCGCAGAAACAAGCATGTGACTTTGAAAAAACGACATAGTCGGGATGATTTATTAGGGATTGTTTTTGGAATAGAATCTACAATGCAAATCTGACCAACGTGCTTTACTGAAGTGTTGGATTCGATTTTGGAGAGCAATTGCGAAACGGTGGGTAAAGTGGACGGATGGGTCCTTTCAAAAGAGGCGAAACTTAATTTTCGTACAAGACTTCCACTGTGGGTCGTCACAGAAGTGGTCAATCCGGGTCCAGGAAGGAGAATTCCACTCGTGAATTTTAAGTCAATCGCCTGGATTTGCTCATTAGCATCGGAGCCTGTAGGTTAAATTGTTGAGTGACCACTGCTGGATCCCGGCTCGGCTGCGGCAAAAGCAGCAGGATTTTTACTTCCTGGACCTCGAATTTTCCACCTGATAGCAGGACTCACTCGCACAGCAGGACTCCATTCTCCAGGGCGGCGCGGAAGTTGTCGCTCCCAAACGACTTCTTCGTCACCTCCTGAGTGGAGAGAAAGATTTGAAAATTCTGTAAAATCCTGTTTTAATCAAAAATATTGAAGACATTATTTTGGGGGGTGGGGGGAAAAAAGAAAAAAATTTAAAACTTTTATTTTTTGTAATTACAAATCAATGCCAACTTTAAGCAGTGGTGTAAAGTACTTTTGGGGCATATCTAATTTTACGTAGTTACATTTAGCCCCCAAAAAGTATACTTTTACTTACTCTACAACTTTGTTACTTGCTACAAAATAAAAATCGGACGATGATGTTAATAAAAGCCAGTTATCACCAGGTTCAGGTTGCCAGGTCCACGGTTTCCCCTGAGGAATTGGACTACTTTTTAGGTGTTGAAGCGGCTGCCATGGGTTTGTCACGGAGACCTGGCAACCCTGCTCGTGTTAAGTTTCATTTTCTAGGCATTGCTACTGAACAGGCACAGGCGTGTCGAAGACAGCTGGAGCTGCAGGGCCTTATTTACAACAAATGTTTTCTTATGTCAAAATAAAGTCAGAGCAAAAAAAAGTCTGGCTTTTCCCCCTCCTTTTGACCTCAATATCAGCTTCTTGAAGACTTTCACTGAAGTAGCATACCAATGAATGACTCACTTTTATAGTTTTTTGGTAAGATAGGTCTGCTTTTACACAAATGTGGCTTTCCAGTAGTTTTGTTCCCCACCATTGGTTTTAGGTTAGGAAGACATAATATCAAAAAGGAACAGATAAAAGAAAAAAATGTAAATGTAATATTTCAAACAAACAATATTTGTATTACATCTACACACACAAGGAAAAATGCTGGCATTGAACAGTTACAACCGCTAACGATAAAATATTCAGCACCAGGAAAATGGCCCGATAATGAGGATAAATAAAATACTTTGGAAAGAGTCGGCTTCATCACAAAACAGTGGGCCCCAAACGGCTATTCTTCTCAGTAATAAGTCCCCTCAGGAATGCACATATTTTTTGCTGTTAAAAAAAAAAAATAAGAGACATGAAGCACTGAATGCGTCCCTGCGGGCACCCTAATTCTTTTACAAACTGCTTCATGTGCATCACCTAATTGGACGGAGAGAGAGGAAGCTGTCGTTCCAGTTAATGAGCGACGTGCATGATGTCACAGTCACGGTCCTGTGAGCATAAGTCTGTGGTTAAAAAAAAAAAAATGGTACAAAATAAAATCTTTAAACATAATTATTCCTGAGGTATTAACATAAAAATGAGTTGTCGAACATAAATACCATGGTCTTGGGGGCCCTAATGAAGTGAACTCTTCAAATAGGATTGCAGAGTATCTCTTTAATCCGTATCTGAAAACTGTAGAAATCACTAAATAGGCTAAACTTTATTATTTTTTGACTTTTGCAGACACGCACACAAAACGATTGAACGGGATGATTTAATGAGGCACAGGGAGCGAAATATGCTCCCCCCCCCACATCACAGCGTCTGCGTGAATGCACACACACCATCCCTGGCCTCATCCCTTTTTTCAACTGGCCAGGGCAGGAGGATATATTGGCCTGGTGCCCTAAAAATAAAAAATAGAGTTTACCAGGGCACTCATCACTATCATATTGACAATGGTCCCATTTAGAGCAGCAATATCCACTGCACACATTCTCTATCACAAGCAAAACACTTTCTGCATGGCAGAGAATGGACACACCCCATAATGAAACTCAATTAATAGCAATAATAATAAAAAAGCAAAGAAAATGCATATAATAAATCAAATCATAATAAATCATCCTTTTCTTCTTCGTTTCTTAATAAAAATGGCTCAATGGTCAGCCAAGGGACGAACGGACACACACACACACACACACACACACACACACACACACACACACACACACACACACACACACACACACACACACACACACACACACTTTTCTGATACTGTATTGTGTGTTCTTAGAATGTTGTCCAACAACGTTGATGTTTTCAATGTTTGCTATAAACTTAAAAAACAAACAATGCATCGTTTGCTCAATTTCAGAAAGCCACGTACTTGATGACCTTTCCTCTGGAGTCAAATATTTTAATTGGGCGAGGAGCTCCAGACCCATCAGATATCCTGCGATCCACAAACAAAAGGAGCAAGCACGCACACACGCATCTGTGTGAGCGAGCGTGCGTGCGCAAAGTTTGGCACAAGAGGTGTATTCTTTGACTCCAAGTGTATACACTTGTCTGTGTGAAGCCTTATCACCATAGAGCGTATTTGCATTTCAAGGACAGACTGCCATGGTGCTGCTCCATATGATAAGATAAAGGTTAAACTGTATTCATTTCATAGTTTGCGCAGGTCGTTGTAATTTCATTCGAAAGCATCTGTGTGTTTTCGGTTTGAGATAGACAGAAAGACAAAGGAGGAATGGAAATAGTCCATGCTGATTGGTTGAAATGACTCAAAATGTCCCTGGACTGGAACATTTTACTTTATCATATTTTGAAGTGATACATTATACAAAAGAAGAATTTACATATATAATAATTTGGAACAAAAATACTACAAGTAATCGGACTGGAAAATGTAACTAATGCATTTTCAAACGTTGTTACAGAAAAAACATTTTTACATAGACCATCAACTGACAAAAATAAGGTACAAGTCTATTTAACTATTAGAATATGTAACGATTGCAAGATGATCTCTTCTCTTAAGAGATCAATTATAGAAGAAGATAAATGTGCAGTATACATTATAAACAGGCAAAAATACTATTACTACCCGGACTGGAAAATGTAACTCATGCAAAATATAAAAAGAATAATCAACACATACCATAAACTGACTAAAAATTACAAATATGCGAACAAATATGCAAAAAGTAAGTGATAAGGTAACTGTGAAATTATAGACAATTACATACAGTGCAAACTGACAAAAAAAAAACACTAAATACCTGAACTGCAATTTGTAACTAATACAAAATGTAATTTTCCTTTTTTTTTTTTTTTCTAATAAAAAAAAAATTCAAGATAAATTTGAGGGAAACGCGCAAACCTCCATCCAGCGCTGCGCCTCCCTGAAGGCCTCCGTACAGGTGAGGCTGCTCTGCTCTCTCCACTCCATCTCAATATCTCCAACAGTAAAAGAAAAGAAAGAAAGAAAGAAAGAAAGAAACTCCGATGAACGTGCAAAAGTGTGTGTGGAGACACCTCCCCAGCCTGCCCACCCCCCCCACACACACACACACACACACACACACACACACAAGGCAAGTGGAATCAGAAAGGAGAGTTGCATTCGTACTCAATCATTACAAAAACGATTCAGCGCTGAAGTCGGAAGCGCTTCCCTCACGCCTGTCTGCACAGCTTGGCCACAAGCTTCCTCATGATTGGAAGGTGGGCTTCATTGGTTAGTCGAGTGGCTCAGGTCTCCGCCCACTTTGCCTTCCAAACGCCAGGCTCAGAAAGGGAGAGAGAGAGCGGGCGGAGTCCTCCCTGTGGCCCGCTTGCTGTACTGTGCCAATCCCTGGTAATCCGTGAGATTAAAGAAATGTTGTATTTCATTTTTTTTTTTTTACGGTGGCACTATAATAATAATAAAAATAATAATCTAACGTGTATCCCATAATTAAAAACTATGGAAAAAATAATTTAAATCACAATTATGAGATACTATATCGAGATTCTGACTTGTGTGAAACATTGTAAACATGCATAACTGTGCTATATATAATGATATATATGTATATATATATACACTCTATATAGACTTGAAGCCATCCTATACCTATATGCCTTCCATATTGATAACTTTGTATGTTTGTGAATATTGAATTTAAAAAGCGGTGGCTTTGATTTACCTTACGAGCACTATTATGGACAATGCATTGATGGCACTAATTGTTTTTATTTTTACATTTTTATAGAAGTGTAGCCCATTTGAGTGAATAAGCAGGTTGATGTTTATCGCGCATGTTACAGTAAATTCTGAAGGGATGAGGTGGAAGATCACAATCCGTTTACGGAGGCTAATAATAATATCCGTTCGTGGATGAACAGTATATAAATTACTTGCGGGCATATTCACATAAAAGTTGAAGAGGGTCGTCCATGCCATGGAGGTGAGAATATGGGTTAACGTGGTTCCGCTTTATTAATTTAATTTAAGAGGTGACATCTTGAGATTCACAGTCCCTTAAAACCGATGAAACATGCTCAATATAATTCTGACGCAGTTCATCCAACGGCCGCTAGACGAGGATCTGACTGTCAGATACGATTACAGATTCGGTGTGATGTGAGTTTAATACTTCAGGCATGGAACTATAGATATGGTGTATGGACATTTTTTATGGCCTTATACTAATGCATGACTCGCAAACGCTTCGTTCGGAGCAAACAGCTCTTTGAAATGACTCAGGAGTCTGGAGCCACTCTGACAAAAGAGTGAGCGAGGGAGTGAATCTGCAATTCACAAAGTTATAATAATTAACTCTCATTCATCGTTCACTTGTAGTCAACGTGCATTAAAGAGTCTGAAAATCAACGTCTCTTATTGCCGAGTGACTCGTCAAGAAGCGACTCACAAAAAATAGTCGAGCCTTTCATCACTCTGAATCGTTCTCACTTTCATATTGCAACTTATTTTGCTGGAGCTGGTATTCCGGCTGAAACCAATGAGTTGTATGAATTAGTGCAGCCTTGCGATTTTGATTTCAACACAAAAGCAAATTTCCACGATTGGGTCGGAATTTAAACCTTTATCACGGCACACCTGACGACCTCGTTCGCAGTTGAAAAAGACAAGAGTACAGGTACTGTTACATTCAGACGCACTTGTGAACAGGCAAGGCAGACAACTGCTTGGAGCCCCAGGCCGTTAGGGGGCCAAACTTTACCCCACAGCAATGTCTCAGAATGTAGCAACCGCACCCACCCTGTCCTACCCCACTGAAACAACCAATGGACGATTTGCAATGACATCTCAGTAGGAAACCTCCCTAAAAGGGCTCCGGTGCCGGACCAAGGAGCGTGGCTTATTTATTTCATTGCACTTTTATTTGATAATGCCACATTTCCAGTCCAAACGGGCGGTTATGCGGACCACCGCCCGTTAAGGCTTGCTGCAGGCAGCAATACGCAGGGTGGGGTAATTGGGTAGGTAGTAGGGTACTACCCAGGTTAGTCGGCCCTGTTTAAGTTCAGTGGATAACAGTGTTTTGGCTCACTGGTCCGGTGTCTTTTGTGATGCAGAAGTTAATTTGTTCCGGCGTGGTTACAGTGAAATTCTATAATGGAGTGGTGTTTGCGGTTGTGGGAGGCCTACCTACAACGCAACTAATGGTGGTTATCATTCTGAAGTAGGGCTGCATGATTATGGCTGAAATGATAATCACGTTTATTTTCTTCAGTATTGTGAGCATGATTATTTATCACGATTAATTAATCCATTTTGGGGTACAGAATTATTTTATGGTACTTCGTAAATCAACATCCTTCATGCCTTCACAATACTAATCTATTTTATGAACCTATAAATATTAAACTAAGGTAAGTGGTTTAACTGATTTCAATTGTTGAGGACATATAATGAAATAAATTGTGTATAGTGGGCTACACATTTTTGTTTAACTGTAACAAATCTTTGAGGCATCTGGAGGGAAAAATACAAAAAGAATGAAAATATTTCAAAACACGTACACAATAAATACGTGTTCCTTGTATTTTGTAATTGCTTATGGTTATTGTTACCAGTAAATATAATTCAGGAAGATTGTATACATTGATATCTCTGAAATGTCTATAAATTCTGACACTGATGTTATTGGTTTTTTATTTTGTAGAACTTACTCTGCTGCATGTCAGTTATCCTCAGAAGCATGTGTATTTATGATGTTTAATACGTTGCACATTTTAAAACCAATTGTCTTCTGGTCATACTTAAACTTCATTTTTTTTCAAACAAAATAAAGGTTAATAGTAATAAAATTATACCACCACACTTCAACTTCGTATGGTAAGAGTTTGTAGCTTATATTACTTTAGTTAAAGTCCAATTGCAACGTATGCAATGTATGTGACCAATTATCTCTTCAACTTGAATTTGAACTACATCCGTGTGTCACTAGACTGCCGTGCTATCACATGATCTGTGTACTCCGCCAATTTGTGAATGTATGCTGTGCGTGGTGCCATCTTGTCGAGGTTGTGATTGCTGATCACAAACTTCTTCCACTATACTGAACCGATCTGGATGAAACTCGAAAAACACCATGTTGGCACTGCCCTGAATACACATCTTATTCAGATTGTCTGCGGAATGGTTGGATCCATTACATCCATGAATGTCTGATGTCAGACCCCTCTGCACGTGCCGCCATCTTAGTGAGGACCCGGTTGTTGACCAATCACTAGACTGCAATGTTATCATGTGGCCTGCGTGAACCGCCATTTGCGCATGCGCGTTCCTTTGGCGATGATTGAAAACATTTTTTCTAAATTATGCCACAATAATGGACCAATCTGGATCAATCTTGGCAACAGCTTCGGGGCGGGACCCCTAATAATTTGAGTTTTTGTCTCCAGATTGGAAACACCAGGTCCACAAAATAAATTATATATATATATATATATGTTGCTCATTGGTTGGTCTATGTGGTCTGGTCGTCTGTGTCTCTGTGCCGGAGAGCCCTGAGCATGCCACTTGGGCAGGTGGTAGGCGGAACTGCCACAGTGACACCTGAACAGGGGCTCAAGGAAGGGGCATAGAAGGGCTGTCCGAAGATGCCTGGGAGCCACCAGTGGGTCAATGGGCAGCCCCAGCACCAACCCTCTCCCGACTGGCAGCAGCAGCACACATGGGGTCCGGAAAGGGACCGGGGGAGAAGCAGCTGCAGCAACCACCTGCAGCTAGCTCCTCCACCCCGCAGCCACCACCGGGACCATCCAGCAGCCCAGCAACCAGGCCATCCTTCCAAGCAGCCCCCACAACAGCTAAGTATGGCTACACCTCCACCAGCCAACACAGCAGCTCGAGGCCCCACGCTCCAGAAGAGAGGAGGGAAGTTTGCATCGTCGGGTTGGGGGAGGGTCACCATTGGACCTTGCTTTTCTGGGTAACCAGGTCCCTGGAAGGTGACCAGTTATTTTTTGTTGGACATTTTGTTGGTCTGAGGTATGGGAACCTTGTTTCAGGGTCCAGTGTTTTATTGTTGTACGTATGGTAACCCAGTGTCAGTCTGTCATTTTTAGGTGTGGCAACCCTGAGTCCAGGCATTTTTTTTTCTCTCCTGGGTTTGGGGGGGTAGGCTTCAGCCAGGGATTCTCCCTGGCCTCTGTTTGGTGTCGGGGCTATGTGTTGGGATGGTGTGGTTTGAACAGCCACACCTGTCCTCAGTCAAGATAATTGGGGCCCGGGATCAGTGTGGCTGTACACCTGTTGCTGGTTGGTTGGTCTAACGAGCAACAGGTAAGCCCCCCATCCCCACACACACTCAGCAGAGGAGCCCTTGTCATGTCAAGATTCAAGAGGTTATTTGTGACATACATATACATGTGGTCATACATATATGCAGTGAAATGTCATGACACCCGGTGATTATGCACAAGATTAGGCTCTAAAAAAATACTAAAAATACTAAAATGTGCGTAACCGACATGAGGCGCTGGCGCAGGTGGCCGATTCGGTGTGAAGTGAGCTTAATACTCCAGGCATAGAACAATGGATATTGTGTATAGACATGTCAAAAATACTTCACAAATCTCAAGAATTAACTATTTGTTTGTGAGATTCACAGGAATATTTAGTGACATATTTACAGCCATAACAATGAGAAAGCATGGTGCGGGAGGCAGCTGTCGGCCTTGCTCCCGCTGCGTGGCTTCTCTGTGGTGGGTGCCGGGGGTTTTGGTGGGGCCACATATCTGGCTGTCTGCGGGCGTGGGCATGGGGGACGGCTGACGTCTAGGTGTCCTGCACCATATGCACTTGGGGCATTGGTGGGCATTGGGGCCCCGCCGACTCACCTGTCTGCTGGAACAGGACCTGGCTCTGGGCCTGTTGTTTGTGCCTGGAGCCCGCGGCCCATGTTCTGCGCTTGCGGGTGCGTCTTATGCCTGCACGTGGGGGTGGGTTGTATGTGTGTGCTTCGGGGGTGCAGGGTCTCCTTGCGCTCTCTGGGACTGGTCTATATTCCCTGGGGCCATGTGTGGGTGTTGCTTAGCGGGCTCCCAGCTTCTCTGGGGGCTGTGGGGTCTTCTGTGGCTATAGGGCAGGGTCCTCGGAGCTTTCCTGCAGTCTTTCCTATGTCTAAGCCTGTGAGACCCAGAAGTGGCCTTTTCTGCTGCTTGGAGGCGCTGCGATATAATTCTGACTTCATACGCCAGAGCTATTTGAGACAAGTGCCATGCACTCACTGCTGGACACATCTCTCACACATGTACACACACACACACACACACACACACACACACACACACACACACACACACACGCACACACACGCACACACATTAATACACAACTACAACAATCCACTTTCTCTGCAATGATCATACAGTATATTTTCCTCGTCTCTGGAAGACTGAACGCCTTTTCAAAGTTGCTGTTGACAACGTTTCTGTAACCCTACAGCATCAGGACATTATTCCTTTTCAGACGCAGACAAAGTATCTATTCCTGTAAAAAGATGTTCTCAGCTCTTTCTAAAAATATACAAGGAAAAGGGTATGGTGTTTCGTGTTTAGCCCTCGGAGTCAAATTTTATATGAATGAATCAACTGATTATTATTACATTTCATATACTATATATTTTTAAATAAGTAAAATATGAACCTTGATAATGCTACAATACTATAAAACTCTTATAAAACTCCAGATTTTAAGTGGGGAATTTGCTTTTTTGTCTTCTGAATCTTTCCCAGATTCAGATGTGAAGGTCAATACTAATTTCATCCCTGTGTACAGTACAGGGATAGCGATGGACTGCATGCTAACTGTGTTAGCTCAATGCAGGGTTGCGGAGGGGATCAACTAGCGGAAGAGGCCCGCACACGTGAAACAGAGCATAACAAGCTTGATTAAGGATTTTTGCAGCTGTACAATCAAGAAGGAAAACCTCCTCTCAAAGGTAAGCACATATTTTGTCGTGCTATCACTTTGCTTATGATGAGATGCATAGGGTGCTGTGCTGTGTTTTTAGTGGGGTCGTAGAGACCAACTGTATGGACTGACTGGCTCTATGTCTTTACGGTTTGTTGACTCGGGTTCTTATTGGACCTACTTAGTTCGTTGCATATCAAAAATTTACAAAATAAATAAATACATTCTAAAATTGAACTAACCCTATTGTTCAGTTGACTGTGGTCATAGGTCTCCTGGAGGGTTGGTGGTATAGGGAGGTGTTGTGTGATTGTGTCATGGATGTTTTTGTGTGTTGAATTTAAAGGTGGTTAGAATCAGGTCTTTCAATTACATCCATACAAACACACATCAAAAATAGGCAATAATGATTAAAAAATGGCGATATGCAATAAACCAAAAAAGTATTAGAAGACAAAAATATTCAGATATATAGTAAACCTAAGAAATTAAAAATAAATATTAACCTAACAATGAACTGGCAAAAGATTGGCAAGATATAATTCCTAATGATTGATATTAAATAAAAAGCTAAAAATTAACAAATAGCAATAAAATATTCCTAAAGAATAATGAAAATAATAATAATAATAATAACAATAATAAATAAAATCTATCTAATTCTGTATCTGATTCTTTTGGTGTGACAAGGTTTTCTCCACTTTTGGTGGTCTCCGTGCAAAACCAAACATTTCATTATTGGATACGATTTGCATCATATAATGCATGTACTCAAAATGGGACCAAGACCCACCTATATGTGTGGGGCGATAATCTATTACTATTGATTTGGATGCACTTTTATTCCAACCATTGGATCACTTTAAATATATTATCGCAGAACAAAACACATTTTTAAAATCTTGGCCAATTTTTAGGGCCATACTAAATATAAGCTGTATTTTATTATCAGTGGTATTGTCATACCTCGCTATGGCTTCATTGCGCCATACTGTCTAAAATGACATCCTACTGTATGTCCTTAATGGATAAATATGGCACTTTTTGTGAAATATTGGGTAGTGATTTGAGTTGTGACAGTTCCATAAAAAATATATACAGTGTATATATACTGTATATATAGTAATATAAAGTCATTATATTAATTAATATAAAGTAATTTCCCCCTGGGATTATTAAAGTATTTCTGATTCTGATTCTGATTCTGATATATATATATATATATATATATATATATATATATATATATATATATATATATATATATATATATATATATATATATATATATATATATGTATAAAGATTCTTCTTCTTCTTCTTCTCATAAATTGACATATGTTGGCCATTGCCAGTAGGTGTTGCTCTCTGTCTATCTCCTCTGACGGAAACACTGTAAAAGAAGGCGAGAAAGAAGGAAGGAAGACTGATGTTTCGATGGCTGGTAATTGAGGAACTATGCATGTTAGGGTTGGGGAGGCGTGATTGAAATGGACAGTGATGGTAATCTAACTCTCCAGAGTGTGAAGGAATTATTTCCCACTTACCCTTCCCTGCAGGGGTTAAGGGTCTGATGATGAGAGGTGCTGATCGCCCCCCCCACACACCGCCTCCCTTTTTCCCGACAGCCTCCCAAAACTACATTCTGAGCACTAATGTCAATGACAAAATGAGGTTTCCATGACTTTTTATGAATTGAAATTGAACTAAATGAAACCAAGGGAGGCACATATTACGTAATTATTATGGGTCCCAACCGGCGGCTATATAGTAAATACGCTTCCTCAAGACCGGAGACTATTTCGGTGCTTCCCTTATGAGCTTCTTCCCCACTTCATCTTGGATAACGCCGGCCCGAACCCGATATGTCTGCCCGGCCTACTTAACTGCGCCGCGGTGATATTTGTTTCGCGCATGATGAGGGGAAAATCAGTACCAGAATACCTGCCGTTAGCGGAGACGGCCTCATTGACCACGCACGCTGCATTTATTGACGTCTGAACTGGATGCGGGACTTGCAGTACGCCAACGTCAACATGCGTGCTGCCTTCAAAACAAAAGGCAGGAGGCAAAAGAAATAGAAGAGGAAATAAAAGTCTTACTTTCACATGCTAACAAGATAAGAAACATGCCCCCCCCAGCCCACCCCCACCCATGCGTAAATGTTAGGCACATGGCAGAAAGCTGGGGGCCGTGATGAAACTTCACATGTCTCTCTATCGAGATCTCCACGGTGACATTACCAGGGGTTTGAAAAGTATGTTGCTGACATAACACCACATTACTGTAAAGGCTAGTCGAGGCCCACAGTTGGCACAGCACTGTTTCAAGGTTTTCTCAGTTCAAATAATCATTTTGATTTCATCGACTGCGTTGTTTATTTCGACTGCTCTTTGAGCCATGTGGCCCAACCCTCTCTACCTCTATTTTGGCAGTGGTGGAAAAAGTACTGGAAAGCTGCACTTTAGTAAAAGTAGAGATATCTTACTCAAAAACGACTCTAGTAAAAGTGAGTCACTCATTAGAATACTACTTGAGTAAAAGTCTTAAAGTAGCGGATATTAAATCTAAATCTATTTAAGTATCAGAAGTAATCATATGCTATAAAATGGAATTAATCAAAAATAATTGCGTGGAGAAAATAAAGCCAGACTAATTTTTTTCTCTGATTTTATTCTTGTTGCCAATATTTCCGTAGGTGCAGGTGCAGGTGCAGGTGCAGGTGCAGGTGCAGGTGCAGGTGCAGGTTCAGGTTCAGGTTCAGGTTCAGGTTGGTTCAGTGCATTGCACTGGAGCCTCACAGCAAAAAGGTCCTGGGTTTGATTTCCGCCTGGGGCTGTTGCCACTGTGCTCCGGTGGGTTATCCCCCAAATAGAAGCCTTTTTGTGTGGAGTTTGCATGTTCTCCCCGTGCTCACATGGGGTTTCTTCCACTTAACGTCAGTAAGGACCCCCACCAAAAACATGCACACATCATCATCTCACCAGCAATGGACACTCGTTACCAGGTCCCCCCGGGCGCGGTGACGAATGCTGCCCACTGCTCCTGGCTGTGGCCCCGGAGGAAGGACAAGCCAGGATGGGTTAAATGCAGAGGCCTCATTTCACCGGCCACCATCCAAAGCATGTGTATATGTGTGTGTGTATGTGTGTGTGTGTGTGTGTGTGTGTGTGTGTGTGTGTGTGTGTGTGTGTGTGTGTGTGTGTGTGTGTGTGTGTGTGTGTGTCTGTGTGTGCGCGCATGTGTTGTAGTGTGGTGTGTTGCGTGATTAATAAAGATTCTTCTTCTTCTTCAGGTGAGGCAGCATCACCACTGGAGGAGGCTGTCACTGTGGCCGTCGCTCTCCAAGACGCTGCTCTAGTTGAGGCTCTCTCGCTGTGCTTGTTCAGGAGCAATACTGCAAAACCCAGACCTTGCAAGGTCTGCATGACAAACCCAGCCATCCCCCAACCTCCGGACAAAAAAAACAATGGGCTTCAACACTTAAAAAGTAGCCTAATTCCACACGGAAACCGTGGGACTGGCAACTCTGAACACAGGCTTGATATGACCCTTGATTTGCTAACATGAACCTGGTGATAATTGGCCTTCACTCACATCATTGGCTACAAGTTTTTTCAGATTTTATATTGTAGCGAGTAACAAAGTTGTACAGGGGAAATATCAGAGTAAAAGTATACTTTTTGCGTGCTAAATGTAACTAAGTAAAAGTAAAAGTCGACAGAAATATAATATCTCAAGTAAAGTACAGATTAAGTAAAGTAACAAAGTATTTTACTTTGTTACTTTACACCACTGTATTTAGGTTAGAACTCCAAAAGAAGAGGGTAGATGAAAGGAATTTTGAAAGCAAGCCGCAGCCCTTCAGCTTTGCCTCCTTAGACATCTTCTCCCCCGTGTGTGTGTATGTGTGTGTGTGTGTGTGTATGTGTGTGTGTGTATGTGTGTGTGTGTATATGTGTGTGTGTGTGTGTGTGTATGTGTGTGTGTGTGTGTGTATGTGTGTGTGTGTATGTGTGTGTGTGTATATGTGTGTGTGTGTGTGTGTGTGTGTGTGTGTGTGTGTGTGTGTGTGTGTGTGTGTGTGCGTGCCTGCGTGCGTTCGTGCATGTGTGATGTCCCTGCCAAGGTCTGAAACATTATCACAACAGGATGTGGGCTGGGGTTTACACTCAGAGTCCTTCCTCCACAGTGCCAGTCATCTGGGAGCATCTTCAATTATCCTTGCGTTTTAATGCCACCGCTGAACTTGAGCTGTTCTGTAATTGTCAGGAAGAAAGGCGAGGTGGAAACATGTACCGCCAACCAGACTTTGGTAGGGAGAAAAACAGGCTAAATTGATGTTATTTAGCTTTCGCTTGCTTTTTGTGCCGGTGTCTTTTGACATTAAAGAGGGGATTCTGCATTATGGAAAATAAAGCTTCTGATCTCTGTAGCAGTTTCACAGCAAAGTCAAGCAACAGCCAGCCCTTCCCATACTGATATGCATTTATATATAAGATATACACCGATCAGCCATAACATTAAAACCACTGACATATGAAGCGATAACATTGCTCATCTCGTTTTAATGCCACCTCAAGGCACTTTTCAAGGGGTGGGATATATTAGTCAGCAAATGAACAGTCAGTTCTTGAAGTTGATGTGTTTGAAGCAGGAAAAATGGCCAAGCATAAGGATCTGAGCGACTTTGACAAGGATCATATTGTGATGGCTAGACGACTGGGTCAGAGTCTCCAAAACCACAGGTCTTGTGGGGTGTTTCTGGTATGCAGAGGTTAGTACCTGGTGGTCCAAGGAAGGACAACCGGTAAACAGGCGATAGGGTCATGGGCACTCAAGGCTCATTGATGCATGTGGGGAGCAAAGTCTGGCCTGTCTGGTCCGATCCCACAAAAGAGCTACATATATATATATATATATATATATATATATATATATATATATATATATATATATATATATATATATATATATATATATACACATACATTTGGAATATGAATAACTAATAGTTTTAATATTGTATTAGGTGTTATTTTTTCTTTACTCACTATGTCAGACTCACTCACTGTGTGATCTAGTTCTGTTAAATATACCGTTCACTGATATTTATGTAAATCCAAAGTCACGTTCAAATAGCTACTGCTCCTTTGTTTTGCCTTGCCTTTGAAAGAAAACACAATTTGTTCACTAACAAGCAGTGTGAGATCAGGCCGCATAGCCGTTGCTGCTTAAAGACAAATAATTTTACTTCTAGAACTGTCAATGTTCTACTCTGTGTGGTAGTGACAAGACAAGCTCAATGGCTGGCTTGTGAAGTGCCTCAATATGCAGTGTGTCTGTCGATCATGCTGTTATGCCTCAAGGAATGTTTGGGGCAAGGATTTGAACAGTGTTGAAGTGGGTTACAAAACCCACTGCTGGTTAATATATTAATTCTTAATCCCTAAATAGAAATGTGCACTTTGGGTTGTGCACCATGCCAGCGGCACCATGCTCATTTTAGACTAGAGAGAAAGACCCTCCCACAACACAGTGCTGAAGGATTTAATCGACGCTCGCTGTATGGTTTATATCAGCAATTTTTCTATTTCTGTAACTTCTCTGTGATTATGATGGGCCTGGGCATCACAGAGGTAATATATATATATATATATATAATAGCATGACTATTATAGTTCAAGCAGTTTTTTCCCAAATTCCTTACTCCAGGATTCTTTCCTTAAGTGTCCCCAGCAAAATGTTAGAATGTAAGAATTGTTATATTTTATTACTTCTTCCTAGCCACAAATTTAACATTTGGATCATATTTTATATTTCTGTCATTGAGTAAAGTAAGTAAGGAAGGTAGAGTAGAGAAATGTAGAGTAGAGTAAAGAGTAAAGCTAGAGGTAGAGCAGAGTGGATGTAGGGTATAATACAAGTAGCGTAGAGGGAGGTAGAGGAGCGTACATTAAAGGTAGAGTATCAGTAGAGTAGAGGGAGGAAGAGTAGAGGTAGTGTAGAGGTAGAGTAAAGGGAGGAAGAGTAGTGGAAGGTAGAGGTGTCTCTCTTCTGGAGAAGAACAGATATCACTTCCTTTTGGAGGAAATCTGTTATTTCCCAAGACTTTTTTCCCAAGATTTGATGTTCTGTGACTGGGCTGGTTGACGTGATGAAATAGACCTAGAAGAGAAGTGTCTGCACATCTCTTGAATTTGCATCCTTTCCTGCATGGTTTTAAATACGGTTTCAAATTGAGTGTCCTACCTGATTTCAAATTTAAGAACATGGAAATTTACAGGTTGAAGAACATTTAGAAATGTTATTATTGTTGTATCAAGATTCAAGATTCAGTATTCAAGAGGTTATTTGTCACATACATATACATACATCTGCCATTATAAGTATTAATCTTGTTTATAAAGAAATATTTCGAGTTATTAACTTACAGTGTCCCATATTTATACAATTACAGGACATGTACATAGTTTGCTGAAAAAAATAATATATTTTTTTAAATATACAATTTAGAGTAGAGGGATGCAAATGATGGGTGAAAGATGATTGGAATGTGGAATGTTTTTCAGAGGGGAACTCTTTCACTGAACTTGTCAGTGAAAAAGATTTCACTGACAAAGCCTTGTGTAAAACTTTGATCAAGTGATATTGGTTGGCTATTTTCAGGTAAAATTTGTTTTAAGGGAAGTGTGTGTGTGTGTGTGTGTGTGTGTGTGTGTGTGTGTGTGTGTGTGTGTGTGTGTGTGTGTGTGTGTGTGTGTGTGTGTGTGTGTGTGTGTGTGTGTGTGTGTGTGTGTTCGGAGGTCAGTATGAGGTCCACCTCACAAAGACTGAGAATGGAACAAAACCAGTTAGCTGGAATTAAAGTGGGGATTATCTGCCAAAAATGGGTGTGTGTGTGGAATAGTAAGAATGAGGATGGTGCGGATCGTGCTTCGGGACGGTGAGGGTGCTGATGCAAATTCAGTATGCTAATGAGGGATCAAAGAAGAAGAGAGGACGAGGCAATACAAGGCAATACGACACATCAGCACCTTTTGGTTCTGTCCTGCATATTGGCAACTGCAAGTGCAATTGCATTGCTTATCTCACAGAAATGCGTGGCGGGCAGAATGTATACAGCACAGTTGATTGCCCTGAAGACTCTAAATTAAAATAAAAAATTATATATATATATATATATATATATATATATATATATATATGTGTATACTGTATATATACACTTATCAGCCATAACATTAAACCACCTGCCTAATATTTTGTAGGTCCCCCTGTCAAGGCATGGACTCCACAAGACCTCCGAAGGTCTCTGGTATCTGGTACCAAGATGTGAGCAGCAGATACTTTAAGTCCTGTAAATTGCGAGACGGGACCCCCATGGATTAGGCTTGTCGTTCTAGCGCATCCCACAGATGCTTGATTGAATTGAGATCTGGGGAATTTGGAGGCCAAGTCAACACCCATGGCCTCCCCTGCTCCTCCGGCCCTCCCTCCTCCCTCCACCAGGGCTCCCAGTGCCTCCCTCGTCCCCCCCGAGCGCAACATTCCGGCTCCAGCGCCCTACAACAGCGATTTTGGCACCTGCTGCGCCTTCCTTGTGCAGTGCGCGGTGGTTTTCCAGCAGCAGCCATCGTCGTACGCCTCCGATGGCGCCCGCATCGCATTCCTCATCTCCTGCCTGAGAGGGATGGCTGTCAGCTGAGGTTCCGTGGTTTGGAGTCAGGTGGGCCCCGTGAGTCTCTCCTATGATCTGTTCACCCGCGAAATGAGGAGAGTCTTCGACCACCCAGTTTGCTGCCAGAAGACTCCTCTCCCTCCGCCAGGGTCCCCGTAGCGTCGCCTCCCTCGTCGTCGAGTTCCGGACACTAGCCGCAGAAAGCGGCTGGAATGACGGAGCCCTGCAGGACGTGTTTCAGCGCGCCCTGAACGACGAGTTGCAGGACGAGTTGGCGCAGCAGGACGAGCCTACGGACCTGGACCAACTGGTAGAGACCGCCATCCACCTAGATAACCGGCTACGGGAGCGGCGGCGAGAGGGAGGGGGCGAGACTACAGCTCGTCCCTCCTGCCTGGGCGGCCACGCCCCGGTCTCCAGCGCCCACTACTCTCGGGCGCCTTCGAAGTCCCCCGACTCTCTCCGATGCTGAGCCCATGCAACTTGGTCGCTCCCGGCTCTCCCTTGGGAAGGGAGCCTGCCGCATACAGACCGGCGCCTGTCTGTATTGCGGCCGGCTGGGACACTTCCAAAGCCACCTGCCCGGTCCGGCCGGGTGAGGGCGACCTCTCGGTAGGGTTACGTTCCGGTCGCTCCAGCTGCAACCCTCTCACCCGTCCTCTGCTCCCAGCTACCCTCTCATGGGGGGGTATAACACTCACTTCCTCCACTTTCATAGATTCCGGAGCGGAGGTGAGTTTCCTCGACCTGTGACAAGCACGCCGGCTAGGGCTGACACCCGTCCTTTTCCCCACTCCGCTTGAGATCAAGGGGCTGACAGGGTCACTTCTGACCCGGATTACCCACCAGACGGCCCCCCTCGAGCTGCTACTCTCTGGCAAGCACCGTGAGTCCTTGAGGTTCTTCCTCATCCATTCCCCCCTGAACCCCCTGTTCCTGGGGTACTCCTGGCTCCGGATCCACAACCCTGGACTGGCGCTCGGGTAGCTTGAGCGCCTGGAGCACACACTGCCACGCCCACTGCCTCCGCTCATCCTCTACCCCGCCGCCGGACACGCCGATGGGGGACCCCAAGAGCCCCGACCTGTCCTCGGTTCCTTCACAATATCTGGACCTGGCACCTGTTTTCAGTAAGCACAGCATGCTATCCCTACCACCTCATCGCCCCTACGACTGCGCAATCAACCTCCTGCCAGGCGCCCCCCTCCCCTGCAGTCGCCTGTATAACATCTCCCGGCCCGAACAGGAGGCCATGGAAACCTACATCCGCGACTCTCTCGCTGCTGGGATCATTCGCCCCTCGTCGTCTCCGCTGGGCGCAGGGTTCTTCTTCGTCGCCAAGAAGGACAAGACCCTCCGTCCCTGTATTGACTTCAGGGGACTCAAAGACATCACAATCAAGAACAAGTACCCCTTGCCCCTGATGGACTCACTCTTCGTCCCCATCCGGGTGCCACCCACTTCTCCTAACTCGACCTCCGCAACGCTTACCCACCTGGTCCGCGAAGGGGACCAATGGAAGACCGCATTCAACACCCCGACACTTCAAGTATGTGGTAATGCCTTTTGGTCCGTCAAATGCCCCAGCGGTCTTCCAGGACCTAATTAACGATGTCCTCCGGGACATGCTCAACTAATTTGTCTTTGTGTACCTCGACGACATCTTGATTTTTTCCAAATCCCTCTCCAACCACATAAAACACATACGCCTGGTGCTGCAGCGCCCCTGGAGAACCGTCTCTTCGTTAAGGCAGAGAAGTGTGTCTTCCATGTTCCGTCCGTTTCCTTCCTCGGATTCATCATTGGTCGAGGGAGGCTGGAGATGCACCCCAAGAAGGTGGCTCCCATGATGGAGTGGCCAACCCCAGCCAATCGGAAGGAGCTCCAATGCTTCCTCAGGTTTGCAAACTTCTACCGGCGCTTCATCCGAAACTTCAGCTGTATCGCCGCTCCCCTCTCAGCCCTTACCTCCACCGCAGTGGGCTTCAAGTGGACCCCCGCGGCCGAGGCTGCATTCCTCAACCTCAGAAGCCACTTTTCATCTGCCCCAGTCTTGGCCCAGCCCGACGGCAACCTCCAGTTCGTGGTAGAGGTGGACGCTTCGGACACGGGGGTAGGAGCGGTACTGTCTCAGCGTTCTCCAACCAGTAAGCTCCACTTACCAGACGGTAACCTCCACCCCTGTGCCTTTCTCTCCAGCAGGCTCACCCCACCCGAGCGCAATTATGACGTGGGCAACAGGGAACTCCGGGCCGTCAAACTAGCCCTGGAGGAGTGGCGCCACTGGCTTGAGGGAGCAATCCACCCCTTCGTCGTCTGGACCGATCATAAGAACCAGGCCTATATCCGGACAGCGAAGGGGCTCAACTGCCGCCAGGCCAGTTGGGCGTTGTTCTTCGGCCGGTTTAACTACTTCGGCGTCGTCTGCCAGCGCTTCTGGTGGCCGACCCTGCTCCCTGACACCCGGTCCTTTGTCTCTGCCTGTCCCACCTGCACCCGGTCCAAGACCTCCACCCTACCCCGCTCCGGCCTCCTCCGCCCGTTACCCATTCCGACTCGTCCTTGGTCCCACATCGCCCTGGACTTTGCCGCCCATCTCCCACCATACCGGGGCAACACTACCATCCTCACGGTGGTGGACCGCTTTTCTAAAGAGGCACACTTCCTCGCCCTGCCCAAACTACCGTCGGCAAGGGAGGCCGCGGACCTGCTGGTGGCCGAGGTGTTCCGCCGCCATGGCATCCCGGCAGACGTGTGTCGGACAGAGGACCCCAGTTCACCTCCCAGGTCTGGCACACCTTCTGCTCGGCCCTGGGGGCACAGATCAGTCCCTCCTCCGGTTTCCACCCCCAGACCAATGGCCAGACAGAGCGGACAAACCAGGAGGTGGAGGCCATGCTCCGCTGCCTGACAACCACCAGCCCCACCTCCTGGAGCGCCCAGCTGCCGTGGGCTGAATACGCCCACAACACCCTGGTCAACGCCTCCTCTGGCCTGTCGCCCTTCTAATGCTCTCTGGGCTACCAACCCCCGCTGTTCCCTGCCCAGGAGGTTGAGATCGCCATACCCTCCATCCAGGCCCACATCCGTCGCTGCCGGAGGACGTGGAGGAGGGCCCGCTCTGCCCTACTCCAGGCCCCAGCCAGGTCACAGCGGCAGGCGAACTGGCACCGTGCGCCAGCACCCACATACGTCCCCGGACAGATGGTATGGCTCTCCACAAAGGACTTGCCCCTCATGGTGGACTCCCGAAAACTCGCTCCCCGGTATGTTGGTCCCTTCCCCATTGTCAATCATCAACCCCTGTGCCGTACGCCTCCGTCTCCCTCCCTCCCTCCGTGTCCACCCCACCTTTCATGTGTCCCTGCTTAAGCCGCTGGTTTCCAGCCCTCTCTCCCTCCCCGCCAAGGCCCCACCACCCTCCCGCACCTTCGACGGTCACCCGGCCTACACAGTGTGGCGCCTGCTGGATGTGCTGCTCCAGGGGAGGGGCCTCCAGTACCTCGTGGACTGGGAGAGGTACGGTCCGGAGGAACGCTCCTGGGTCCCCCGGAGACAAAGCCTGGATGCCTCCCTCATCCGGGATTTCAATTGGAATTGGGCGTCCCTAGAGGGGGGGGTACTGTTAGGCCAACGGCCTCCTAGCACCACTAGAGGCCGCTCTTGCCCCATCTGCAGCTCCCCCCTTGAGCCAATTGCACACACCTGGGATCAATTACCTGCAACAATTCACACAGTATTTAGTCTCCAGCTTCCCAGTCATTCTTTGCCAGACCGTCAATTGGCTTACCCAAGTTCTACAGCTACTGGCTCCATTCCAAGTTCCTAGATCCTAGTGCTTGTTTCAAGTCACTAGTTTATGTCTCTTTGTTTCGTCTTCCCCTTACCTGCTTGTCTCCTCTCGTCGACCCAGTCTGTCCGTCCCTCTCCAGCCAGCCCGGTTTACCTGCTTGTCTCCGCTCGTCAACCAAGGCTGTCCGTCCCTCTCCATCCAGCCCGGTTCCTCGTCTCTCCACCCAGATCCTGGACCCGTCCTCCCGGTCATCATCATCCCTGCTCAGCCCTGCTCCATCCCTACCTGACCGGGTCCTCCCCGGCCAGCTCCACCGTGTGGGCTAATAAACATCCTTCGTCTGCCTCCCGTTTCCCAATGTCATGCGTTTGGGTCTCTCCTAGCCCTGGTAGTGACAGAGGTTTCTTGAAAATGCATTGCAGGATTGCCATTAGCATGCACTTTCTAATGGAAAGTCACGACTTGACAAAAACAGCTGATATACAGTATAAATAAAGTAAACAAATAAATATAGAACTGTAAGATTGTCTTGCAAAGGAGTTTACCCTGTGAATAAAATGTAATTAGTGTACAGTTAATTTTCTGCAACAAAAGTTGATTATGTCAAGAGTGAGACGCTGAAATCGCTCGCAAATTGTCCACCAATGGGATTGTTCTGTGTTGTGTTCGTCACATGCCTCGCAGGCTTGGCAGATGTGGGTAGCTGTCTAGTACTCCACTCGTCACAGAGAGGTGGCTTAGTAGCTGCTGCTACTGCTGCCAAGATCCAAAAGCTGTAACTGTGTGATGCAGTTAACTCCAAACTGTGGGATTACTGAGATGCTGCAACAGGATTTCCTGTGTGAACTTGCATTGGTCATTTCAGTCTGGCCAACTCCAGATAATGATTACACACATACCCAAAAAGATCTATGAATAAGTTTTAATTAGAGGCTAGAGTTGCCGTAGCAGGTGAGGCTTACCGCCAACCCTAAGAAGCGTGCGGTTGGGCGGAAGGAGCTACTGTATCTGGGTTACCTTTTGGGTGGGGGGCTGGTGCGGCCCTAAGTAGATAAGACCGCGGCGATTGCGGAAAGCGCGAGACCCAAGTCGAAAAAGGAAGTAAAGAGGTTCTTGGGGGTGGCCAGTTACTACTGGAGGTTCTTTCTGGACTTCTCAGAATTGACCACTCCTCGAACTGATTTAACTTGAAAGACTGCGTCAGAACGAGTCCTGTGGACGGAGCAGTGTCGGGGAGCATTTGAGAGGATTAAATGGCCCTCTGTTGGGCCACAGTATTACATACACCTGATTTTACTCTCCCTTTTTGTCTCCCTTTCACCCTCTGTTTGGACCATGCTCCACGGCAGTGGCTCCACTGCATGAAGGACACCAATTAATGGATCACCCGTTGGGCCCTGGCTCTTCAGCCCTTTCAGTTCAAGGTGATCCATAGGCCGGGGTGCAGATGGTCGTAGCCGACTTCCTTTCTCACCCAGGGGAGGGGGGAAGGGAGGGGGGTTGGCTGTTGGCTGGACAGCTCCCCGGCCTAAGTTGGGCGGTGGGGTAGACTGGCACTCCCTGCCTCGGTGCCAGCTGTGGCCAATTGGAATGTCTGGCCAATCACAGCAGCTGGGAAGGTTTCTTATTATATTATATCGTTTTATATTATATTATATTATATATATTATATATTATGTCTGTTTGTCTTGCAGTGAGGGGAGCAATGGCAGGGAACGTGCGGGAGCGCTCTGGAGGAATCTCGATCGGAGCCAGTCCTTAAAGTTTTGTCCTCGTTGAATGTTCCACACGAGAGCGTTTAGAACTGTGAATCTGAGCAATAAAACCCCGTGCCGGCGCTTCTGCACCGCTTACACTGTGTCACGCGTATTTCTGAGGAACCTGGGTAGCAAACACGCTACAATGATATCACTGGCCAATCAATCTAACCTGCTGACAATGAATTGCATTTGTATTATAATTATTGATATTCCGGGAAATAAATGTTACCAAGTAAAAACAAATAACTTTATAAAGCTTATTTGTTTTTTAATTTCTACTTAATCAAAAAACATTCCCTCCCCATCACTTTTAAACAGTGAAATACTGGCAGCCAGACTAAACATCAAACTTTGTCACATTCCACCCCTGTCCATCTGTCTGCCTCTTTGCAGAATATCTCAAAAAGTTATAAACAGATTTGCACAAACGGATTTAATTGAATAAAATGTTTTAATCCAAAAGTGATGAGTCTTGGTACAGTCGCGGTTGCTTGATGATGTGATCTGATCTGATCATACTGTGTGTGTCAGGTTGCGAAGCAATGCAGACAATGCCACTGTAGAGATGCGTACTGGCGGAGGGCCAGGGAATGAGGAAGAGGAGGCAGGTGGAGGTGAAAGAATGCCAGTTGGCGCGTTTATTGTTTAGTCTTTTTAAATCAAACGGTGGCTCTTGGGCCAAAAAGGAAAACTCAGGGGCTCGCAGGCCAATATACTAATCGTCCATGCAGTTCACCAGTTCCGTGATCTCCCTCTGTCTGTGTCCGGCAGCTTGCCTGTCAGGCTGAACTCGCCCAGTGCTATCTGAGTCACAAGCATCCAACCTCACTGCAGGGACAACCAAACATTTCTTCCCTCCTGATTTGGGATCGGACGAATCAACGGAGTCCCTCCATTGATTCACCCGATCCGTCTGTCTGCAGCGGCGGCTTGACCACACCGCCTTGGTCCACCACATACCCCCACCTCGAACTAAGGTTGGGGGCTGTCCAGCCGGCAGTCGATGGTGCTGCGGTTGGAGCAGCCCCCCCCCTCCAAGTGGTTCCCCAGATACCGTACCTCCCTCCACCCAACAGCGCAATTCTTTGGGTTGGCGGTGAGCCCCAAACCTCAGGGACGCTAGCACTGCGTCCAAATGCTGCAGATGCCACTCCCACGTATCGCTATGAATAATTACATCATCTAAGTATGTAGTGGCAAATGCTGCAAGCGAATACAGGACCGAGTCTCTGAAAGGTGGCGGGAGCACCAAACAACCCAAACGGAAACACTTGGAACGGATAAAGGCATGCGGAGTGAAGAAGGCAGATTTTTCCACGGACTGCTGGGACAAGGGAATCTGCAAGTAGCCCAGCGTCGTAAAAAAACGAGCCGTACCAAACCAGTTGAGAAGCTCGTCGACGCGGGGAATCGGGTATGCATCGAACTTTGACACCGCGTTCACCTTCCTGTTATCGACGCTGAACCGCACCGACCCATCGGGCTTATCCACTAGCACAGGCTGGACCATTTGCTCGTAGATTCCTCTATTGGACTCTAATTCCGGCTGCACTCTTTTTCATTTGTTTTCGGGCAGGCAATATGGCCGAGAGCGCACTTTCACCCCACATGGTGGAGTATGAGGGGCGTATAGCTGGGCAGGGGAGAAAACACGTCGGCAAAGCGCTGCTGCTGCTGCCGCGCCGCGACCTCCGCGCTGCGACGTCCTCACTGCGATGTCTGCGCTCCGCCCGGGAGAGAGATGGTCACTTGTGATAACTAATTTCTTGAACTTGAACTTGGACTTAAAAGGGCCACGGTGCAATCTGCCAGCTTTGGAACCTCCGTCCCCAACTCGTTCCTCTCAATGGTTGCTGTGGCCAGTGCTACGGGCATGCCTTCCCTCCATTGTTTTAGGAGTTTTCGGTGGTAAATTGCGACTCGAACGACCTGGCTAACCTCCAAGAATGGCCAGGCCTGGAAGTCATAGTTGGGTCTTCCGCATCGCCATCATACCTACCCTGGTGTCTGTCCAGCTTTTGGCGGTCCCGAGGCTGCACCGCCCAGGAGGGATCAGCAGCGGGGAAGGAAGTGGTCTCCCTCTGGTGGTCGTCCCTCCTCTGGTGGGTGAAGGAGCGGGAGGTTGGTGGCCATTACCATCCTGCCTTCTGAGGAGGCCAAGGAAGGGAGGATGGTGATGGCCCCCAGGTCCGCGGTGCTGGAACCGGCCGGTCCCTCCACAACTCACACAGCGGATTCAGGCGGTCCCTGATGGTCCCTCGCTGGGCCCCTCTCTGGTCCTTACAACTTACAACTTTCTGAACACCAACTTGTGTTTGATAAATTGCACGATGGTACCATTCATGGATTACTAAAACAGCTGTCTGCCTACTACCGAGCCACGTCAAAACAAGGTGAGGGACTACCGAGCCCAACCAAAGTACTTTTTTGTTTGCCGATCGCGTTCTAGTTGAAGGCTTCAGTGAACGAAACTGAACAAAAACAAGTCATGCAAGTCATCATGTCTCAAGTCAAGTCAAGTCAAGTCACGAGTCTTTAACTTCTAAATCCAAGTCGAGTCTCAAGTCATTTATTTTCTGTCAAGTCAGGTTGCAAGTCATTAAAACAATTACTCGACTCTACTCGAGTCCAAGTCACAATGACTCGAGTCCACATCTCTGCTTCTTTGGGTTGGCAGTGAGCCCCACCCACCTCAGGGACTCTAGCACTGCGCCCACATGCTGCATGTACCTCTCCCAGGTGTCGCCGTGAATGATTACGTGATCTAGGGGGGGGAATTCTATGCATCGACCGACCCATCAGGCTTTCCCATCAGCACGACGGCAGGGGGACCCAACCGGCCGCCCCATACAACCACGCAGATTCCCTCCCCCAGGACCCGACCGTGCCCTAGCACGCCCACCTCCCGTACCTGGTGGTAGCCAACCTACAGGGATCAGCCACGGCGCAGAGTGGTTCGCCATACGCCTCCACCATGCCGGGCAGCTCCGCGCCCCCATCAGGCCCCTGGTCAGCCCCCAGCCACCGAGCATGGGGGCTGGGAGCTGGCCGGGTTGAGTAAAAGTTCTGGGTTCTGTGAGCCAATGGGGTTTGAGCTTTACTCGGGGCTCTGTTGTATTTACTCATTAGACTTTCATCGATTTCACCCATCATCATCTACTAAAATCTGTCTCTGAAAAAATTAATTGGTGAAAAATAAAAAATCCAGTTGCTGAATCTTCAGTCATATTAGATCTGGAAGGCCTAATTTAAAAGTTAGTTCAGACTTTGGTTGACTTGCTTCAGGCTTTTGGGAGACACGGACACCGCAACAGGACTCTCGCACGCAGAGATTTATTGTTTCATATAAACGTTGGAATCAGGGCCTGGAAGACCGCTGGGGCATTTGACAGACCGAAAGGCATTACCAGATATTCAAAGTGTCTGAGCGGGGTGTTGAAGGCAGTCTTCCATTCCTCCCCGTCGTGGATGCGGACCAGGTGGTAGGCGTTGCGGAGGTCAAGTTTGGTGAAGTGGGTGGCACTCCAGATGGGAACGAAGACTGAGTCCATCAGAGGCAAGTGATACTTGTTCTTGACCGTGATGTCATTGAGTCCCCTGAAGTCAATGCAGGGATGGAGGGTCTTGTCCTTCTTGGCGACAAAGAAGAACCCCCGCGCCCAGCGGAGATGACGAAGGGCGAATGATCCCGGCGGTGAGAGAGTAGGATGTAGGTCTCCATGGACTCCTGTTCGGGTCGGGAGAGGTTATACAGGCGACTTCAGGGGAGGTGGGTGCCTGGCAGGAGGTTGATTGCGCAATCATAGGGGCGTTGAGGTGGTAGGGACAGCATGCCCTGCTTGCTGAAAACCGGGGCCAGGTCCAGATATTGCGATGGAACAGAGGACGGGTCGGGGCTCTTGGGGACCGCTGGCGGCACGTCCGGTGGCCAGGTAGAGGCCGAGTGGAGGCAGTGGGCATGGCAGTGCGTGCTCCAGGCGCTCACGCTACTCGAGCGCCAATCCATCTGGGTTGTGGGTCTGGAGCCAGGGGGTGAGGATGAGAAAGAACCCCATAGACTCACGGTGGTTGCCGGAGAGTAGCAGCTCGAGGCCGCAATACAGACAGGCGCCGGTCTGTATATAGTGGACTTGCTCCTCGGGGGAGATCTGGGAGCGACCAAGTTGCATGGGCTCGGCATTGGAGTGAGTCGGGGGGGGCTTCGGGGGCGCCCAATAGTAGTTGGCGCTGGAGAGCGGGGCGTGCTATGCTGGCACGGGCTGTAGTCTTGCCCACGCCCCCCCACCTGTTACGACCGGAGCTAGGAGGGACCCAAATGCACGACACAGAGAGACGGAGGGCAGATGAAGAATGTTCATTAGACCACACGGTGGAGATGGCCGGGGGGACCCGGTCAGGTAGGGATGGAGCAGGGCAGGGTAGGGATGATGACGACAGGGAAGAAGGGGTCCAAGATCCGGGTGGAGAGACGGAGAACCGGACTGGATGGAGAGGGACGGACAGACTTGGTCAATGAGAGGAGACTAGCAGGTTAGGGGAAGACAAAACCAGGAGACATAAACTAGGAACTTGGAGCAAGGAGCAAGGAGCAAGGAGCAAGGAGCAAGGAGCAAGGAGCAAGGAGCAAGGAGCAAGGAGCAAGGAGCAAGGAGCAAGGGCAGTAGCAATACAACTTGGGTAAGCTAGTTGACGGTCTGGGAAGCTGGAGAATAAATACTGTGTGGGTGATGAAGGTAATTGATCCCAGGTGTGTGAAATTGGCCTAAGGGAGGAGCCGCGGATGGGTCAAGAGCGGCCTCTAGTGGTGCTGGGAGGCCGTGGGCCGAACACATGGAGAACACGCAATGTATTCATTTATCTAATTTTTAGAACTCAAACTCAGTTTTGAAAATATGTTGAGGGAACAGAAAACAACTTGAGGAACATAAATCTGCAATAATTGCACTTTGGACCAAAAAAGGAATTTCCGATGTTTTCGCACAAACAGCCAACAGTGCAGCGCTGCCAAACACACCGAGTTGGAACGTGGTGGGTTACAAATTATTTTGTGTCAGTTATTAAATAGAAGAATTTTAGTAATGCATGTAGCTATAAAATGCAGCATGCTATTAATATTTAATTGCAAATTCAAATTAGTGTTAATGTTAATTAATTACCTCAGAAACGTGTTAATACATATGCATTCAGAGTTGGTGAATTTAAAACAAGTTGGCTATAATGCATCATATTCATCTCCAAGCAGGTTTGACAATGGATTATTTCGCATTATGAATATGTTTATGTTTGTTTATATGTGGCACTTACTTAAATTTACTGGTAGTAATCAATTATCTGTTAACTGACTAATCAATGGCTGATGACCTGGCGTCCACTGTCAATAGTAGCCCTTTTTTATTATTAATTATTTATATTAAATTATTATATTTAATTATTGTTTTATAAGTAATAACCTAAAGCTGTAATGTCGTGTGGGCCCTGTGTAATTTTATTGGTTGACTGTTAATATTAGTATGCTAATTTATGCATGTTGACCTGTGATATGGGGGGTGTGCTTCATGGACTATTTGGGAAAAAGGGATCAATGTTTTTGCTGGTGGGTAGTTTTCCAGATGGTTAGGCGCTAATCAGCAAGACCCAGCTGATGGCAATGAGACACAGCTTTTGCCAATGGACAAGGACAGCGGACGACAACCGATTGGTTACTCCGTAAACGGACGGTAAATAAGAGAGGCCGATTGGAACTCAAGCGGGAGTTCCCCGCCGGGGAGGAAGAGTTCACCGCGAGCCGCTGGGATCGGCTACTCGGTAGCCGATCGATCCCCTCCTGGAACCCCAAGAGTGACGTCAGCCCTACGTGGGACTCCGGGCCATTCCCATGCCAACGCCCCGCCTGCTGTAAAAGTCCTGGCTGCTGGGATCGACTCAACTTAGGAGCCCCGCAACCGGTGAACTTTCTGCCAGGGCTGCGGTGACCATTGGCGGATCCCACTTTGCCTTGCTTGTGTCCTTATTTTTGGTCGGGAGGGACCCCGAACGGACGATTTATCTTTGTCTGTTTGTGCCCTTAGTATTTTGTACCTTGTGGTAACCTGCCAAAGTGTTAGATTTGGGGGTTGGCCTTAGGCAGGCCACCAGTAAGGTTAGTGGAGTCCATAACTTACGCGTGCGGCTGGTGTGCTGGTTTGTGGTAGTTCAGTGACAAATCTAAGGAAGGTTTGCCGTGAATGCGTTTTTATACAGTTTGCCGTGAATGCATTTTATACAGTGTGCTGTCTCGTAAGCCCTGTGCATATATTGGCTCTAATTTAGACCCAGACTGCTGTGTGGTTGTCATTGGCTCTAGGCCCCCTTATCCAGTGCAATTGGTGGAGTTATTTTAATGGATGAATTGTAATAAATAACTTCTTAATTGACGCTCGCTGCCTCTGTGTTGTGGTGTGTCCTGGGATTTCCTGTATCAACTGGGTTGTCGTTAAGACTTCGCAACAGTAACTTTACAACGCACCACCATGATATTTCAGAGAAAACCTCATCTACCGGGTCTTACTCCAGCAGCCGCAGCAGACATGCGTAGTAGAGTCAGCTTCTTGCCTGTGTACCAGCCAGCTGTAATTCCGTCGCGGAGGACAGCAAAAAGTAAAAATATTTAAACTTGGACGGAAACTGCCGTTGCCGTTTGCCAGTGCTCTCTGCTGGGCTGCCGTTATGCTGTCGTCCCCGAACATGACTTCTGGTTTACAGTCTCTGGTGTTCCATGTGAATGCAGCATAACGCCATCGCTTGCACTGTAGCATTGTAGTTCACGTTAACCTTACAATTATTTATCTCATTGTTAGCTTCGTTCTGGAGCTAGGCACCTAAGAATTTCACTCTACAATATACTGTGTATGGTTGTGTGTATGACAGTAAATTTTTATTTGATTTGAATATTTTAGAGGCTTCAGAGTTCACCCACCAGTTTTCAGAAAAGTCTGGGAAACTTAGTGTGGCGGACCAAGGGGCGTGGAGAAGCAGCAGACGACAGCACGGCTTCCTTTCCCTCGGTGCCCTGCCCCTCCCAGGTCCCTGTACAGGTGCCACTTGTGGGAGTTTCTGCCCACAGATGAGGGTTGAGGGAGGGAGACGGAGTCCTTTCTGTTGTGGTGCGCCAACATGGCCACAAGTATAAATAATGATGAATTTGGGCGCAGGAGGAATGGCATTCCGCTCTCTGGCTCCCGGGCGGCTGACAATCCCCTCTGCAAGACAGACAAACATTAAGAAAGCTTCCTGCCTCAAGTCGGACCAATCAGTACTGTGCGGGCGCTGATTAAGCTGGTATGAGGCATTTTGGCGACCGCGGGGAAGGGTACATTAGTATAAATATTTGTCTTGCTCATCAATGCATTCAATAGTGTGATCTTCCAAAAAGCAAGAATCTTCAAGAATTTTACTGACAAATGGGAGGTTATAAGGTTAGTGTGGTCAATCTTTTACCCCTTTGGAAAATAAGTGCACTATCGAGGACAGGTTATCAAGGACCTGGTATCAAGCCTCACCATGGCATGGGAGATAGTTTTAACCTTTCGAAGAAAATAATAAAGTATCGCACTGCAAGTACTTTGTTTCAATAGAATTAATAAAATAAATGGATAACAGTGAGTTGTATTGATGTAGGAGTCCTCTCTCCATGTACATGTGTAATAGACTTGTACGGTCATCTGAATCAATGCATCAATCCAGGTTACTGAGGGGATCATTTCTCCCTGACAAGGGACACTGATAATCTTTTCGCAGTTTTATTGACTTTTTATATACTTTTTATTGGTGTTTTTCCATTATTGACTAACTGCTATGTGTTCCTTGCTGATGTTGTGAAGGGTAAACTTGGCTAACACTTTCAATTACAATCTTTTCCATAAGACTAAGTCCACAAGTCTGGACTTCGCGTACTTGGTATTGAGAAACGGCTGCTGTCTAGTGCGGACTGAGCGCAGCAGAGAGATGACATCAAGTGACGACTTTTACTCTAGAAGGGACAGTACAGGCTTTTCGCAGTATTTAGGCATTTGATTCAAAATTAATGATTAAAACAACTCAATATAATTTCACATTTATCTGGATTTGGCAACATTTCAAACATAGATAAAACCACCGCAGATTTTAGGTACTCTTGGTGCGGTTTCACTTTTTTTTTTTTTATTTTTATTTTTTACGTCATTTGAAAGTGGAGAATCGGAGCTTCAAAACAAGGTCTCAATCGCGCGAATCAAGCAAATATATTTTAAAGCTATGGCTTGTTAATGATGAGGGTGTGGCAAACTGTTTCTGAGATAAGATCACTCTCAAAGTTTCCCCACACTTGGCTTCATTCAGCCAGCTTCCAGAATGCAAATAAGTTGGAGGACAAACAGAGCCACATGGCCACTTGACACTTTGCTGAATGGGGCAATCTCTGCATTGTTCTTGTGTTTTGAAGGAATGTTGAACAGCATCTTTGTTTAAAAAAAAAAAGGCTTTTATTTAACGGTAAGAATATGCATGTTTTATAAAAGTGGAATTATTTAGCAGTTTAAAAGTGTGGACAACACAACAAAATGTACAGTCTGTCAACAATATTAGTCTTTGTATATCAATGTTGGTATGTCAATCAATATAGAAATGTGCATATGCCAAATATCTTAAGTTTTTGAAGTTATGTGGGCTAACCCCAACCCTACCTCAGCTACACTCTGAGAGCCTGTTTGGAGCTGCCTCTTTTCATTTCTTATCGCCCCTGGCTGCATTTGCAGGTAAACTTGAGAATCTTGTCCATTGCTACTTGTTCATAATCTGCATCACCAACCTCAACGGACCTCATCACGTCATCAACTTCTTTTGCTGTAACAACGAGCATGTAGATAGTCTCCACTGGTGGTTCGTGAAAATATTCTGTTTCATCGTGCAGGTTAAAATCCGTTGTTTGAAATGTTCTCCAAGTCCGGGATAACGGCAGTATCAAATTCAGCATCGCTGTCGTTCTCGGCGTCATTGTCAGAGAACTTACTATCATTGTGAAAAATTAAGTCCAGGACACATTGCTCGCACTGACTTGGATCTATTGCACTGGTCAGAGTAAGGTCTGTGATATGATTTAGAGCTTCCACCACCTGCTTCTCATAATCATAACATGGAGAGGAAAGTTTCACAGACAAGTGAAACCGAAGGCTACGTGTCTTGTTTATGGAAGTGACGTCAGCTTTTTTTCTTCGCGTGTTACGCCACCTACACAACAATGAATCCAGGTGTGTGTATAAAACATGTAAGATTTAAAGGTTGAACTCCATCAAAACGGTTTCACATGGTGACTTCACATCACATGGAATATTGAGGAATGATCTTCACCTGGAAGGTCTCTTTAAAGGAAACGATCGATCAGCATTGTTCAGAGCTGTTTAGCCTCTCAGTAAGTGAACTGTGTTTCCCCATGTAGTCTAACGGAATATTTAACTCCACGGTTTAACATTTTTCTACTATTTATAAATCAAACTCGGCTTTGAAAATATGTTGAGAGAAAAAACAAAGATACACAAATCTGGAAAAATCAGTTCCTTCTAGAAAGGTTTATCAAGTTATTTGGTGGTTCGTGGTGATTTTAGAAATGCGGGGCAATGCGGGTTTTGCTGCAGTGGGTCACAAATAATAATTCCCCCCCCCAAAAAAATCAAAAAAACATTTCAAGCTCTCTTGTGGGACATTTCAAGTGCCCTTGGGGCCCACTCTGGTGGCCACGGGGCCCTAAGCAGGCGCTTAATTCGCTTATGTGTTGCCCTAACCCTGATTGTGACTTTGAAAGCAAAAGGAAATGGGCAAAATTTCACTGCCAAGATTCAAGCAGTTTAATCAAAAACTGAAGAAGTCGGTGTTGCATGCACATCACGACTCCATATGTTGAGAAAATGTATTTTTCAAAGCTCCGCTTAACCCTCAGATGAACCCAACTAAGCTTCATTATCAGGCAACATCCCTGATAACCCCCCCCCCCACACACACACACACACACACAAACATACATGCTATTCAAGTCAAATGCGAAATGTTTGTTTTAAATTGACTCAGTTTAGGAAATAATGGATGAAAGCAAAGGCATTTTCTTCGTTATGGCCAAGTAAGGAGATGATGTAGGTCCACACGGTCGCAAAAGGAACATACAGCATGCAGCTCATTTTTATTTTGTTTTCATTTGAATTTAGACTCTCACTCTTTACCCTCACTGATCAGAATCAGTTTATTCCGCCATGTACATTAACGTATACTAGGAATTCATCACGGTAAGGATATCTCAACAAACAATTAGCAGTAAACAAACAAATAAATAAACAAATCAACACACGTAAAAATACATTTACAAATACAATAAAATAGATTCAACGTAAATATGTTATAAAATAAAAAAATGTGATAAAAAAATTGCAAATATACACAAATGGCAGAAAAACTGACAAAAAGATAAAACAGCTCACATACGATAAACAACAAATAAAAAAGAACAGAAAAACAATAAAACAAAAGATAAAAACTACCTAAAAAGACTATATATAGACCTAATAAATACAATAAAAGGCCATGTCCAAAAATAAAATATTATTTTAAAATATATGTAAAAAAAGTATCAAAACGTCATACTGCACCAATCAATGATTTGGATAACCCCTATACGTCAGTTGAGACATGTGCCAGTAATATCTGTGTTTACCTGATAGTATCCATCGATTGTCTGGAGGGGGGATGCAAACAGCCTAAGAATGAATAAAAGGCTTCTCAAATGGGCTGGCCAGTTACATTGGGATACAAAACATCCCCCCGAGCTGATTTTATTACTGTAAAGGGAAAGTCAAAACTGAGAGGCAGAAGGCTGAAATTGCTTTCACCATGTCCAAATTGGAATTTTCGACCTGAAGGATATTCTTTTTTACAAGGGGATGACTGAGTCGCCGACGAGACCCTTGGACACAATAATCAAGTGACAGAAAGCATGAAAAAGTGCAGGGAATCTTATTTTTAGCACTCATATGATAAAAACGAATTACAATCTCAAAGCAGAAAATGACTAGAAGACAATATGAAGAATAAAAAATGACTAAGATATTAATAAAGCACGGAAATTCATATTATTCAAAGAAAAAGATAAAAAGCTTCTTGAAAGTCTACCCCGCTACTCCCTCTCCTCGCGTTCAGATGTAGGTGATTATCCCAGCATGATGAAAGCCATATCATAATAACCCCTAATTTTCCCGCTGCAGTACTCCATATAATGGTTGTTTCGAGGACCTCCGTGAGTGTCCCAGTTTTCAACTAATATCCTAAGGTGCATTGGCAAGAAAACGTTTTGCCACAAATCAAAGAAAAAACGTTTTAACCGGAAAGGCACAGTATTTCAGTATTACAGATTACAGGACTGTGTATGCATTGCAGTCCGAACCATCTGAAAGATTCATGGCGTAACAGAAATTATCTCTTAAATGAAACATTTCCGGCTGCTGCCTGAAGTTAGTCCTCCGTTGTGACATAGTTTCATTGAATGAAAAATACATACAATATGAGTAGATAATGTCATATTCACATGAAGGTGATTGTGGTGTGGGGATGGTGTGGTTTGAGCAGCCACACCTGACCTGGATCTTGGTAATTAGGGATCCAGGGTAAGAGTGGCTGCATACCCGTTGCTCGGTGGTTTGTCTAACAAGCAACGGGTAATACCCCCATCCCCACACACACTCAGGAGCGAGGAGCACGTTCATGACCTTTGTCCATCTGCTCCGGGGCTTGTTCTAGCAAGCCCTTGCTCTACAATAAACTGGTGTCTACAACCCTGTCTTCTGTGTCTCTGTGCTGGAGGTCCCTGAACACACCACTTGGGTGGTGGGTGGCTGGCAAAACTGCCACAGTGATGTAACTGTACAAGACTTTCCTCTGTTAACTATCAAGGTTATTTCGTATTTTAATATTACATTTATTGTAATTTCAGGAACAGTTCCAGTAGCTTCATTTAATACATTCTCATGTAACACATTTTCATTGAATGATATGTATATTTTTTATGTGTTCTGTTTTGTATTTTTCAGCTATTTGTGTGTATTTGGCCATTTTTATTTTACTTTATGCTCTTTGATTTAATTAGTAGTATTTTTATGGTAATTGTGAAATTACTGCCAATTCTTTGTAGAGAAAGGCACCAAACCTCACCATGACTAATGTGTTTTATAGGAAAATATGATTTGTATATGAAAAGTGGTGTTTGAATTTCATAGATTTCATATCTGACTTGCGACTACCTTTCTTTAAGATCGTCACATAAAATGACATGGAGTTACAGCAAAGGAATTTATATACACAAGCTTTGGGAAATGTATTTAAGGCCTTATGAGACACATATTTGTAATGAATACGATCATAAATTGATAGTATGAATAGTTATTATAATAAACTCAATGACATAATGTTTTGTTTCATACCAAGTTTTTGTTCAATCTCGGGCCTAGTTGTGTATTTATTTTACTCCTCTCTTGGCATACATATATTCAATACAACCAATAAATCCTGTAAGTGTTACACACTTATGTGATGTATTTTTATATTCAAAAAATGTGATTTCATATATTTTTTGTGAGATCTGTATGCCGTCAGTCCTGGGTTGGTCATCTGTAATAAACATCTGTACCAAATGATGCTATTTATCAATTTCTTTCTTTCTTATTAAATATTTCCTTTCCTCTTCTTAAGTATTCTAGATTTTTTTATATTTCTTCTTAACTTTGTGCATAAAACTATGCAAACTGCTCACTTGTAGCATGTGAACAGTTGTAGAAAGTAGCATTGAGAAGATAGGCTTGGCTTTAAATGATAACAATCACAATATTTGTATCTGGATTGTCTCCAATCACTATCAGGAGGTCATCAGGAGTGAGGGAGACGTTTGCAGAGTGGACACTGGTGAGTCAAGTCCAAAAGACAATCTGAGATTTAGTATAGGTCAGTGGTTCGTTAAACCCTTTGAACAAAGTGCCACCTCTTGATCACACAAGAAATGTACCACCTACAAGCCACCATCCCACCATCTCCATTATAAAAGATAACATCACATTGGTGCTCTGCGTAACCATCTCGATATTTTGTGTTTCAGGGCACCGTCACATGTCAAGCAGTACAATCCCTCCAGGCTGAGCCATTATATCCCGATAAAGAAAGTGATAGTGACTGATTAAACGTTGTGACCAGAAAATCGTATATGGGAACGAGTGTTGTGGGGGGGGTCGAGCCATTGGCTGGATGCGAGGGGAATTTGGATCAGTAGGCTGGATCTCCCCGGATCTCCCTGGATCTCTGTTTTGTATTTCAGTAAAGGGGAGAGCCTGAGAGGGTGCTTGGAGCAAAGTTCTCGCTGTTTGGTGCCAGAAATCCTCCGTCTTTCGTTTATCCTGTCCATGATCTTTTATTTCTATTATCGTTGTTATATTTCCGCACCTGAGTGTGATATTTGTTGAAACCCTTGAATTAGACCTGGCGAGCCGGGAAATCTCCAAACCCTGTGTCTCCCTCCGTACCGAGGTAGCCAGCCGGCAACAGTATGCCTCTCTTATAGTCAATTCCTCATTATGGCACTTGACACTCACTCTATTCACCTCTCTCACACATGCATACAGTACTAATTTGTGGCAGATTCCCCATCATATGCCACCCAAGTGGCGTGTTCAGGGACCTCCGGCATAGAGACACAGACGACGGGGGGTTGACAAAACCAGTTTATTGTAGAGATGAGGCTAGGTGGAATTAGCCAGGTGCAAATGAAACATGCCATGACACAGGGCTCCTATCCTGAATGAGTGTGTATGGGGTTTTTTAAACCCGATGCTCGTTAGCCCAACCAACGAGCATCAGGTGTGGCTGCTCAAGCCACCCCATTCACCACAAAATAATTGTCCTTTTAGCAATTCGTTGATATGATTTTTCAAGTCATTTTCGACCACTTAGAGCGATGAAGTTAGAACTCTAATGCATTTCTGAACTGAGATGGGAGTGTGGCTGCTGAGCAAGAGTATTTCATGCTCAATATCTGGGGGATGGCTAGCAAGCAAAGGGTCTCTCTACCGAGAGGTAATATATCACATTTCTTCACTTTTAAAATCATTGGTTGCTTTTTGAAAGGTCTGCGGAAAATGATTGAAGGCTGAGTGGAGCGCTCCAATGGCAGTTTTTAGTTACTACCAGCATGGAAGGATTGTGCTACTTGACATGTGAAGGTGCCCTGATGTGATGTTATGTCATCTTTAATAATGGAGAGTCACCACTTCTATTCTTCTGGGGCAATAGGGCAACTCTTTTGGCCTTATTGACACTAAAATGTGTAATCAGTCTATGTACACATATACAAGTCAGGGGGCTAAGGGTGAACTGGTGTTGGACGTTATATCTGTTGAAAAAGGAATTTTGCCTCATGCAAAATTAAACCGAAACTGTGATTTGTGCGACACAACATTACAGTAGATGGATAGACAGCTCCTCGTTCAGTTATCAGAGTCAGAGTTTGTGAGCCATGAACTAACTTCTTAGAGTGCTATGAAGATGGCTCCTGAGTAAACTCAATTCTCTTCAAGTAACTTTGGTTTATCCTTTGTAAGGGGCAAATCATCCAGTGCTCAATTGTCGTATATTGGTCAAACACAAACTATTTGCAAACCCACCCATTCCTCCCACCCTTCATCTTAAATTATACAGAGCATTTTTTCACCAAAAGCCAAACCTGAATAGGGAGTCTGTATAGTGATGCAAGACTCGTAAACGACTCATTCATAGCAAACATACGTTTTAAATGACTCAAAAGAGTTTGTTCACGACTCTGTAACAGCTGGGCTCACAGGCATTCACTGAGACTCCACTCTCGAGACTTGAACCAAACAAACAAAGTTGCGGAAAATAGAACAAATGTTTTAACTGAGTGTGGCAGACGGGGGGGGGGGGTAGTTAAACTGCGGTCTGCAAGAGGCGGCACAGGCTTCTCTCCACCTTGACACACCTGCTTCGAGTCAGGGAAATCAACGCCCAAGTGGTGATGATTGGCTCGGGGCAGGAAGGTTCTTGAATGTGTGTTTGTCTTCCAGTCAAACGGGGTGTGTGCGGGCATTTGCGAGATGCTCGAGCCAGACCTCTGGCGAAGAAGAGAGACAAATCGCTTGGCTGTTGATTTATGATTTACGTTTTCTATGTTAGGCCAGCGAGCTGTTGAGTTAAAATAAGACACCCGCCGTTAGGCGCTGTTTACCCGCTCTGACTGTTGCCTCGTCCATTGGCCAACTCGCGACACTAAGTCACTTGTAAAAAGCTGAATCTCGGAAAAGAGCCAAACTTTTCATCATTAAGTCTGAGGGAAAAAGTCAGCTTTCATCAAAGCGAATCACTCTTGCTTGTCCATTTCTGTTATCTGGTTCCAAATTTGGACATCTCCCACTTAAATTTCTTTTTCCAGCCATCCACAAAAGTTATTTGATTTACTGACCCCTGGGCCACACCAGAAGAGACATCGTCAGCGACACGTCAAAACGTGAAAGCAAACATAATTTGACAATTCATCAATTCCTTCCGGGTCTGACTTCATTCCGTCTACGATGCGCTCACATAAGCAGCATTCTGGAGACTTTAAACTTTAAATTGTGAATTTTTTCTTTCAATGGGTAAGTGAATCTTTACTTTGGTTTTCAACCTTTTGCTTTTAATTTCATTCGCATTTGTTTAAAATATAAAGTCTATTCCTTTGTTTAATATTTGTTTTCCCTTTGGAATGATAATATTTTATTTACATAAGTGAGGTTTAATTTGTTGTGGGGGAAAATTTGTTCATTTAACTTAGTCATCTCGATTAGGACTGCACTTCAGCATTTTTATATATGTGTTCATGCCTACCAGGCTTGGTAATTAAATATATTCACTAAATATATATGTTTAATTGACCTCTAAGGGAATCTATGCTCGGGTTCAATCGTTGCGCCCTGAAAAATAGAGCCGAGACCTAGCGGTTTAGGAGCCTCATGGCATGTCACAATCCCAACTCTGACTCTTCCTCTTGACGTGACCTTCCATACTGATTAACATGGCACACTGGTGCTCAGCGCAGGCACATAAATCCCACTCATTGTACGCACCAGCCATAGGATTGTGCACAAAGAATACTTTGTTAATGTGATCCAACATACATTCAGATGTTTTTATTTAGGGTTCTATACTCTTTGTTTTTAAGTGCCGAGTTTAATACATTTTTGTTACCTCATTCGGCGATAGATTGTGACTTAACAGACATTTATTTAAATGAATATCTTCGATATTAACACTTTAAATAATAAGAAAGAGTGGGGTGTCTCGATAAGCCATATATATTTCACAATCAGCATGAGTTGTCTTAATTGAACATGATGGTGCATGGGCTTCATTACATTATGTCATGCTCTCCAACTCAACTGCAGCAAATAAAATTACACTTTCCATGGCCTTCAAAGTATATGTGACCAACCACATACTTTAGGATCATTTGGCTGCTTTCGAGATTTTTTTTTTCTCTGCATCATTTGAAAGTGGAGAATCAGAGCTTCCAAACAAGGTGTCACTTGTGCAAATGAAGCAAATATTTTTAAAGCTATGACTTGTTAATGACAAGTGTGTGGCAAACTGTGATTCTAAGATAATCACCTCCAAAGTTTTACCACACTGGGTTCATTCAGCCAGCTCCCAGAATGCAAATGGAGTTGGTGGACAAACAAAGCCTCATGACCACTTAACATACTGCTGAATGGGCCAATCACAAAGAGCTCAACAACACAACTCATTTTGTTTTTAAAAATGATTTTATTTAACAGTAAGAATATACACGTTTGATAAAAGTGGAATTATTTTGGAGTTTAAAAGTACGGGCATCACAACAAAATGTAGAGTCTATCAATATGAATCTCAGAAAATCTGAAATCTGAAAGTCTGTCCACAACCTCAACGGACTTCATCACGTCATCGACTTCTTCCGTTGTAACAACAACGGACGTATCGTCAGTCTCTTCCGGTGGTTCTTGAAAATATTCAGTTTCATCGTCACATTAAGTTTGAAATCCGCTGTTGGTGTGTCATTCAATATATAAATGTGCATATGCCAAATATCTTCAAAGTTCTTGGAGTTATTATGTGAGCTAACCCCAACCCTACCTCAGCTACACTCTGAGAGCCTGTTTGGAGCTGCCTCTTTTAATTTTCTTATCGCCCCTGGCTGCATTTGCAAGTAAACTTGAGAATCTTGTCCATTGCTACTTGTTCATAATCTGCATCACCAACCTTAACGGACTTCATCACGTCATCAGCTTATTTTGTTGAACCACTTGTTTGAAATGTTCTCCAAGTCCGGAGTAATATCAGATTCAGCGTCGCTGTCGTTCTCAGCGTCGCCGTCGTTCTCAGCGTCGCCGTCGGAGAACTTACTATCATCGCGGAAAATGAAGTCCAGTATGCGCTGCTAACACTGACTTGGATCTATCGCACTGGTCAGATTAAGGTCCGAGATATGATTCAGAGCTTCCGCCACCCGCTTCACATAATCCATAACGATACGGAGATAAAAGTTTTCACAGACAAGTCAGACCGAAACACCCCCCTGCTGCGCTTTAACCGTCTGTTTAAGGAAGTGACGTAGGTGCGTGACGCGAAGGGATTTTCTTCTTCGCCGTTTCATTAAAAGTGGCTCTGTGTGTGTAAGAGTAGTATGATTTAAAGGTTGAATTCTACCAAAATGGTTTCACATTGTGACTTCACATAACATGGAATGTGGAGGAATGATCCTCACCTGGAAGGTCACTTTAAAGGAAACCATCGATCGGCGTTATTCAGCTCGGTTCCGCGTCTCGTAAGTGAACTGTGTTTCCCCATGTAATCTAACGTGAATATTTAACTCCATGGTTTAACATTTTTCTACAATTTATGAATCAATCTCGGTTTTGAAAATACGTTGAGGGATAAAAAGGAACACAAATCTGCAAAAATCTCTTTCCTTCAAGAAAGGTTTTTTCAACTTATTTGGCTGCTCCTAGCAATTTTAGAAATGTGCGAGATGGCGAGTTTTGCTGTGGTGGGTAACATACCTATATGGTTTTTAGAAATACGTGACAGAATGGACACTATCAACATATGTTTTTATTTAACGTTCAATTGATTATTATTATTTAGATTATTTTTTTTGGTGGAGTCAACTAGTATAGATGTATACTTCTATACATAATACACATACTGTATCTGATACCAGAAGACAGCGGTAGGGCGCCATGAGCAACACAAGAACCATGTCCAGCCCTTAATCCATATGTGAAGTAGTAAACAAAGTAAACAAAACCAAAGGAGTTAAAATGGTACAGTATTTCACTAATCAAAAAAATAAAATGTTGACAGTCTGGACATACCATGGCCGGGGTTGATGGGGGATTGAACCAAACGCACATTATATCTGATAAGCTTTGATAAGAAGTTCTGGTGAGAAAGTGCAGACTTTACATAATGTTTAAACTTGTATCGTGATGGCGGAATACAAATCGCATAAAATAATTTGAAGGAGGATAGACATGCCTAGCAATTTCACGACTGTTTAAGTCCATCAATTAGCAGTTTTTTCTATGAATGCTCAGCAGGGAACTTTAACTGGAATAGATTTTAATGAAAATAAAATCTCCATTTTTGTTGCATTTGCAAAGTCAGTTATTATTTTACCTTAATATAGGCTTAAATATTGATATCAAATCCTGTCAATTGTAATATTTGGTCAGTTAAGTCACAATTGCAAGGGATGATATCTACGATTTTTTTTATGACCGTCAGGACATTGAGATTGAGATTTTTAAATATACTTTGGATGTATTTTGCAGCACATGGAAGAACAGTGTTGGGTAGAATTGGCATGACCAGGGTGTTTGCGGGGCGGTCCAGTTACACTTGGACACAATCCATGCAATTAAATAGAAATGAGAAAATAAAATCAATGCAGATCACTTACACTGTGGTGTCAAAGGACTCGACAGGGGACAATACACACCTAAATCTTAATTAGCGAGAAGAATGTGTGCTGTAGCTCAAAGGACAGCGGGCGGACCCATACAGTAGCGGAGAATCCTCAAAACAGCAACACTTGGTTAGCAGATTAATTTCACATTGTATTCCTAAACTTTAATTTTTGATATAGTATAAATTTAGCATTTGTTCATTTAGTCTGACTTAACTTTACAATTTTCATATGTAGTCCAGGGGAGACTAAATCGGATCAGTGTTTGATATTAGTGCTCAGTTGAGTGATACAATATTTGTGGAGAATGGATCTTGAGTAGCTTTAAGACAGATCTAACCGCCCCGTCCACCATAACACCTTACTAGACTAGATCGAATGAAAGCAAGATTTATATGTCATGTTTTTCTTGGCATTAGAATTCCATTGAATGATACAATCTTTATATATGAAGAATGTGAGGGTCACAACTGCACCATGGAGCAATGGAAGAAGGTGGCCTCTACTGATGAATCACGTTTTCTTTTACATCATGTCGATGGCCAGATGCGTCGTTTACTAGAGGAAGCGATGGCACCAGGATGCACTATGGGAAGAAGGCAAGCTTGATGCTCTGTGTGTGATGGAAGTGTGATGCTCTGGGCAATGTTCTTCGTTGAAACCTTGGGTCCTGGCATTCATGAGTTGGTTTGACACGCACCGCCTACCTAAACATTGTTGCAGACCAAGTATAGCCCTTCATGGCAACGGTATTCCTTGATGGCAGTGGCCTCTTTCAGCAGGGTAATGCGCCCTGCCACACTGCCAAAAAATTTTCAGAAATTGTTTGAGGAACATAACAAAGAGTTCAAGGTGTTGACTTAGTCTCTTAAGTCCCCAGATCTCAATCCGATCGAGCATCTGCAGGATGTGTTGCAACAACAAACCCGATCCATGGGGTCTCCACCTCGCAAATTACAGGATCTGCTGCTGACATCTTGGTGCCAGATACCACAGGATACCTTCAGAGGTCTTGTGGAGTCCATGCCTTGACAGGTCAGAGCTGTTTTGGTGGCACAAGGGGGACCTACATAATATAAGGGAGGTGGTTTTAATGTTGTGGCTGTCTCAGTGTGATACTTTCTTGAAAGCTTCCCAACTTTACCTGATAACTTTACCTGATTTTGAATTACGGATTTCGGATTGTTCACACTGTGATAGCCTTATTATTTTTTTATGTCGACCCTCGCCTGAACTGTGTATCGTATTTTGGAATGCAGACTTTGGCTTGGCTAGCACTCGACCAACGCTCAGCTAGCACTAGTTAGCCTGTAGTTTTGCACCAGCATCGATGCCTACCTCCGTGGACTGTGAGAACAGTCTGCGCCTGGTTGACAGACTGAGCGCATGAGAAAATTCAGCCTTTAAAGACATCCACAGCCAGCGCTCAAGCTAAGCACCTCTCGTGCTCCACATCCTCGGCTGTGATCGAACCAGACTTTGACACTACACTCCCTTGGTCCGGATCCATTCTTGCTGCGGGTAAGTCGGGTCCATCTGATGCCCTGCTGGCTGTGATAGAGTTGCCATCGCCCAAATCCCAGACCTGCTCCACCCCAGAGCCCTCGACCCTGGTAGCGAGCGGGCATGGCAATGCGAACGCTCCTTGCGCCGCTCTATGCTGGAGACTCTCCGGCTGGAGAACAGATTTCAAGCTTTGGAGCCCACAGTCGATGTCAGGGATATGTGGGTGTTACCCCCTTTGGGAGGAGGATCACAGTCCGCCGTGGCATTGAGGGCACCAATATGCTCTCTCCTGCCGCCAGACTCATCTCCACCACCGCCAGCCTCCTCCTCCCCTGGTTCCATGCCTGGGTGGCCTATCCAGCAGTCCGTCCGTCACCAATTGAGACAAAAGATATACGTATGTGTGTCGGATCACATAGCAGTTTTATTCAGTGTGGTCTTATCCCAATTTACTATCAATCAAAACAATCCTGTCTGCCGCCGTGTTTTTAATTCTATGTCAGCTAGCAGGTTTTCTGAGCTTTTCAGTGCTTGCTGCTCTGCCCTTAACTGCTTTTTTTTTTTTTTTTTATACAGATGATCTTGTCTCCCATTTAAATGACACATGGTTGGCTGTCCTGGACTCTGTCGCCCCCATACAAAGACAAAAAGTCAAATAAAACATTAAAACCCTACTAAAGAGTGACTGTCGGAGAAAGGAACAGAAATGGAAGAAGAGTGGTTGAAACATATTTTATGAGATCTGGAAAGACGCTATGCGCAATTATCAAAGGACAGTTAAGAGCAACTTTCTTCTCTAACCTGATTGTTACAAACCATTCCAACCCCAGCATTTTATTTAAGGTAATAGACTCTGTCATCACTCCTCACCCTGCCATCTTACTGAGGCCTCATTTTTTTAACTTTTTTTTCCAAATAAAGCTGAGAATAAATGACAGTTAATTACTCCCCCTGACTGAGTTATACATGCTGGTAGGGACATTGACAGTTATATTTTTTTGAACCTTTTTCACTTTTATTCGAAATCAACAATTTGCAGCCTTGATATTATCCCCACCACATTTCTTAAAGAGGTGATTGACACAATTGCACCCAGTATATTATCAATTATAAATAGCTAGCTGGAGAAAAGCATTTTTCCTTCTGTTAAACATGCTGTGGTCCATTCTCTTTTAAAGGAACCTAACCTTGATCCCTTTGTTCTTAACAATTTTAGCTCTCGGCTTTAATTTGTCATAATAACATCTTTGAGAAATTCCAGTCTGATTTTGGGCTTTACATAGTACTGAAACTGCCCTCAAAGTAAACATTGATATCCTTTTAGCAGCATACAGGGGGGAAAGTGCAATCTTAATTCTTTTAGATCTAAGTGCAGCCTTTGACACTGTAGATCACGTCATTTTAATTAACCGTCTTAACACCTTGGTTGGTGTTCAATACCCAAACTCTACCAGTTAAATTGAGCGTGGCTTTGGTCCTCTGTCCACAAATGTGAAATCTGTTGTCAGAAACGTGGGGAGTATTATTTGACTCTGACCTAGACATTGAACCACAAATTTTAAAATTTGTCCAGTCCTGCTTCCTTCAACTGAGAACCATTTCAAGAATCAAAACAATACTATCACACAGTGACCTGGAAAAAGTAATCCATGCCCTAATTTTCTCATGACTAAACTACTGTAACTCCCTCCTCTCTGGCATCAACCAAAAGTCACCCTCTCGCCTCCAACTAGTTCAGAACGCAGCAGCCAGGCTTTTTATCGGTTCCAAAAGACAATATCACATCACCCCAATCCTGGCTACTCTCCATTGATTCCCTGTTTGGTTCAGAATCGATTTTAAGATTTTACTTTAAAGCACGTCTGGGTCTGACTCCAAGCTACATAGCAGTTATGTTGACCCCAAATGAGCCAGCTCGCAGCCTCAGATCCTCAGGCTGTTCTTCTGGCTGTTCCAAAGTCTAGACTTAAAACTAAAGGTGACCGTGCCTTTTCCGTCAGGGCCCCTCGACTTTGGAACGACCTGCCTGAGAAGATACGGCTGGCAGAATCCGTGACTTATTTTAAATCACTTCTCAAAACACATTTTTATAGATCTGCTTTTATGTAATGTTGCCCCCCTTTCTTTATTTTCTATGATCTGAGCACTCTGCTTTTATTTCATCTGTCAAAGCACTTTGTACACCGTTTTTAAAGGTGCTATATAAATAAAGCTATTATTATTATTTTTACGAGAGAACTGTTATGCTCACTGACCCAGAACCTATGTGAACCCATAAGCACAACACAAGACACAAAAACAATCAGGTAAGAAGTCAAAGTCCACAAGGTTTATGCAAAATAACAGGTAGGGGTCAAAACGTCAAAAACGGAGATCAGTCAGAGAAGGCAAAGAATTCAGAAAGAGTCCAGGGAAACAGGCAGAGGTTCAGCCGGAACATACAGGTAACAGGTAGTAGTTAGGGAAAGCTCAGCGTAATGCAAGAGATAATCTGGCATTGAACAAAGGGAAGTGGACTGGTATTTATACTGATCGACTAACAAGGGAATGAGCTGCAGGCGGAGGAACCAGGTGAAGGGAAGGGAGTGACAGCAAAGCATAAGGGAGTGGGCGGATCTGAAATTACATGGAGGTTAGTGACATGGCATGAGGAAATGACCAGATGAAAATAAAACATTAAAACAAATATAAATCCTGGGCGATCAGGGAAGTTTCATGGCAAGTATAGTATAGAATTCATTATTCTGTGAATCGCCACCCTTATCAATGCGTACTACCCCGTAGTCCCCCACTATCCCCCACTAGCCTTGCGACCACAAAGGCTCTTTTCCACCTGGTGAATAATTTAGAACTGGATGTGGGAAGCAATACAAGTACTTCCTCTCCTGGTGAAAATAATCTCAGTTTAGTTATTCTGTTGCACAGGTGTTGCTGTCGTTCTTGACCCTGGAAGACATTGTCCTGCTCAAGGGCACCACGGGCTTTGCATGCAGGTCAAGCCTGTATTGAACTTATTTTTCAGTTTGGACCTACCTCCCATATATCCATGCATTTTCTTGCTGATTATCCTGGGTCTGCACACAGTGCATATAGTCTAGAGTGAGAGCATCGGTATGTACTGTATATGTGTTTAAGAAATGGATTCAAAATATGGAAATACCATGCTCTTGATTTTTAGCAGTAAAATAATGCCATTGAGTGAAGTAAATAGAATCCTGTATCTTTGACTGACTCGGTCAGAGAGATTTGTGCGCCATAGATCCTTTTGGCAGTTTACTCTAAGGGGATTTTGCTAAAACATGGCTTTAGAAAATAATGTTACAATTTAAAACCAACCAATTGTGATGTGTCCCAGCTTTGTCATAATTTTCAAGGCATTCCGGGTTTTATTGGTTACAAGTAAGGCATCTCCTGAAAGGCATGATGAGGAGGAACAGTCTATATTTATGATGCTGACTACTGCTGCACACATCACAGAGAACTACTATGCATTTGCATTGTCGTAATTGTCCCCAAAGAGAGCAAGCCACGACAATTTGATGCATTTCATACAGAGCAGAAGAAAATATGTCAAAAACCAAGGGAGCCATTTGTCAGCAACCACTGGCATTGTTAATATCCCCTAAAAGCTACATATGGAAACACATCTGTGGAAAAAAAGTTGGCGGCTTGCACTTTTTCATTGTGAAAAGATCTGATTCAATCCATCATCTAATCATGTCAGGCCAGGTTCAGTAGCCTGGATATCAACAAAGCAATCAAAAAGACAATAAAAGTGGACAACTTATAATAACACATCAACATAAAACACAGAGACAGCTTCTGAATCGGCATGTTCTAATATCTAGCTTATATCTATTTAAAAATGCTGGACTGAGGGGAGGAGCTGGAACTCAGCCTGGAGTGGGTAACTGGCTCAGTTTAATATGTTGCTGGCTTTTCTCAAAATATTCTTCTCAAACAGCTCAGCTCAGGCATAGGCAAACTACTGTATGGCCCCCGGGCCGGGTCTGGCACATGAGACAATTTATTGTGGCCCACGGAGCCTCCATCAAGAGAGACACGCAGAGTTGAGGGGGGAGGGGCGGGTATCGATGGCTCTGCAGAGCCTGAGAGAGTGTCTGAGAAAGTTACAGAAGGGCAGGATATATTATTTACAAGTAAAGAGCTTTCACACAAAAAATATCCCGTTTTCACCAAGTTAAGTACCATAGCAACAGGAGGCATCGGGGAGACATGTGTGACGTGGCATGGGACACAGGGCTTTTTTTTGATTTGTTCAATTAGGAAACAGGGGGAAATAAATACATCTAAAATACAACATTGGAGACACAGGAACAGGGACACACAGAATCCACTGTCCTGATCCATGGCAGAACGGGACAGTCCCTTAGTTGTGTTTAAAGTTTATAGTTTAAAATTGTTAGTCATGTTAACGTCTTTCATTTTCCATAGGAGTAAGAAAATCAGGACATTAAATAAATCAAACCCCTTCCCTAAATCTCTGTTCAGCCTGAACCCTGCTCTGTATCTCAATGTGCCTATGTGCCAACATAGATTATATAGATAGGATTAGATTCAACTTTATTGTCATTGGACAGAGTACAAGACCAAGCCTGCTGTTCCTGGAAGAGAGATGGAAGAGGGCAATCAGTCTGTAGCAGGCACTGCTTGTGCTGGACAGCCTCGATGGCAGGCAGTGGAGTACTGGTGATGCGTTGGGCAATTCTCACCACCCCTTTGTAGTGCTTTCACATCAGTCAGGGCAGTTGCCATGCCAAACTGTGATGCATTTGGTGAGAATGCTCTTGATGGTGCAGCGGTAGAAGTTCACCAGGATCTGAGGAGACAGTTGGACTTTCTTCAGTCTCCTCAGGAAGAAGAGATGCTGGTGTGCCCTCTTGAGCAGAGTTGAGGAGCTGAGGGTCCAAGAGAGGTCCTCAGAGATGTGGACACCCAGAAACCTAGCGCTGGCGACACACTCAACCTCCGTCCCGAGGATATGGATAGTGGTGTGGTCCAGCCTTTGGTCTTTCTGAAGTCCACAATGAGTGCCTTGGTCTTCTTGGTGCTGGGGGCCAGGTTGTTGTCGACGCCCCACGCTGCCAGATGCTGTTCCGACTCATGCCGACTCATCGTCGGCGTTGATTCGGCCCACCACCGTTGTGTGTCATCTGCAAACATGATGATGAAAATAGAACCATGTACAGGTGTGCCATCATAGGTGAAGAGGGACTAGAGGATAGGACTCAGCACATGGCCAGTGTTCAGGGTGAGGTTTGAGGAGGTGTAGTTGTCTAACCTGACAAACTTGGGTCTTTTGGTTAGGAAGTCAGGTATCCAGTTGCAAAGGGAGTGTTAATGCCAAGATCAACGAGTTTGGTGATCAGATTGAAATGTTGAATGCTCAACTGAAGTGGATGGACAGCATTCTCCACTGCTTGGGCCAGTGACACGTTGAAGATGTCAGTCAGGACTTCAGTCAGCTACCCAGCACATGCCCTGAGCATACGTCCATCAGGGCCAGCAACCTTAAGTGCATTAACGTTGCTCAGTGCAGCACACATGTTGGTCGAGGAGAGTGTGGTGTAGGTATAGGTGTTTAATTTTGAAAAATGACTAGACCTGTCACTTCCAGGCCTGGGCCTTCATTCAACCAGCTGGTGCACCCACGGACTGGGATGGAATGGATCCGCAACCCATTTGTGAACATGCCAGGTCACTCGACTTGTCTATGCTGGTGGAAGATCAGCTGCTTGAGATTGCAAATGACGGTGGCCTTAAAAGATTGTTTGAGACAACTTAAAATCTCCCGACGTTCTGGATTAAAATCAAAGCGGAATATCCTGAGATCGCTACAAAAGCACTGAAAGCCCTGCTTCCATTTCCAACGTCCTATCTTTGTGAAGCGGGGTTTTCTGCAATGACAGTAACCAAAACAAAATTATGGAGTAGGAAGGAACACATAAGGAACACACTTCGGGTGTCACTTTCACCCATCACACCTAGATGGGACCGTCTTGTTGCAGGGAAACAAGCTCAGGGCTCCCACTGATTCTGCATTACGGGGAGTTGTATAGTGCTGGCATAAAAAGTGAAATGTGTTCCTTGAAATTGACAAATAATATAAAAAGTAAATAAATATTTAGCAATAAATTCTGTTAAAGAAAGTCTCTGTATTTTTATTTTATTTCATTGTATTAATTAGTTAATTTAGTTTTAGAATTTTTTTTTATTTTTTGTTATGTGCATGATGACCGATGGATAATTGTCTGGCTTGAAACCGGTCCCTGGTGCAGAAAAGGTTGGGGACAACTGATCTAAATGATCAGAATTATAGCATTTAGGATTAGCAGTTTCTCCGGCCATTCTCCGCCCATTGTCTCTGCATGATGAGCGATTACGCTGCGTGAGTATGGCCAGAAGCCCCCTTCTTGAACCAATATGCATTTCAGCGTGTCTTTAGCTGTTTCCAGTGGTGATTGCTATGTCAAAACATTAGAAAATATAAAGTATCTATGTTTCTGTGACTCTATGGTCAGAGAAAAGTTTGAGACATCCACCTTGCCTGTGTTCAACGCCTCTTTGAACGAGGCCAAGATTCCGAACACAAGATAATTGACGCAAAGAGGGTTGTGCTGTTTGGATCCACCCAAATCTGTGCACAAACCTTCTCAGATATGAACATCAACAAGTCAAAGCACAGATCCAGGCTAAATGATGAATATTTGCATGCCATACTGAGGAATTCTACTTCAAAAATGATACCAGATCTGAATAAGCTGACTAAGCAGTGAGAACAGCACCACTGTCCCATTAATATGCGGTGTATATTGGTGATAAGGTGACTGGTGAATTTACCTGTGATGAATATTTGAATGGCAATAACTAAATAGACTGATAAGAAAGGGAATATAAAAATAAAAAGTATTGTCTTATAATTGAATGTGTTTTGAAACAAAATGTACTTGAATAGAGACCTAACTGTGGAGAGAAAAAAAAACTTAAGTGTGAAATGACAACTTTATGCACTGATAAGAAAAGGAGGTTAGCCTACCTGAATAAAAATAAGGAAGAAGACATTTTGATGAAACTAATCAGTTACTTATGCACTACTGCTAAAGCAGATATTTTAGAAAATGAATTAATATTATAAGGAATACTCATTTTGCAGTATGTTATTGAGCATCACATGGTCTTCAAAACTCTCTCTGGCCATTGAACTAAAAAGTGTGCCCACCCCTGGCTTAGCTAGAAACAGATTTGATAAAATGCCTATAAAACAGTCATCATAACAACAGACATTATCCATCTGCATTCTTGATGATGTATCTCTCCTTATACAGACTCCAGCAGTCATTCATGTTAAGTTTGTAAGTAATGTACAGTTAGTTTCCCTGTCTACCAGCGAGCTCTGCTTCAAGTTTCAGTTGAGATGACTTTCCATGTTACATAGAACGTAGGCCTAGGCTTCAATGAGATATTATGAAGGGATTTGTGGTCATAGAGCAGATAAAGATACATATTGTGGCGTATATGAACCGCAGTATAGCGTACTACGATTACGATATCCCATCCCTACTGTTGGAATATACCTTTTCGGGGGGGGTCATATATGGCCCTGTTCAAACCTAGTAATTTTTATCCAGATATGTCCAGATTGTTGTTTACATCTGGCTTCAGAATGTCTCTCAAAATGTGGCTGGGTTGACCACTTGTGATTGGAATGTGCTTCACAGTCAATATGCAAATAGCCATGGATTCAGTACATCACGGCCCGCGCTCAATTATATATTTTTAAGAAATATCTGCATGCGACGTCACACGTGAGAATTTATCTGTGTGTATTGCTTCCCAGCTCCTGAAAAATGGTCGCTTCCCTGATGCGGACAAAAACTTCGCACGACTGACATCGTGTGAGGTATCATCCCTCTCCAGAGCAACCAGCGCTGATGCTAATCTCTCAGGAGACTTCACAGCAGCCGAGCTAAAGGCAGCAATTAAAAAACTGAAGCTGGGCAAATCACCAGGTCGAGACAATATCCACCCAGAGTTTGTCATGCACCAAAGTGAAAGAACATCTCAATGGCTACGCACATTCTTCTCATCATGCTTCCAGAGGTCCAAGCTCCCGAAGACCTGGCGCCGTGCTTCCATCATAGCCTTGCCAAAGCCGAACAAACCCGCCGAAGACCCGAAGTCCTACAGGCCCATATCCCTGCTCTGTGTCCCGTACAAGATTCTGGAGAGGCTGATCCACAGCCGCATTGAGCCAGTGGTGGACCCTCAACTCCCACCGGAACAAGCCGGCTTCCGCAGAGGCAGGTCAACGGTGGACCAGGTAACGCTACTCACCCAGGACATCGAGGACAGCTTCCAAGATAATGAGAAAGCTGGAGTAGTATTCCTGGACCTGACAGCCGCTTATGACACCGTGTGGCACCGTGGACTACACTTGAAACTGTTGAGAACAATCCCGGACCGGCACATGGTGAGATTTATTATGGAGATGCTATCTAACCATAGCTTCATCCTACAAACCAGCGATGGCCAGACCAGCAGGCTCAGAAGGCTGAAGAACGGTGTCCCGCAAGGCTCTGTCCTCTCACCAATGTTATTTAACATCTATATTCACGACATGCCAGACACAACATCCAAGAAGTACGGCTATGCGGACGACCTGGCCATCATGCTTCGATGCCCAACATGGAACACTATGGAAGAAGGCCTCAACCGAGACATGGGCATCCTGGCAGACTACCTCCAGAAGTGGCACCTTCAGCTCAGCATGGGCAAAACAGTGTCTGCAGCTTACCACCTCTACAACCGGGAGGCAAGAAGGGAACTGGACGTGCATGTTGGCAACATCCGCCTGGAGTTCCAGCAAGCCCCCAAGTACCTCGGCGTATGCTTGGACCGGACGCTGTCCTACAAGCAGCACCTGGATGAAGTGAAGGCCAAGACAACCGCAAGGGTCTCGCTCATCCGCCGCCTTGCAGGCTCGACTTGGGGAGCTTCCCCCCAGACCCTACGCATATCCACGCAAGCCCTGGTCCTACCCGTAGCGGAATACTGTGCCCCTGCCTGGAGCAGAAGTCCACATGCGAACAAGGTGGATACCGTCATCAACAGCGCCCTCCGGATAGTAACTGGTTGTCTGAAACCCACCCCTGTGTCCTACCTGCCAGTCCTAGCTGGTATCGCCCCACCCAGTCTCCGACGGGAAGCAGCTACCCTCGCCCTGGCAAGGAAAGCCCAGAAGAATGACTGGCACATCCTACACAAAGCCACAACAACACCGGCACCACCATGCAGGCACAAGTCTCGCCATCCCTACAACAAGGCAGCACAAGAGATGCTACAGTCGATCCCTGACGACTTGTCCAAGGACGCCTGGCTGGCAGCATCCTGGAGACAATCGTGGGAGTCAGCTGCGCCCTCCCGCATCCAACGATACATCCGGGACCCAGGAGGAGGTGTAAAAGGAGAAGACATGCCACGCCACCTATGGACCTCGCTGAACCGCCTGCGTACTGGCGTCGGGCGCTTCAAGTCCTCTCTAAAGAAGTGGGGCCTATCCGACAGTGCGTCATGCGAGTGTGGCGAACCTGAACAGACTGCCGAGCACATAATCACCAGCTGCCCCCTATACAGCCCACCCTCAGAAGCTGGCCTTTTTGACCTAGGACTGGAGACGAGGGCGTGGCTATATGACACTGAGTTGGCCATCTGATGATATACGAAAGAAGAAGAAGCTAGAGAGGAGGAATGAGCAGTATATCTGCTATGTAGTAGAGTAGCCAGTCCTTCAATGCAGCCAGGCCCTGATCCCCTCCGAATGTGCTCTGAGAGATCAAATCTCAATGCGTCCTCAATGCGTCTTGGGCGCGCTTACACCTGCATTTAGAGGTGTTCATTCGCAATTCGAACTTCCAGCACATATTTGGTAGTGGTCAACAGGTGAAGAGGGCCCAAGTTGTCACCTGGTTCCTCAAACACAGGCCAGTCAGCCCGTTCAAAACAGCCTTTGGAGAGCATTGGTGGTGTCCTTGGTCTGAACCTTCATTAAGTGTCTTTTTACTTTCTCCCTACCTGCTTAAGATTTATATGTCCCTCAAAAAAATGTTTTTCTCCTTGGCCTGGGGGTAAATTATAAATATAGATAGATGACATTTTAATTAAGTATTAGCAACAAGTCTTCTTTTAATTTAGATTCTGATTCACAAATTTGCCCAATGTGATATAATTTGTCAGGAAGTGAAGCTTTCTTGTAACTGCTATTAAGCATAATACCTAAAAAATGTAAATGTTGGTAAGATAATGGAAGAACATGCTTGTCAATGAAAAAAAGTATTGTATCTGAGGAACTGTATGGAGAATCTATTCACAGAAAAGTTAAGAAGTTAGCATGAGTGAGGACAAATAACAACCTGAGTTTATTCATCAAAATCTAAGAGTGAGAGAGATATGGACAACACATTGATTGTTGGGCAGCTTCTGCATCCAAAAGTTGAAATCTACATTTTGTCATCCAATTTGATTCCCAAAAGAGGCCTGTGAGATGGATGAATTGGCACAATTTTAAAAAGTGTTGGTTATGTCAGCGTTGCACCATGACCCAAAAGTTTTCTAAGTTTAATGGCGCTGTCGACGCTGGTGTAATGGAGAGAAAATAGTTTTCCGGGAATAAGACTGTTTATGCCTTCAATTGGACGTGAATGAGGAGCTGGTACAGTAGGTCAAATATCAGCCGGTTCTTTCATGGTGTATTTTCTGGTTGCAGCACCAACTGGGCTACAGCTGAACACAGAAAATGGAGAAAAAGTGAATTTAAATAAATGTATTTAAATTAAAAAAATTAAATAAACTTTATTTACCTCTTTGGATGGCCGTTGGGAAATGTGTGTAGCTCTTTGAGGTTGTAATTTAAAAGAAAGGGGGGGGGGGGGCCTTTTGCCTTGAAAACATCACCCTGAGAAAAGCATGTAATAACATGGTCTGCAAACACATCAAGACGGCAGGAAAGTTCAGTTGAGAGGTTTGAGGAGTTGATGATTTTGGAAGTGTACGGTCACTATTCAGGACCTGAGGAGGGTAGCCTCCCTTGCCAATTGCTGCAAACCTGGAGAAAGGGAAAGTTGGAAGAACTCTGCTTTGGAGCAGCTGTGAATCGTTCTCTTTATACTGCAGAATAAATATCTTTAATACTCTCAGTTTTGTTTTTCTGTAGTGGGCAGATTAACCTCACCGACCACGCAGGAGAAATTATCCAACGCAACACTACGCCCATATTTAAGGTTGAGATCGCCAATACATTGCAGTGAATACCACAGGCTGTTAAAAATTCTCCTCTTGCAAGGCAGGGATCTGATCTGTGGCTGATTTATCATACTCCAATGAAAGAATTGGACTAAATGGAGTAATCTCCTTGCCTCGAGGATTTGCGCCCTCAATGGAGGAGTTTTCTAAATTCTTGTGTGGAATAGAAGACGTGTAATCTTCTTCTCTTCAAAAGGGTCTGGAAAGGACATGTCATTTTAATTTCAAAGTGGTTATTTATATTTTTTCACTGCTTAAAAGTAGGTTTTTTGTTCTTTCAATTTGAGCACTGATGAGATGGGTTCCGTTGTGTTAATGGTTCCGTTTGTACCATTGTCTGGGCCTTGGTTACAGATTGAGATCAGTGTAGAGGCATCAGTCATTCCACATTGATGTATCTTTACACCACTTTCACACGCACCTAGGAACCACTAGCGAGCCTGTGCCTCTTTTAATATATAAGTGTAAAAGCATATTCCATGTCTCTCACCTAGCACACAGAATGAATCTGATGTCTCTGCCCTCCCTGGATGCTTAATTCAAGTCCCCATTTTGTCCCGGGGATGTTAAAATTAAGAACAAGCTCAATCAAAGGTATGACTGAAACCTGTAAAAGCCAATTACAGCCAATCTGGGTCCATTTTATCATCGAACTACACAGCAATTTTTTTTTTTAATCCAAACACTGGAGTGCGACATAAAGTATGAAAGGGTTCAGATGCTTTCAGGTTCAAGCTTGTTGTGAATTCTCTTTCATGACGCACTGGATGACTCATCCACAGATGTTAACTTCAAAGCTTTCTGTCCCAACATTGTCCTTTGGAATAACATTTAACACTTTCTGCTGTACACAATTAATCGCTGCACCAGGATAATTGTATTTCTAGGCAAACTATCATCAAACATTCAAATCCAGACTGTGGCGCAACCAGAACTGTGTTTACGATGTATATGAATTTGTGCTGATAGGTCATCAGCACAAATTCATATACATTGTAAACTACTGTACCATTTCACTGTTATGAAGAAAAAAAACCCTGAAACTATGACATGTCGAAATTATCGTACATTTTGGGTTTTTAAAAATTATTGATCGTGAAATTTACAAAGGGGCCAAACTATCCTACAAATACGATAATTATCGTACATCTGGTAATGTTGGGTACAGCCACATAAACAACTGTTGCAAACACAGATCTAAGACCATCACCTCACTTTCCTTAGTTGCTGCCCATTGAGCACATAGTATTAAAATCACAATGAAATTGTGACTTTAATGATAAGTATGTGTTCGTGTATGTGCTTCCTGCGGCAACTCCAGTGGGTTTAAGTAGCGCTGAAACTTGTTTCTGTCTTCAGTATACAGTATGTGTATATCTAATGAAGCACTTTTCAGAATAACCAGGTTGGATGGTTTCATTTCCTGCAGTATTTAATGGTGTCCTTCTACATCCCTGCAAATTCTCAATCAATGTTTTGTTGTCTTTGAAAAACCCCTTCTAACATACTGTGGCCAGTTGAGTTGAATGAATTTTGTCAATACTTAAGATTCCAGGAAGTGTCATGTCAGCACTGAAATACCCACACTTTGTCCAAATTCTCAACAGTGCAAGTAGGTAGTAGCAAAGAAAGTCAGTGACTACAAGGCCGACCAGGCAAAGTGCCTCAAATAAAGTTAAAAAGAAAACATAGCAATAGAAATTAGAGAATACATTTTAATCAAACCAAAATTCTAAAAAGTATGCAGAGAGAAGTGGAAGTGCGATATGCACATACATGTGAATATATGTATATAATAAACAAAATGCAAACCCTTCTCTTGTATTTGCATTACAGTATTTTATTGCATTTTGTTCTTTTACTAGTGCCATTTTTTAAATGTAATGCTTATTTTAAGGTATTTGGAACTAACCTGGAGTGAAATCAGCCCGACTGGAACTCGATTATCACTTATCATCGTAGTCGCTGTGGCTGGTTGGCTACGTCGGGGTATGGAATGGACGAGGGAACAATCAGAGCGGCTTAAACAGCACTGATTAGCGCATGTTTTGATATAACGTAAAGATGCACGGGCCAAACGCAAGATGGTAAATAAACTGTCAGCCTGGGAAGAAACCGGTTCTGGCCTCTGCAGACCGTGGCTTAACCACGTCCCCTGAATGTGATTAAAGTTTACACATGATCTCAGCACTCATTAGCAGGAAGGCAGGCATGGTAATACACCATGCGTTGGTGGTGTTCTTTTCTCAGTATGTTTTTGCCCTGTAGCTATTTTAACACTTCATTCGACCTCAAGTTAAAAACATTTATCATAACCGACGAGTCCTGACATTTGTTTTTCAAGGCTTGAAAAAAAGGTAAATTTGTATTGTGCAGTAGAGAGTGAAAACATTTTTTTTTCCAATTGACGGGCCATTTGGATCATTCCAAATCTTGGCTGGATACGGAACTCAGCATTAACATTGAGAAAATTATGGTATACTGTATTCAATCTATATTCAAGGGCAGATGACCTACATTAGAACCGCAAGTCACA
>NC_137190.1:33569296-33726796 GCF_960531495.2 Zeus faber | reverse complement strand
GTCGCCGCCTCCAATGCCACTCTGCCCCAGTGGAGAACTCCGATCTTCTTCCGTAGAGTGCACATCAACTGGGCCAGGCCAATGCATTCCTCTTCTCCTGCCTCCTTGTGCTGGGACTTCAGGGCTTTCATCTCCTTCCTGATGTTGTGGATCTTCACAGCTCTCTGGTTGTTTGAGTAAGATGTTCCAGAGCCTTTCCTCTCCTCCTCGCCGAACCGTTCAGCTGCGAATGTGACAATGATCGTTGTCATGGCTTGAGGTTTCTGGCCGGCCCCTCCCTTCACCATTGCCTCCAGAATTTGGTCAACATCGTCATCAAACTGCTTCCACAGTGACGTCATGGTAGCTGCAGGCCTTTTAATCCGCCTCCAGTCTGACTTAATGCTCAGGGGATTAGTCCACAACACTTGGGAGGTTCCGGGCATTATGGGGTGCAAAAATTGTGTTTACTGTTAAAATTGTTTTGGCAGTTTCTCCACCACATGCCACTCAAGTGACGTTTTCAGGACCTCTGGCACAGAGACACAGATGACAGGGGGATTGTTAACACCAGTTTAATGTAGAGAGAAGGCAAGGTGGAATTAGCCATGTAATGACACAGGCTCCTACCCTGAGTGCGTATGTGGATGGGGTTTTTCAACCTGCCACTGGTCAGCCCAACCAATGAGCGTCAGGTGTGGCTGCTCAAGCCATCCCATCCACCACAACTGTGTTTATTTTTCTATGGCTTTTGTCAGTTTGTTTGGGCTCATATTTAATATTTATCACCAGGTTTATTGTACATTACTTTCTAATGTTTTTGGTATATCTTTCTGGTTCACTGTTAGTTCGTTTTTTTTATATACGTTATTGTATATGATCACATTTTTCCCATAAATTCCTTTGGGTCATTTTACATTTTCTATTTTTATCTTTTTTAATTTAGGTTAGATTTATTGTTCCCTATTTTATTTGTATTTATTATATTATTATATCATATTTATTTTATCTATCTATCTATCTATCTATCTATCTATTAATCTATCTATCATTTCTGAAAGAAAAATGTAATTCCTCATTTTCAGACATTTGATGGGATATTTTCACCTTATTTTTAACTTGTTTTAAGAAAATACTTAAGAAAAATCACAAATTCTTGCCAGATGGCCAGCTTTTCCTTGATGCAATTCATCTTTAAAATGTAATATTTTCCATCTTATTTTTTCCTTCCGGGGGGGTTGCTATTATTGGAAGAAACAGTCACACCTTTCAAAAGAAACATTATTTGAAGTTGGCTAGAAAATTGGGGACTATAAAATGTTGCCAACAATTATTTAACCAGCAGCGGCCTCAAATCAGAGGCGCCTCAGTGCGCCGCACATCCACAAACATCATCTTGACATTCTCCTTCCCCGGCCAGTAAATGCCAAGAGGGGTCAATGTGGCTGCCTTCCTCCACTGCAGGGGTCTCAGAGGAGAGCCGATACTCATAAAGCACTGGACTGGAGTTATTGATTACCCCAACCAAAAACCGACAACCAATTATTTTGATTCATAACCTTAGATGGGAAAAGTACTTTTTCACCAAATTCCCCCGACCTCACTCAAAAAAATATATCTTAGCGCTTCATCTTCAGCCCTCGTACAACTCTTCAGCTTTTTCATTTGCTAAGAATCTTAGAGGGGTTTTACATAGGAGGAGACCTGGTCCCTACCCAATGTGAATTTGCTGTAGTGTCCTTGAGCAAGACACTTAACCCCTCATTGCTCCTGATGGCTGTGTCCGTCGGTGTTTGAATAATTGTAAGTCGCTTTGGATAAAAGCGTCTGCTAAATGTAATGTAATTCATCATTTTTTGGGTTGGCGTGCCGCGGGGGTCGCCCGGCCTGCTGGTGGGGTGGCTGGGCCTGCGTGTCCCTCTGCGTCCCGTGGGGGGTGGGGGTGGCCCGGTGTGCCAGGGCTGGTTGGGCGTTCCGTCCGGGACTGTCAACCGGAGTCCTGAACCTGGCCGGCTGTGCTAGGCGCGGGGCTCACCATGTGGCCTCCTTCATGGGTGGCGGTCTCCTGTCATCCCACTGGGCAGCTGGGGTACCTGCCTTCCGACGCTCTCGGTGCGCGGGGGGCTCGTCGCTGGGGGGTCAGACTGTGGGTGGGGGTGCCGTCTGCTGCCCTCTGTTCTGTAGTCCTCATTCTCGGCGGCTGGGGGCTGACCAGGGGCCTGATGTGGGCGCGGAGCTGCCAACATGGCGGAGGCGCATGGTGGACTCACTGCGCCCTTGGCCGATTGCTGTGGGTTGGCTGCCACCAGATACGGAAGGTGGGCGCACTGGGGCGCGTTTGGGCCCAGGGGTGCGAGTGATTAGGGTTCGACTTGCCTGAAGGATTTTAACTGCAGTTACCAACAGCACACATTGAGCACTGAGGTTTTCCGGGGTGGCCGGTCGCTGGCGGGTCGGTGTGGGGGCGTGGTTGGCCGGGGGGGCGGTCGGTGGGGCCCCTCCCCCCGGCCAACCACGCCCCCAAATCACTCGCACCCCTCCTGTCTCGCAGACCCTGGTTCGATGGAGTGATGTTCGGAGTAGGATTGGTGTGCCAATGCATGTGTGTTCGAAGCTAATGTGAGTGGAATTAAAATTTTGGGAGGGACGAGAAGCATGCTTGGGCAGGAGCGTGACAGGCAAGATGGTAGCTGCCTGCTGCATCCCCACCCACATAGCCTTCACCCTGCCATCCCGCAAGCCCTTGGTCTATTGTGTGGTGTATGTGCTGAGTATGAGTTTTGGCACTGGGAGAGATAGCCGAGTCACGACCAGATCGATCCAGGGGCGCAGCAGGCCGGGGAGCAGCCACACGGACCCCCACCCCCCCCAGGCCCAAACGCGCCCCAGTGCGCCCACCTTCCGTATCTGGTGGCAGCCAACCCACAGCAATCAGCCAAGGGCGCAGTGAGTCCACCATGTGCCTCCGCCATGTTGGCAGCTCCGCGCCCACATCAGGCCCCTGGTCAGCCCCCAGCCGCCGACGATGAGGACTACAGAACAGAGGGCAGCAGACGGCTGCCCTCCCCCCGGCTGGCTGGAGTCCCGATGGCTTGTGCCTGGTGGCTTGGCTTGTGATGTGCTGCGACCTGGCGGGGCTGCGGAGAGCTCCGCCGGGTGCCTTCTGGGGGACTGCCTGTCTGTCACCGTGGGGCCCTGATCCGGGCCTGCGGTCTGTGCCTTGCGCCCGTGGTCCGGGTTCTGTGCCGGCAGCTGCGTCTTGTGCCTGCGCCCGGGGGTTGGTTGTATGTGTGCGCCCCTGGGGCGCAGGGCCTCCTCGTGCTCCCTGGGAGCCGGCCGTACACCAGTACCAATGGGGATAAGTCATGTACACTCACCGGTGGACATCTTACACACACACACGTGCACGCACGCACACATGCACTCACGCACCCCTGCTTGGAATGCACCCCAGCAACCGGGGGTGCTTTCCCCTCCTTTCCTCCCTTATCTACTGCCATAACTTTGACAGGAAGAGGCCACGGGACCAGTTGTAGTTCCAGTTTTCCTGGACCTTACTGGACCAAATTCAGTTTTTCAATACATGTTGTCATCCAATGTTCATGTTTTTGTGAAAATGTTGTTTGTTTCTATGTTTATTTGTCTCACCGTGGTGATTCTCCCCCTTTTGGAGTAGTGATCAGTTGTTACAGATCCAAACATGATGAATAGTTCTCCAAAGAGGGAGGGTTGGTGGTGGCTCTCCATAACCAAAACTGTGCTCTTGTCATTCTACAGGGCATCCACAGGACAGAGTTATTGCAGCAGTTCTTGATGATTTAAGAATTAATAAAGAGTTGCATTGCAGGTGGAGAACTTGAACTTCTCTTGCAGACTAACTCTGTCCTCGAGGCAAATGGCATACAAATACTCTGTGTTGTATGCCCAGCATGCTGACAGCACAGGTTTAAAAAAATAAAAATAAAAAAATAAAAATAATGTTTTAATTAATTTAAAAAAATAAATAAATATATATATAAAAAAATAAATAGATTAAAATAATGGTGTGTTTGATTATCACATTCTGGCAAGCACAGCTTACCATCATTGTCAAGGTAATATTGCATATTGCAATATTAATATATGACAAAACACAAATTGTGATTTGATTCATTAAGTTTTAACTACGTCTCGACTGACAACACTTATCTACTGGATAAATCTGCACTTTGAATTGTTTTTGACGGCAAAATACATGTTCTTTTCCATTGTAACTTCTGAAAGGAATCTTAAGGAAACAAGTACACATTGATTGCGCAGATGGAGGTAAAGGGTGCAATGATTTGGAAGTAGATAGATAGTGATGTCTCAACAGCTCACATCAAAACGGTAAAAATAATAATTAAGCAAGACAATCTTTTTTTTTTTTTAAGAAAATGGCAATACTGTATATGGAAACAAATTGAAATATACAATAAACATGGCAGTTAACTGCACACAATTAAAATATGGCAGTATTCACCAAACATAATGATAAACAACAAATATAACCCAAAAATAACGTAAAAAAACATGGACAACAAATCTGATTTCCATACCAGATTGGTCAAGGCCGGAACCCGAGGGTGCGACCAAGACAACCCCCCTCACCCTATCTTAACAAGCCTCCCGATATGCACAGCAGCCACAGGACCGTTCCCGGAGGGATGGATACGGAAAATCGAAATAGAGAACAGAGATCTAAGGAAAGCCAAAGTTGCCATGGCTCACAAAGCTTCTGAACTCCACAAGGCTAGGAAGGAGATTCGGTTGCTAATGGGAACCATCAATGGTTTGCGGCAGTCCACCCCACTGCATAAGTCAAGTTCTCTTCCGATCGGAGAGTCCAAACAAAAAGAGTTGTTAAGCTAAACCCTACTGCCCCTACTGCAAGACCTCTGCCAATGTAAGGAGGTTCCGAAGCTGTCAAAGGAAGGGCTAACAGAGTGGATAAAGATGAACCGCAGGTGCTGGCGCTGCACTAGACCCCACCAATATGCCCAGTGTGACCTGAAGAAGCCATGCGGCCTGTGCCAAGTGAATCCCCTCCAGGCCCTGCACGAGGTTAACGTCCAAGCTAACAGAGAGCCCACGAAGCCCGAGAAGGAATAAAGCTGCACGGTGCGCACTAGAGAAATCCTGTATGTCAACCGTCCCACCGATAAGGTCAGGTCCTGCTCAAGTTGGTTCAAGTGCTCCTCCACTAAGGGAACTGCACCTTGGACATATTCGCTATCCTGGTAGCTGGATCTGAGCGTACCATGCTCCTCTCCTCGGCAGCCCAGGACCTGGGACAAGGGACTAACCATTGAGGACCATCCGGCAGGATGTTCAGACCCTCCCAGGTGCTTCAGTGTTCTTCTACATCTCCCCAGCCACGAGACCAAGAATAGATACCTCATAAGCGGAGCCTTCACCACGACACGCCTCAGGCTGGCAGACCACTCATACCCAATGAGCACCCTTCAGAATAGGTATAAGCACCTTGCCAGCCTGTTGATCCCGACTTTCAGGAATACCAAACCCCTGGTTCTCATTGGTGCTGACCACCCCCACCTCATCGCCCCTGTAGAGCCTGTACAGTTGGGCCCTAGAGGTGGGCCAGCAGCAGTTCGGACTCTGCTAGGGTGGACTCTGTCTCTGCCCTGCGAGGCTAGCAAGACAGCCTCTTAGGCCACATCAGTGCCTGGTGACATCAGTCTCCCCCCGGACTCCAGAACTATTTAAAAACGTGGAGAAGCTCTGTCAGAAAGATACATTGCCCTATTGGAATGAGAAGCTAGTGACCCAGTCAAAGAAGGACCACAAAGCTATTATACTGCTTGAGGCCAAGACCACTCATGTGCAGGTAAACAGGAGGTAAACCCTTCGCTATGCCACCCCTCTTCTACACGAGAAAGACATGCCCTCCTTCCAAGCACCTAAGGAAGCAGTCATGCCAAGCCTTGGGAGGACAGAGAGATGCTTTTCTAAAGACTCAACGCGAGCCAAGGCCTGCACCTCAGAGATTGAGAAGCTAGTCCACTCTGATGCGTTGTAAATCCCCCACCACATGGTGAGTCATAACAACAAGAACTGCATCGTCTTCAACTGCTCCTACCAGTACCGAGGTCAGAACCTGAGGGAGTCCTTACTTTCTATTTCTTTCTATTCCCAACATCAGTAAGAACCCCCACCAAAAACATGCACACATCATCGTCTGATCAGCAATGGACATATGGAACCAGGTCACCGGGCACATCGTAGAATGCTGCCCACTGCTCCTGGCTGTCCCCCCTGGTGGCAGGACAAGCCAGGATGGGTCAAATGCAGAGGCCACATTTCACCGGCCACCATCCAAAGCATGTGCGTGTGTATGTGTCTGTGCGTGTATAGTGTGGAGTGTCGTGTGATCAGTAAAGATTCTTCTAATTGGCACGGTGGCGCAGTGCATTGCACTGTTTCCTCACAGCAAGAAGGTCCTGGGTTCAGGTCCTGGGTTCAAACAGCAGGCTCGCACTGTAGCACCATTTCCCAAATTGAAGAACAGAACAAGAAGAAGAACAATCTTTAATCGTCACACAGCACACCACACTACAACACATGCACGCACACACACATGCACATGCTTTGGATGGTGGCCGGTGAAATGAGCCCTCTGCGTTTAACCCATTCTGGCTTGTCCTTCCTCCGGGGGCACAGCCAGGAGCAGTGGGCAGCATACGTGGATGTGCCCGGGAACCTGGTGATGTATTACATATTTGCCGAAAGATTTATAGATTTAAATACCTATAATTGATGTTTGTATCACATATTTCCTGTTACATAATGACATACTTGAGATATTTATCAAATGTCTTTATTTGTTTATCTTTCAGACCACAAACACACAAACACACACACCCATGTAAATACATATTTGTATCAGAATAACTTTGCCTTGAATTAAATAAACTGAACGCCACTCCGTGCCTCCATGCATTTTGACTGATGCCCTGGGGGCAAGATACTGCATTAACTCAGCCAACACCAAACCTATACAGTCTGTAACAGAGTCCTCCTCTACAATACAAATTAAAGAATTAAGAAAATCAAAGTCCAAAAATATAATATACTATGTAAAACCTTCGGTCCTAAGCATGTCATTGTATTACCGTTGTTCATCACAGTAATACAGTACACTGTATATGAAAGTTATTGCAGGGAGAAAAACGAAAAAATAATTTATCTTGTTCGGCCACAAACCTGGCACAAGTAATACTAAACAGTAATTTATTTTATTAATTCATTTTACGCGTAAAACATTTTTTCCCCCCGACAATTGTAATGAATTAACAGTTCTGCATCTACTTACCTGGGCATAAAGAAAAGCAACAAAATGTAATAAGCACATTTCCTTTTATCCGGCATAAAATCAAACATTAAACTATTGTGTTCTTCAAGGATGTGTTTACTCAGAGTTAAACAACAGTTTAAAGCAATGAATGAATTACTATAACAGTACAACAAATGTGTTCAAATTCATCAGCTTTACAAAGACATGGAAGGCTATTCCCTGCCAGCTGTCAACTTAGAGAATATACTAGCTACACTGGTACAAGGTACCCTTTATTTCAACAAATATGTGACAATATTGCCTTTTTATGTCCCTTGTTAAGAACATAAATACTAAGAATATACTAGCTACACTGGTACAAGGTACCCATTATTTCAACAAATATGTAACAATATTGCCTTTTTATGTCCCTTGTTAAGTACATAAATACTAAATATAAGTGAAATATAAAACTGCTTGACGTATATAAAGGCACAATGCAGAATTAATGCACACTGTACAGAACATACTCCATTATTTTATATTTATAATATGACAACAGCTATGCTTAATACTTAAATATATTTTATTCAGAACTTTTCGGGCAGCAGTCCAGTGGTACTCTCTGTTTCCGAATGTTTTATTTATTTCTTTATTTTACTTAAGGACTATAAAGTGGTACCCCAGGAAACAATAGCATAGAACCTTATAGTGGTAGCACATGTACATTGCAGTTTTAGGCATTTTGGACTGACTGACAGAATGATCCATAGCTGCAAGCTCCAGTTACAGTATAGAAGCCTCAAACAAATGTGTGGGTTCTCATCCTCCCTGTCGATAGAAATAAGGTGCACATTAGGGGTGCACAACGTATGGTGTATTTTATATTCTTGTAATATGAAAATGCACAATATACACATTGGGGGTAGGGTTGCAATGTCATTAATATTGATATTGTCATTCGCTGTGACTGCGTGAAAATTGCGTGAAACAAAAACTATTCTGTGATTCAACTGTTCTTTGTTAGTTTGTGAGTACCATCAAATTTGGGTCTAATAGGAAAAAAAATCCCCGCTGTGCATTTTTATTGACTATTTTAAAATGAAAGGTGAGTGTCTTCAGACAGAGGTTTTTTTTTCTACCAATAAACGGAATGGAAATAGCTCTGGGCCTGTATTTCCACCCAACGTCCAAGGCCACCGAAGTCAATGACTGGTCGGTAATTAACTTGTAGATTGCATTTTTTTTGTTCCTGGCACAACAGGTTTTACACCTTTGCCTGGATATCTCAATTCATATTGTCATTGCAATATGCAAAACATTCATCACAGGTCGCATCCCATGTATGCAAGTCGCTTGGTGGGACCCCCAGTAGTCGGTGTTTAACTGGACTTTACCAATGGGGTTGTCTTCCTTATTACCTTTTGATGGCATTAGATATGGTTGTTTGGGTGGAAAGTTGTGAGCCCGTGCATTCTTTTACGCTTCTTCTGATAAAGGCCTGCTATGAACAAAATACTAGTTGTACATATAAATTATGGACAAAATGTATCTAAGTGGGCCACATGACGAGCATATTCAGTCATAGTTGTATCAAAGATAAGAGTAGATCCCATCTAGTCTATCATTACAAGCCAAATATAACAGGAACCTGCTATGGTCTAATTTGGAAAGGGAGAACATTATCCTAATTCAACTTGGACATACACAGAGCTACAGTTTATCACTGTGCTTAAATCAGTCCAACTGTGCAATTGTTAAATCCACAGCTGTGGCACTGTGGCACTCTCCCCAGCTTCAGGCTCATGTTGAACATGTGCTCCACTATCCCACAGAGCTGGTCTGCACATGTTTTCAGTAGCCTGAAGCTGATGCCGTCCTGCAGCCGTTCTCTCCTTCATCTTCCTGAGCTTGTTCCTCATCTAGATCATAGTGAGGGACAGATTGGAGCAGGGGGGCTGAGTGGAGGGTGTGAATGGGTGGGTTTTGTCTCTGGTAGGAGAAGCAGTGGGGGGTGGCTATAAACTGAGTATTGGAGGAAGGGGGGTAGAGCAGAACACCTGGGGTGCAGACAACAGAGGTAGCAGCAGAGGTAAATAGGCCGGGCGAGGGGTAGGTGACTGATCAAATCTATTGAAAAACAAGTTCAGATCATTTACCCACCTCTGATCCCCCACAGCCTGGGAGTCTGATTCATTGTGGCCCGAGATGGTTTTGAGGCCCCTCCAGACTCTACTGGTATTCTTCTGCTGCAAGTGACCCTCCATCTTTCTTCTGTAATTGTTCTTCCCCTCCCTGATCTTCCTCCTCAGCTGCTTCTGAACCACCTTCAGCTCCTCCTTTTCTCCTGATTTAAAGGCCCTTTTCTTCTCCTTGAGGAGGGCCTTCTTGTCCAGAGTAATCAAGGGTTTGTTGTTGGGAAAACACCGTACAGTCCTGGTGGGTACAGTGTTTTCCACACAGAAGTTGATATAATCCGTTATACAGTCAGTGAGACTGTCAATGTCCTCCCCATGAAGAGCACAGAGTTCTTCCCACACAGTAGAGTCAAAGCAGTCCTGCAGAGCCCCTTCAGTCTCTTTAGACCGCCTTTGCACTGTACGGGTCACAGCTGGTTGTCTGAGCACAAGAGATTTGTACACAGGCAGGCGATGGACCAGGTTGTTATCTGATCTTCCTGGGGTGGGGTTATATGCCTCCTTGGTGTTGGCATATAATTACTACTGATACTTACTGATATTCTCTGACCTTAATGTGAGTTCCGTTTTTCCCATCGACATTGGCCACATTGGAAAAAGTAAAAAACTGGGCAAGGAAGTCGACTGAAAAACTGAAAATAAATACTGAGGCAAAGATATCGAATGTTACTGATTTACTCTTTGCATTCCAGCAAAAGAGTCTGGTTCATCACTCAGTTAGTCTTCCCTTGCTCACTGTGCGTTACATCAACTGCATCAAACAAGCCAAGGGTCGGAAAATCGACTCTTGGTTAATGAGACTTACCAAGAACCGAATCTTAAAACAGGGTCAAATCTTTCCTCACTACGAATAGTCCTCACTCCCAGGGTGAAGCTTGTTCTGATGAACACAGAGCTGCTATTCTGTCTGATGAAGAATTTTGATTAATTATTCTGAACTGATGAATGAGCTGAATTGGTGCAGCCTTGCAATTTGATCTTGAAACACAAGATTTTCCTTTTTTTTCCCATTTTTCTTAAGGGGAATTTGATAACTGTTTAGGGCAGACATGGCAAGCTCTCACGCTACCGCAACAGTCGAAAAATGCTTCCCTACACTGAAACATTTTGAACAGTTAATTGATTCACGTTTGTTGGAAACATCTGTCAATACAGTCACATTCAAATGAATGAAAGATCCTTTTAATCACTCCAGGTAAAAGCTAGAGGCGATCTAGTCCATCCAGTTCACACTCAAGCCGTCTAATCACCGCAGATCCAGTGCACACACAAAGACTAATTAAATGGTGCTCTCCACTGAACGTGGCTTAAAGTAACGGGGGCAGGAACTGGGTAGATGTGATTAATTTGAACAATACCTATGCGTTACAGCGCTAATTTCCCTCAAGAAAAGTGTGTTCATTTCAATTATTTTTTTCTTTTATTGGTACCATACATACATACATACATACATACATACATACATACATACATATATACATACATACCATATAGAGATGGATGTTTTACCGGGTGTTGGGTTTTAAGGAGTTAATTGTGTATGTTGAAGTGGAGAGACAATGCTTTTTTGGGGTGGGGTGGGGGGGCAGATGTAGCTTTTGAGGCAACTTGAATAAAGACGCTGTGCTCGTGTTAATAATGCCAAGATAAATATTGCAGGCTGGTTAATGAGAGGGTTTTTAATTGGCGAAGCACGACCATGTGGCCCCTGGGGGTCCGTCTACAGCATTATATGTTGTGTTACACCAACAGATACCGGGCCAAAGTAGTGAGAGAAATGAAAAGCTGCACCGTTATGAGGGTTAATACAAATCAAATTGCAGACTCCAGACCCGTCTCACGAGGTAAACCGCATCATATGTAGTTTACTTTTTCTTCTCTTTCTTTCTTTCTTTCTTTCTCTCTTTCTTTCTTTATTTTCATCCAATCTATATAAAAGGAAACTTGCAGCTTAGCATTCCCTGTGAATTAATGTGTGGGGAAATTATGCAGCAATTTCATTTAAAAATGATTTTCTCCTTTGTTTTTACTTATAATAACTGCTGGATTCATTTGTGTAATGCATTTAGCCACGGCCACCTAAAAATCTGAAATTGTCCGCCAACTTGTACATGACGTCACGTAGGGCAGACGGGACATAGCTAGCGCTACAGTGAATGGCAACTTGGCAAGTAGAAGAAGAGATGCGGAGAGACGCTCAGAGTGTTTTTATTTTAGATTTTGATTTATTTTCCCATTTCCTATTTGTATGAAACGAAAGACATGAATATAACTAGCTCCTGTCACAGTGGAGCCGAGTTGCTGAGACGGGACTTTATTTGACGCATTTGAGGTATTGTTTTTTATTGAAGGGGGTGTGTATGGTAATTTAATGAATAGTATTTGGTTGAATTTGATGTCAAATGAATGATATTACTTGCCTGTCATCAATTACGTTTTTACTTTATTTTATGTTGATGGTCTATTATCGCAATTTTATTCAATCGTTTGCGTGCATGACATGCCGATTTATCATTTAGGTTTTGTTTCACTATCACATATAAGGTTGAGACTTTTTACTTAAAGAAGTGTGCATACATAACTTTGTCAGAAACAATCATCTAAACCAGGGGTGTCACTCACCCACACACACACACACACACACACACAGACAAACACACTTTATACAATATAACATAAAATAAATATGTCATGTTATGTTATGTTATATTGTATAAAGTGTGTTTAGATATATGAAACACATATGTCAAGAGACATACCAAATTTACCAGAATTACCATGCAAAGCAAAACACAGTAGCAAAACATAAAAGAAGTAAAACAACAAAACAAACAGCAAATATTGTTGAATTGAGACAGCAAAAGTTGTAAGAACCATTGTGTTACATGTGCTTATCCTGTCACATCAAGCTCGGCATTTATTATTGATTTGATGTGAGAAGTAATATAAAATCCAAAAGAATTTTTTTTTTTTTTTGTAATTCTACCTCAGGGGCTCTTTCAATTCTAGTTACATGAGGTAAATCCATCTAAACTGTTTCTGACCTATTCATAAAAAATATATATCACGAAAGTGCTGTGTTTTCATTTTTTGACTATTTTTTTGAGTATTGCATTCATTCGGGGAAATTTGTATTCAGCTGATTTTCACAAGATTAACTTCATGTTATAATGGACATTTATCCAGAACTCCCAATGGAGAGGGACTAACACACTCAATTTTCAAAGTTCAACAGCATTTTTTGTCATGTGAATGAGAACACTCAAACTAAGTCTATATGCTTCTTAAAGGTTATCATGTCGCACAGCCTTTTAATTTCAAAATAAAAGTTGATTTTTATTTACATTTTTAAGATTACAAAGTTCAGTAGCTTTTATTGTAATGGGAGCACTCATCTAGGTCTATTTAATTTTGGGATCTAGTCTTTGGCCCTTTGGCCTTTGATTTCAAAATAAACTTTTTTGAAATGTTATTTTAAACAACACAGTCTGAGTTTGAATATGGAAAATTTATAATTTCACTCAAAAAATCTTTGAGCTTTTTTTTTTTTATGGATTTCTTGGTGATTATTGTCAATCCCATGCACACTGAAAAATATTGTAGAGGTTGTTAAATAGGTGTTCGAAGCTAAAGAGCTAAAACTGTCAATTTTGTCCGTATTATAAGGAGAACATACTGTACCTTGACATCAAATTGAAGAAAGTTTGTTGCCACAGTAGTTTTGCCACAAACTTCCTTTCCCGTCAGACTTAAACGATTAACTGAAACATTACGGCAAGGAATGTGTGGACAACAGATTTCTGAACATTTTCAGAGAAAGGATTCATATATTTTTTTTTATGAACGCATGGAATGTATGTGTTGGAAGAATTTACTTAAAAACCTGCAATGCTGAGAGATCTGAAATACCCTTGCAGTGTTCCCTCTCCTGGAAGTTTGACTGTGTTTCGTGTGAACAGAATTCTTTGATAAAAGATTTGTCTGCTCTAAAGTGTTTAAAATGTCTGCTGTGTGAATCTAATGGCCGTGAGACTGTTTCATAGTGTCATGACTTATAAATCTCATCGGAATTATAGAAAGCTAAAAAAAAAAATGTCCATTAAAATTCCTCTCAGGGAGTAGAATGCTTACATTTACACCTGGTAATTGATACGCAGCTCAATGGTCAGTGGACATTGACGGTCCATATTGAGATCCAATTACATTGCATTTTGAAGGATTCAGGTGCATGGGTTGTTTGGAAGCTGGTGGCTGGCGTTGTTCATATACAGCCCTTCTACTATTTGAAGCGTCAGAAGAAGCCATTAGTCATTAGACAACATAGCTGAGAGAGAATTACAGTGGATAAAACAATCATTTAAGCCCGGTTGTCGCTAGTGCAATATTGTCACTCAAGATGCATGCTTCAAACTCCATGTTTCAAGGGGTGTAAATGTTGGAGTCAGATGGCTGCGCTGAGCTTCAAGTGCACCATAGAGCACTACATATGATTAGCAATCTTGGAGATACAGTGGTACCTCGACTTACAACTGCATCTACTTCGGACTAATCCAAGATACGAGCAGCGAAAGTCGCGAACATTTTTATCGACTTGTGACCGACTGCTCCAAGATACGACCATGGAAATTTGCAGTTGGTGCGTCGGCGGCCAGTCAGCAGTCAGTCAGCAGGCGACCTACATCGTGTGTGCACGTAATATGTGGCTTATCGATATTTCTTTCATATTCACTCTGTTTGTGCTGTGTATTTTGTTTATTTTAACCCTTCATGAGTTCATAATTTATATGGGAAAAATTGCTTCGACATACGACTGTTTTAACATACGACCGTTCTTATAGAACCAATTACAGTCGTAAGTCGAGGTACCACTGTAGTCACAAACAGGGACAAAGTTCTAATTGGTCGAACTGTAGCATTACCACATCTGGTTGGAGCTCTGTGCATGACACGAATATTGCCACTCTGATGAGGCAGGGGCTAACACTATCTTCATTGGAAAAGAAAATGTCTTAGTGCTGATTTTGCCGTTTGTCATGTATAAAAAGGTTTATTGTGTTTCTTTTCTTCTTTTTTCTTTTAGCCTGTGCTGTCAGCATGCTGGGCATACAACACAGAGTATTTGTATCCCATTGCATCTAGGACAGAGTGGCCTCTTCCTGTCATATTTATGGCAGTAAATGAGGGAGGAAAGGTGAGGGATGTAACCAGGAGGGTGTTGGGGGGTGTGTTCAAACCAGGTGCTGGTGGTGAGTTTGTGCCTGTGATGAGATCGCCTGTATGAACAGTATGTGTGTGTGTGTGTGTGTGTGTGTGTGTGTGTGTGTGTGTGTGTGTGTGTGTGTGTGTGTGTGTGTCTGTGTCTGTGTGTGGGTGCGCGTTATGTGTCCAACGGTGAGTGTCCCAATATGTTCTGGTATATGAGATTGGTATTATATTGTATTATAAGTGCCTCCAAGCAACTAAAACAAACCCTGAAGCCACCCATGTGTCCCGCAGCCAAATAGACACTCTACGACCACAGTCACAGCCCGAGAGCCACAGAAGACCCCCCAGCCCCCAGAGAAGCCGGAGGCCCGTGGGGCAATGCCCCAGTGCACACTCCCATCCTGTACTCGGAGGCACCTAACCCACAGTGACCAGCCACAGGTACAGAGCGGCCGCTCTGCACCCCCATTAGGCCCCTGACCAGCCCCCAGCCACCGCACATGTGGACCACAGAACAGAGGGTGGCAGATGGCCCCCCACCTACAGCCAGTCCCCCCACGACGATTGCCCCGCACACCAAGAGTGGCAGATAACAAATATTTGGGCGGCCAGATGGGGGTCCACCCCCCACCTAAGGAAACCATATAGGGGTTGAGCACACCCGACCAGGCTGTGTCACAGGACCAGACGTAACATCTAACCAGCCCCGGCACAATGGGCCACACCCCCCCACAGGATGCAGAATGACAAGCAAGCCCCACCATCCCGCCCACAGGGCGGGCGATCCCAGCAGCGCACTGACCTGCAGACCACGGAGCCAAGACCCGACCCCGCAATTCACACCCCCCGCCCCCGACTCGAACCCCAAACCCGCAACCACGCCTCAACCCAATAAATGGATGCCAGCTGCAGGCACCCCAAATTGGCACTGCCCCCCACCCTCGGAGAACAGCCAGCTCAACCCAGGGACAAGAGCAGATGCTGCCACCCTAGCACCTCCATGGGGGGGTGGCCACCCATGGCCACAGCACCAAGCGCCATGGAGGTCCCCACAGTCACTCAGCACCTACCCCACCGCAGAGCCCCGGTGAGACCCGAAGAACCCCCACATGCCCCGAATCACCACGACATTGCCCTGACTTAGCAACACTGAAGTATTCATGGATGGAGTTTTGTCAGTGGTAAAAGAAGCCTATATTTTATTAAATAAATCAACCTTGTTTTTGGATGTTGCCAATAGTATTTCCATTGCGATGTATGTGGTGAGTGTATCTCTGTTTTTCCAATTGAGTAATATTATTTTCCTGGTCATTGTTAAGGTGATCAACATGGGTGGTGCTGTTTGAGTGGTGGGTCAACTGAGGAGAGGTCACTGAGGAGACATATAGAAGGGGAAACTGGAATGCTGTGATCCAGAAGGGTTGATAGCTTCTTGCTGATGTTGGTCCAGAATGTTTGGATAGGTGGGCAAAGCCAGAAAGTTTAATTGTCATCAAACCCTCAGATCTCACTGGCTGAGAGGGAAGTAAATTTTGGCATGAATGTTTTTAAAGTATGGATTTGGGTGATTCTTTCTCAAACTTGTCTTTCGGAAGAATTTTACACTATGTGGGCAGATTTATCTTAACCCTTAGCAATTTATGAGTGTTTATCAGGGGACCCAGGCACGCTTATGTATGTACTGCTGCTATCCAGCCATGGTCTGTCCTGGGCACCATTTTGGGGAGACAATTGGTTTAAGACAAAATGGTTACTGCTCCACCTCTTTCAAAGCCTATCCAAAAAAATAAACTTATAAATGTCAACCTTGGTTATTGTTCCCTCAGAATGATGAGTCGCATAACCACCCTGCAGCTGCCTACGACGCTCTGAACCTACTGTTCGGCAGTCGTGGAAGAACCCTGAACCTGGGGAAAAGCTGAAGCCCGAGAAACAATGTCCATCTCCGAAGGCATGCAAAACAATCCCCAAACATGTAAGGTGAACCTGCACCTCCAAAACATGCACACACGATAGAACGAAGAACGATAGGAAAGAAGTTCAAATTCTGCTCATACAGAATGTGGAATTTGAAGTAAATGTGGTCATGTGGTTATGAGCAGACATGCAAATTGGGCTTTATTGATATTAAAATGTATTTTGTTTTCTCAAAAGTAAATTTTGTTTGCCGAAAGGTAACAATTCTTTTGTTACTTTTCTGTGTTTCTGAGTTCTTTGCTCGTCTTGTCAGCTTTGGAATTCTGAATTGTATTTACAATCTAGTCTGACTTGGAAAAGCAAAGGACTGAGATTCCAAAGTGACACATTGAGTAGTGTATTCACCACACCTCTGAAAAAAAAAAAACATAGTAGGCCATTAAAAGGCATCGCCACATTTCTAGAGAGCTGATCTGCATCAGTTTGAAAGTGAAGGGTTACATATCATTGCCTGTAATGACTGGGGCTTTTTTTTTGGTCCTTTGAGGATCAGACTAAGAGGGATTTCACTGCTGAAATTGAATCCCCGCTACATCATTTTGATAGAGTGATGTGAGAGTGATTGGCAGGGCTCAAATTAAAGCACTATGAAGCAGGGACGCGCGGTCAGGGGAGTCAGGTGATGCAAAGCCTCACCGTCATCGTGAAAAGAAAAAACAAATGATGATATGAAATGATAATAAAATTAAATAAATATTAATATTTATTTCAATCATTTTTATGATCAAAATCACTGAATTTGCCTATTTCCTGTTCAATTAGAGGGAGCAGAGCGGAGCCTCATCTCAGATTGCGGAATCCCTCACAAACTGGGTTGAGCGCATGCACCTTTTGCTTTCTCACTGTTTGTCACCAATGTAATGTTTGTAGACACTTTAATTACATGTCCTCACTTTCCATAAAATAGGTAATGTATTTCATGTATGTGTAAAACATATTTGGTCTTGCTTATCTGACATAAAACCGCACTGAAATAGCATAAGGTTAAGCAGCCAGTACCACTGCCTCACTAAGGGGGCGTGGGTGCGTCGCGACTTTCATCCCTGGCAATAATCTCCAGTGAGACGGAAAGCCTTTTCAAAACTAAAGGAAGATAAGGAGGACTTTTACAACAAAGGGTTAGGGTTAGTTAAATTTTTCGCTTAGAAGGATGGGAGAATGGACTTCTTTTACAAGTAAAGGTAAGACCATGCATACACTGCAGTATATCCTTTTATTTGTATTGAATGAATTTGTAATTAGTTAAATACTAATAGTAATTGTGGAATTGCGATGGCAAATTAAGAACACACTGCAGTGCAGAGCAAATGCGCTAAAATAAACGTTCTTCCTCGGCCAAATATGTACCTTAACTATGTGTGTGAAAAGAATGCTGATATGAGATATGAAACACAACTGGTAGTCAATGTGCAAGCTGCCACCTGAATGGTGAGTTTAAGCTACTCTATTGGGTTCATATATTTCTAAATCTGACTCTGAAAAAGTCAGTGCCTCACCAGCCACGAACCTCACCGCACGTCACTGCTATGAAGTACATACTAAGGAAATATTAACGGGCGAGGGATTTCAGAGGAAAATACCCAGCAGACTCATGGTTCAATGTGCTTTTTGCTAAACTTTTCATGAGAAGGTGAAACGGAAGTACAACGTTAAGTTGTGAGACCATTGGCTTCCACCTACAGTAACCAAGAGGCTACTTACTATAAATGGTACAGTTGAAACAGGGCAGTCGCTTTACTATCAGAAACTAGGGCTGAGATTTCATTCGGCCGGACATCAGAACTTATTTATTTTTGTAAAATACACCAACACCAGTAACAATAACAACAACAAAAAGAGATTCTGAATTCTCACTAAAGCGTCAAAAACAATATGGCATTCTGTTGGTTGAGGAAAAAGGGCCCATAATAACATATCACACTTGGTAGTTTCTTTCCTTTTCACATGTACTAGTTACCACTCCTATGTAGAATCTCTGAAAGTGGTTGACATTTGTAAGTTAAAGATTATGTGTCTTAGTGCAGCCTTTTGATAATGACTTATTGGTGGATAATGATAATGACTTTCAGCTCTTGACTGACTGTAGCTTCTTCCCTCTCCGGGTTGCTGTGAGTGAGGTCTAGTAAAATACTTTGTCCTTCAGTTCAACCAGGAGAGACTAAATCAACTCAAACAAACATTTATTTGTTGGTAGTGATGGGGACAGGATAATACAGCTGTGAGTATCCTTCTGGAGGATCTGCTTGGGCTTGCTAGTGGTGGAGATGAGGCGGAGGCGGGAGCACTTGAGGCTCTAAAAATTAAAGAAGGTCACAGAGAGAAGCAGCTGGGATTGGTTTTCTTGAAGGGTGTCGCAGACTCCCTGTCGCAGACTGATTGGTTGAGGTTGAATGAACAAAGCTCACAGTGAAAACCCGACAGCGGCCAGGGGCATGAGGGGGACCAGGGGCCTGATGGGGACGCGGAGCTCTCCGACATGGCGGAGGCGCATGGTCTGTGCCCTTGGCTGATCCAGATAGGTTGGCTGCCACCAGGTACGGGAGGTGGGCGTGCTGGGGTGCGGTTGGGTCCGGGGGGGGGGGGGGGTGTCTGCGTGGTTGCTCCCCGGCCTGCTGCGCCCCTGAATCAATCCGGTCATGACTCGCTTATCTCTCCCAGTGCCAAAACTCATACTCAGCACATACACCACACAATAGACCGAGGGCTTGCGGGATGGGCGGGGTGTAGGCTATGTGGGTGGGGATGCGGCGGGCAGCTGCCATTTTGCCTGTCACGCTCCAGCCCAAGCGTGCTTCTCGCCCGTCCCAAAATCAGCATGCTGACAGCACAGGTTTAAAAAAAATAATATAATACATTTAATTAAACTTAAAAAAAAAAAACAGACAGCGATGATAAGTTCAGTCGTGTGTCCCACTGAACTATCGCGAAAGCATAATTTGGTCAGATAAGAGAGAGTGTCCGTCAGTCACTGTGGTTTGAAAATAAATACTGTCCACACTAACGGTGCTTTAGAAAATCTCTCCGTCCACACGAGAATGCAAAAACAATTTAAAATACTCAAATTAGCATTTCAAGCCAGAAGGGGAGAAGTGGAACAGCACAGAAAACGTGTTTTTGAAAAATATCCACCCTGGAAGGTGTTTTTCACAGCCTTAATTTGCTTTGTTAGTTTATAAAGCTGTCTACATTTAATTGGTAATGTTTGATTAACCAGTTATTTATTTAGGGCTTTATTTAGGCCTCTGTCTTAGGTTTCCACTCCAAGCTCTCTGATCAGCCAATTTAAAGGCTACACTCCTTTATCATGTTTAACGCTGTTTGCCTTTGAAAATATAAATGGAATGGTGAGAAATGAAAATATTGAATTATTTGAATTTGAGATATGTTGTCTGAAATAAGTGGTTCTGTTATTTATTTATTTTTTTGCTGCAGTAAATTTGTCCTTATGGCTTGCATTTCAGCACCATGCGCTTTTCATGCGCTTGTCAATGAAGCACATCACATTGTTCAGGTATGGCTATTGGTAAGAGAAGTGCCTACCGTCAATTTTTTTTTTTATATTGTTATATTTTGGTCAGGGTTAAGGTTAGGGTTAGGGTTTTTGGTTACAGTACATGTGTGAATGATCTAAGAAAATAAAATTCATTCATGAGGGACATTTCAAATTAATTTGGGGGGCCAAACTGGCGGGGGAGCTGGATTTGGCCTGTGGGCCTCTATTTCCGGTAAATTATCAAAGTTGTCAGGAAGAAAAGTTCCTTAGCTCACATAAAGAATGACATCAAAGTGATGATATATGGATGTAATGCAGACTAACTGACCTTCAAATCTAACAGGATACTCGGAGAAAAAAATGGAAAATTACAAGCGTGTTTATATTGTTCAATTGAAAACTTTAATTGCATAAATACACAAATAAAACAAACCTTTAATCTGGCATTGTGGATGAAATTGTGGCTTGATAACACTTGCAACAGCAATTGAACGCAAAACATTACATAAATTAGTTTGCTTAATCCACTTTGGACAGCCAGAGAGCATTGTTTTAACCATTAAATTGGGATCCTAGTTAACAAAAAAACATCACCAAAACCCAAGAGGCCACCCCTCTAAACTTACATGAATTATGTCAGGGATATAGATAGGTGATAAGTGTTTCACCACAGTGAAAGCAGGGTTGGAGCACTGAGGTGGGATTTTGACACAAATAGGTCGGTTCAAGGACAGGATATCAAATCAAACCAAGATTGTGTGTGTGTATGTGTGTATGTGTGTGTGTGTGTGTGTGTGTGTGTGTGTGTGTGTTGGGGGGGGCATCCAGATAAGATGTAGGAAATACATCCAAATTACAGAAATTTTTAAAAGTGATATAGAATTTCTCAATGTAAGGATTTTATTGCAATGTGAGTGTTACCACATTCACAGAGAGAATTGTTGTAATGAATACTGTAGAGCTGTGTTTTTCAAACTTTTTTACTGGGGACCAACTTATTAAGAATATTTTCTGAATAATTTCAGAATTAAACACTGATATTGTTGCTTGAATAGGTAAACAAATCTTTCTACATAATAACATAATATAACATAATAACGTATAACATAATAAATGTTTCATAAATCACAAGTTCATTTTATGTATGACAATTATCTATTGTCATGCAATTTGTCATGACAATTATCCCATTCAAGACAGTATTTACATATATGTTGATTGATAAAGTACCCTACATACTCCCTTTTGTGGGATGGAGTGACTACATTGTGTCGGTAAATACCCCATCAAGCTCCCTTGCGTGGATAGAGTGGATGCCATTTTAAAAGACTAGGTAAGAAATTCCGCAATTTGATTAAGCGACGATCAATGTAATGTTATCTCATCCTATCTCCTGTGACCAACCCCATGGGTCACGACCCAGACTTGGAAAAACACTGTAGGGTGGTGAAAGCTCACGGTGATGATGTATAACACAACATTGAATAAGATTTAGTGCTTCACTGCCAGTCAGCATTGTTGGGGTTCAACCACTCTCAGCACACATGCTGCACCTCATTAGGGTAATGGTGATTAATAGATTGGAAAACAGACAATTCACAATCCCATAGAGGCACACGGAGCCTCACATGTGTAATGGGAAGGTTTACCTATGTTATTTCCCTTATTAAGAAAAATGGTTACATTAAAATGCTTATCTGCGTAATGTTCCAAGAAACAAAAGGCTTAAATGCATCCCAGCTGTCAAGGTTACAGAGAGCACTTCTGTTTTTCCTAGCTCTGAGGCTTGGCAAAGGCTTTTCTGGGCTTTGCTTTGAACGACTTCACAATAATAAGAAGGGAAGATTCCCTTCTTATTACTTAAACATAAATTCAGTGTCATATGTAAAGAGACTTCTTCTCTTTTTACACATCCCTCCCCCTAAATTAATAAATCTGATGATAATTAGTGTTTCAGATGCGGGAGTATATACAAGTTGTCATTTATATGTAAAGTTCTTTCATGTAAAGTTTTGAAAACGTCCCAGGTTTTAATGTCCCAGTCAATCTTTAGGGTAGCGAATCAGATAACGTGAAATTCTGTGTACCGTAATTTCCGGACTATTAAGCGCACCTGAATATAAGCCGCACCCACTGAATTTTAAAAAAATAATTATTTTGAACATAAATAAGCCGCACATGTCTATAAGCCACAGGTGCCTACCGGTACATTGAAACAAATTAACTTTACACAGGCTTTAACGAAACACGGCTTGTAACAAAAATAAAAAATTAGCGGTAAACAGTCGCCTACGAAGAAAGTCATTGGTCACTATCTTCCTCCTCCTACGCACTGAAACCACTGAAGTCATCTTGTTCAATGTCGGAGTTACACAGCCTCAGAATTGGTTCATCCGATGTTGGATCGTTTTCATTGTCGCTCTCTTCACTTTCATCCGGAGGCAAATTCCCCACTGAGCTCATGCTGCCCTCTTCAACACGCAGCTGTCCAGCCTTTCCAAACCCATTAATGATAGTGGATTTTTTGACAATGCTCCACGCTGTCAGGACCCACTGGCAGACACCACGATGGTCCACCTCTAAAATCCTCAAACTTCATTGCGGTGGCGATTGTTTTGGCTTTCAGTCGGGTCTGCACAGTTGAAACACCTCGGCCTTCTGCTCTCTGTGTGTTGACCCAGTCTTCAAGCTCATTTTCTAGTTCGGGCCATCTGCTTTTCTTCCCTCTAAAAGCTTTTGTTGTCTTTTTGCACTGAGTCAGTTCCACACACTGCTGTTTCCAACGTCTTATCATCGACTCATTAAGGCCAAGCTACTGTGCAGCAGCTCTATTTCCTTTTCCCTCAGCCAGATCGATCGCCTTCAACGTGAAAGCTGCATCATATGCATTTCTTTTTGTCTTTGCCATGATGAGGGTGACGAAATGACTTCCGTAAATGATGGGAAGTTTGAGCGCGCTCGATTTAATCTAAACAGTAAACTCAACAGTTACATTGTTTCACCTTAACCCGTTCGACAATTTCATTGGTCTAATGAAAGCTCATGCTGCCAAAAAACTGAGCACCATCACAATGTGTTTTTTGCTCTGTTTTTTGGTGGCATGAAGCTTGTGAAAGCGGAAAAAATCCATAAATTAGCCGCGTCATTGTTTTAGCTGCGAGGTTCAAAGTGTGGGAAAAAAGTAGTGGCTTATAGAATACACGTTTATATGAAATTAGACTTTCAATATTTTCATATTTTAAAAAGGAGGTTTCTCCCAACACATCCTTGATATAGGGCCTCAATCCAGAATCATGAATGTTGCGATGGTGGCGCAGGAAGTGTGTCTTGGGAGATTGAGTCGGTGGTGCAGGATGCACAGAGGCCCTAACCCAACCCTGGAGGTGGGCCTCCAAACTGCCTGTTTGTCCCGGACTCTGTTCATTCTCAGGTCCCCCAATGGGGGCACAACTCAGGGTTTTCATGTCACCCCATTGTGAGACAGACCCTCTCCCTTCTAAGAAGAAGCTTCTGGTGGCCCTCAATGGCTACAGACACCTGGGAGTTTGTCGTGGTGTGCACAATCTGCGCTTGGAGTAAGACCTCGCACTGCCCCCCGGTGGGCTTACTCCTTCCCTTACCCACTCCCAGCCACCCCTGGTTACACATTGCCCTGGACTTTGTCACTGGCTTGCCCCCCTCTATGGTTGACAGTCGTCTTGACGGCGGATGACCGCTTCTCTAAGGTGGCCCACTTTGTTGCCTTGCCCTAACTTCCCTCTGCCCGGGAGACCGCCAACCTCATGGTCCACCATGTTTCCGCCTGCACGGTCTTCCGGTAGATATTGTCTCTGACTGTGGACCCCAGTTCATTTCCTAGGTCTGGAAGGCGTTTTGTCTGGCGTTGGAAGCCACGGTCACCCTCTCATCCAGCTTTCACCACAAACCAACAGGCAGTCGGAACACGCCAGCCAGGACCTCGAGGCAGCTAACCACTGTGTTGTCTCCTTCAACCCCTCCTCTTCCCAGTTAGCTTTGGTAGAATACGTGCACAACTCCCACTCATCCTCTGCTACCGGTCTCTCTCCCTTCAAGTCTTACCTAGGTTACCAGGCCCTGTTGTTCCCGGCCCAGGAGGAGGAAGTGGCAGTGCCGTCGGTGCAGCTCTATATCATGTGCTGTTGCAAGGTTTGGAGGGACACCAAGGCCGCCCTGCTTTGGACTGTCCAGCGGAACCAGCACCTTGCAGACCACCGTCGGGTCCCAGCCCCCAACTACACACTTGGTCAACACGTCTGGCTCTCGTCACGAGACATCCCTTTGAAATCCACATGCAAGAAGTTGTCTCCCCAGTTCCTTGGCCCTTTTGAAATAACCTGCATAATTCACCCTACCGCAGTCAAGCTCTGTCTCCCGCACACTACACGCATCCACCCAACCTTCCACATCTCTCAGGTCAAACCCCTCTCCAGCAGCACCCTCTGCCCTCCGACCATTCCCCCACTAAATGGATCATCGACGACCACCCCGCCTACACCTTCAGCTGGCTCCTGGACCTCTGTAGCCGCGGCCAAGGCCTTCAGTACCTGGTGGACTGGGAGCGCTATGCTCCCGAGGAACGGGGCTGGGTGCCGTGGCGCTCCATCTTGAACCCTTCCCTCGTCCAGGAGTTCCTCTTGGCCCACATGAGAAGACCTTGTAGGTCGCCTGGGGGATCCCACTGTGGGGGGGGGGTGTACTGTCACAGCCCCAGCCATTGCTTTCTGTCTCTTTAAGTGTCTCTCCTCCCTTTCCCTCTTGTATCTTGTATGTCCATGTCTATACCTGACAGTGCAGCGTGGGCCTGATTCCTGGTTCCAGGCCTGGCTGGAATAGCTGCTCCTCGTCACACTCATGACCACTATCCATCAGAACCACGGCTCCTCATCTAGATCTCGTCTGATCGTAGCGTTACCGAGTGTATTTTCCGACTGCTCTCCGTTGGATTTTCATGTATTTGTGGCTACTTGCCTTGTCTGACCCTGTACTCCCCTTGTCTCCAGAAGACCTCCCACGTGCCTACCCGCCTACGCCTCACCACCAGCCTGTCCACACTCCGAGCCCTGTGCCTTTAGCCTGCCGCATGGACCCGAACGACCTACCTGCCCTTTATTCCATTCCCACATCATTTTGTTCCGCCTTTGTATATAAACCTCCTATACTTTCCCATGGTATGTGCTGCGTCTGGATCCTATCCATTTTCATTCATGACAGTTATTTTTTTCAGTGAATTTTAGTTCAGTTTCCCGACCCTTTCTCCTTGACTCAACGTTCGCCTATTGTAGGAGTGAAATAAAAACTGTCAGCCTTTGGTACAGACTTGGTGATGTCCCCAAGCACCACGTTTAAACTGTGTGTATTGCATTACACATAAAATTCATACTTCACCTTATCCCTATACCACAAGATTGGAGTGGTATTTTCAAAACTTACCTTTCAAGGCAGTTGACTATCATGCTTGACAGCACTTCTCGCGAAAGTCTAGAGTGTGTTCATGCACTCGTGTTCTCCATTGTAGCCATATCTTAGGACTAGAGACAACTGTTCCTCTTCCGTAGGTCCTCAGGTTTACCATACTTTTACACTGAAGACCGTGAGAGAAAATGCAAATGATCAATGCTCCTGAAAGATATTGCTTTACAACCAAGCGATGTCTAAATGGCAATATGTTTCGTTTTTTTTACTCCTCCCAACTCCTCTTTATCAGAATATCTTACATTCCTGCACACAACTGGCACAATTGTTTTAGTTGTTATCTTAGTTTTTCTAGCTCATAAAAGGACCATTTGTGTAAACACTCAATGTATTCTCTCTGTTTATGATAGTGTTTGATGTCTTTCTTTGTTAAAACAGTTCTCAGCTGTTACTGAAGGCAACAGCGAATCACATGGCTGGTCTCAGAATGGGCCAACTTTTTCTCTGTATATAAACTGGCTTTTTCTTCTGTAAAACTAGACTGATCAGATCACTATTTTGAAGTATGTCTTTATCTTTCTCATTATTCTGTAGAATAAATATCTCTAATACTCAGTTTGTTTTCCTGTAGCAGGAAGAGTAACCTCACCGACCACGCAGTGAGAATTTTCCAACAACACACATTACCTCCTGATTAATATCACTTGGCTAAAAACCATGTCGGTTAAACAAACAATTTCCTTTTCAGTTGTGTTACTTGTGTATTTTGCATTTCCTTTTCGTGTTTGATCTTTAACCAGTGGTCAGGCCAATATTGCGAAAAAAAAGTTCTTATTTTTATTATTTGTATTGACAAGTAATTTTGTTTTCATTGTCCTTGCTCATCTGATTCATTGTGGAGGAATTGGTCTCAATTGCCTTAGTGTTACTTTCATGCAAACCTCAATTCCATACCGCAGACATCTTGCTCAATCAGTGTTATTGCTGCTACTAGTTAGCGCGTGAGTTTTCTTTACGGTAGGTTGCTGCTACTTTACAGCATGTAGTAAATGAGCTGTGGATATAATGCAGTGGCTACAAATGCAACAAGTGTGTTTTAGTGTAGAGTTTCGGATGCATATTTATAAGGCGATGGTGTCAGATGAAAACATATGTTCGATATCCACAGAGATATGGACTCGAGTCATTGTGACTTGAACTCGAGTCCCTGCTTTGATGACTATAATTTGACAGAACATAAATTACTTGAGCCTTGACTTAGAAGTTATAGACTCTTGACTTGAGACATGAATGACTTGTCTGTGTTCACTTTATGTTTTCAGTTGAAATATTATATATCAAACACATTTTTCATTGTTCATCTTGGCAGTTTGGCCTACCACATGCCATCCAAGTGACGTTTTCAGGGGCCTCCGGCACAGAGACACAGACAGCTGGGGGTTGATAACACCAGTTTCTTGTAGAGAGAAGGCTAGGTGGAATTAGCCAGGAGCAGATTGAACATGCCATGACACAGGCTCCTATCCTGAGTGTGTGTATGGATGGTGTTTTAAACCTACTGCTCGTTAGCCCAATCAATGAGCATCAGGTGTGGCTGTGGCTCAAACCACCCCATCCACACACCACATTCATATTTCAAGTGTCAGTGTGACGTTACATGGTATGCAAGCGCACACTGGGAATGGCATTGCCATAACTGATGATTGGCAGGGGCGATTCCAGGATTCTTTAAATGAGGTGGCACATCGGGGACCAAGAACAAGTCGGGGGGCTGACTGGTTCTGACTTTTTATTTGAGCTGGTCCGCTGCAGAGCTGGTCCGCTGTGGTCAATTATTACAATAATTATATTACAAGTTCAATTAATTGCCATACTTTTTTATGCGTCTCGCCCCTAATAATAATAATATTAATATAATATAATAATAACAATTATTATTATTTATGTTATTTTTTCAGATTTATATTATTATTATTATTCTGCTGAGCATTTTTCCGGAGTGTCGTTGGATTAGGGGCAGTTCTGACATTTTGTGGTCCAAGTTAGATCCGCATACATCAATATTTAGAGCTTTATTATACTTTGTGATTACTTCTATTTTATGTTATTTTATTTTATAGCCTCCAATTCCTATGAGGTGATAGTAACAGGCTATTTGGCTGTGGAAACATCTGAGTTGACCTTTATGCCTACAACCCAAAGTTAAGAACTAAAACTGTCGTTAAAGGACGCTGCCGCCCTCCCACCACAAACAACTATTCCCGGCCCCTGCACAGGAAAGGCCTGCGGAGCTGTCCATAGTCCTGCAGGTTCGATGCCATCTGTGTTCAATTCCAGTTTTGACCACATTATCGCTATTCCTTATAATTTTTAGTTGTCTTTTCGATATCTTTTGAGTTTAATAGGAAATGTAGAACTGTTTTTGTCAACGTTTGTAACCCCTCTTTTGTACAAAAATTATCAAAGTTTCAACAAGCTGCTTTTGGATGGCATTTTGAAAACCACTACGGACTGCTGCCCCTTCCGCTACCTACAGATGCCATGACAGTAATAAGAATAATAAAAATAATGTTGTCAATCATTTCTAAAATCACCAGGAGCAGTTGGAAAAAAAGCTTTCTAGAAGGAAAATGGGATTTTACCAGATTCGTGTTCCTTTGTGTTGTTTTCTTTAATCTTTTTTCAAAACCGGGTTTGATTTATAAATGGTGGAAAAATGTTAAACCGTGGAGTTAAATATTCCCCTTAGATTACATGGGGAAACAAAGTTCACTTTCCGAGAGGCTGAACCGCTAGCGCCGATCGATCGTTTCCCTTTTTTTTTTTTTACCTGTGCTGTCAGCATGCTGGGCATACAACGCAGAGTATTTGTATGCCATTGCATCCAGGACAGAGTTAGTCTGCAAGTAGAGTTCAAGTTCTCATCCTGCAATGCAACTCTTTATTAATTCTTAAATCATCAAGAACTGCTGCAATAACTCTGTCCTGTGGACGACCTGTAGAATGACAAGAGCACAGTTTTGGTTATGGAGAACCACCACCAACCCCTTTCTTTGGAGAACTATTTATTATGTTTGGCTCTATAAACAACTGATCACTACTCCAAGAGGGGGAGAATCACCACGGGTGAGTCAAATAAACAGAAACAAACAACATTTACACAAAAACATGAACATTGGATGACAACATGTATTGAAAAACAGTGAATTAGGTCCAGAAAAACTGGAACTACAATTGGTCACATGGCCTCTTCCTGTCATATTTATGACAGTAGATGAGGGAGGAAAGGAGAGGAATGCAACCAGGAGGGTGCTTGGGTGCACTCGAAGCAGGTGTGGTGGTGTGTGCGTGTGTGATGGGACCGCCTGTATGTGTTTGTGTGTGTGTGTTTGTGTGTGTGTGTGTGTGTGTGTGTCTGTAAGATGTCCACCAGTGAGTATACATGACTTTCCCCATTGGTACTGGTGTAGAAGGTCGGTATTATGTCGCGGCGCCTCCAAGCAGTGGAAGGGGCCCCAAAGCCCCCCTGAACTCCGCAGCCCTGTAGACAACCTACAGCTGCAGGAAAGCCCCGACCCTGCGGCCACAGAAGACCCCCAGGCCCCCAGAGGAGCCAGAGGGCTGTGGAGCAACCCCCACACCCAGCCCCGAGGAGCATGACCCGGTCCCAGGGAGCACAAGGAGACCCCGCACCCCAGGGGCGCACACATACAACCAACCCCCAGGTGCAGGCACAAGACACAGTCGCCGGCACAGAACCCAGGCCATGGACGCAAGGCATGGACCGCAGGCCCAGATCCCGGCCCCACAGCGACAGACCGACAACCCGCCCGAGCCGCCCCCCTCACAGGCGAGCCGGCAGGACCCCATGCCCCATCGTTTCCTTTAAAGCAACCATCCAGGGGAAGATCATTCCTCCATATTCCATGTGATGTGAAGTCACAATATGAAACCGTTTTGAGAGTTCAACCTTTAAATCTTATTATTTTTACACACATGCAGAGACATTATTGTGTAGGGGGCGTATACCACTTGTCTGTGAAAACTTTCATCTCCGTGTTGTTATGGATTACGAGAAGCGGGTGGAGGATTTAAATTATATCGCGGATCTTAATCTGACCAGTACGATAGCTCCAAGTCAGTGTAAGCAACGTACTGGACTTTATTTTCCGCGATGATAGTCAGTTCTCCGACTGTGATAATGAATCTGGTAGCGGCGTTATTCCGGACTTGGAGAACATTTCAAACAGCGGATTTCAACCTGAATGGGACGATGAAACTGAATATTTCCAAAACCACCGGAGGAAACCGGCTACACGTCCGTTGTTGTTAAAACGGAAGAAGTTGATGACATGATGAACCCCATTGAGGTTGGTGATGTAGATTATGCACAAGTAGCAATGCACATGATTCTCAAGTTTACCTGCATTGCAGCCAGGGGCAAAAAGAAAATGAAAAGAGGTAGCCCCAAAATGGCTCTCAGAGTGTAGCTGGGGTAGGGTTGGGGTTAGCCCTCATAATAACTCCAAGAACTTTGAAGATATTTGGCAGGCGCACATTTATATATATACAGAGACTCATATTATTGACAGACTCTACATTTTGTTGTGTTGTCCACACATTTATACTCCTAAATAATTCCACTTTTATAAAACATGTATCTTCTTACTGTTCAATAAAAGCTTTTTTAAAAACAAAAGATCAACATTCCCTCAAAACACAAGGACAATGTAGAGAGTGCCCCATTCAGCAGGGTGTCAAGTGGCCATGTGACCAGTAGCCATGTGGCTCTGTTGGTCCTCCAAACCATTTGCTTTCTGGGAGCTGGCTCAATGAAGCCAAGTGTGTGGGAAAACTTTGAAGGTGATTATCCCAGAAACACAGTTTGCCTAAGTTTGCCTTACCTAAAGTCTGAGGTGGGTCAATTATTTTCAGGAACCACTGGAGGAGACCGACAAAACGCCCATTGTTGTTACAATGGAAGAAGTTGATGACATGATGAAGTCCATTGAGGTTGGTGATCCAGATTATGAACAAGTAGCAATGAACAAGATTCTCAAGTCTAAATGTAAATGCAGCCGGGGGCAAAAAGAAAATGAAAAGAGGCCCCAAATAGGCTCTCAGAGTGTAGCTGGGGTAGGGTTGGGGTTACACAATAACTCCAAGAACTTTGAAGATATTTAGCATACGCACATTTACAGTAGAAGCCACTTGAAGTTGCCGCTTCTAGCCGGTTGACAGCCGAATTGCCACCAAGTTCCAGCCATTTCCAGCCAACCACCATGCACTTCCCAGCTGTTTGCCATTCGCCTGGAATCCTCCCTCTTTCTCATGTGTCCTGACAGGGAGTGTTTAATTTTGACAGTAAACGTGCCCATTTTTTTAAATTGCAGTGTGTCACCATGAGATGCGCTAACTTCACAAAAAACACAATCACATTCCATAGAGAGATTTCAGATTTTCACCCCTAACCCTGACTCATTACCTGAGATATTCCTTTGATCCCTGACCAGAGGTCATCGTTTAAAGTGCAATTATTTTTGTCATATGAATAAGAACAGCTCTTGATGATTTATGTTAATCTGCATGTTGCACAGCTGTTTAATTTCAAAATAGTAGCGTTTTTTATGAACATTTTTAAAATCACAAAGTTCTCAAGCTTTGTAAATTAGAGTACTCAAAGTAGGTCTATGTAATTATAGTTTCAAGTTTATTGTCAAATACTTAACAATGCAAGCATCCTAACCAGTAATGAGATTCTTAGTCTAAGAGCCAACTCAACTTTACATAATACGCAAAATAAGGGTAAGTAGTGATTACAATAGAACAATATTTAAAAACAGAATTTAAAGAGTATTTTAAAGTTCATTTTTAAACAAAATTGGAATTGGAAAGAAGTAGTGTAGTAAAGGTAATTTTAAAGTATTTACCTAAAAGAAAGACAAAATAAAATGCAGACCATAATGACAGTGAGTCAACTTGATAGTGGACATCATAAATAGTCATGGGCCACAACAATGCAGTGTCATACTGAATGGTAAGATAGACACAGTGTTGTAAGACAAAAACTGCAATATACTACTAAGAGGTAAGACAAAACAGGTATGCAATACTTGATAAATTAAAGTGACTAGTTTTAAAGTTTTACTTGTCTCTTTTCAAAGTGGCTAAGTGTGTGGATTTATAGTTTCTCTATAGTCGGTGAAACGGTTCCCATCACTCCCCTATCACCAACCCCCATCTAAAAGATTGATTTTCCAAATTCCAAAAAAACAACAATGGCACAATAAAATGTTATAAATATATTTCAATAAAAGTCCATCGAATAAAATCAACACCAGGGATATAATTATCATTTGTACAAACGTCAAAAAAGCAGCGGTATGGAACAAGATGAGAATGGCACACTACTTTATATGTATATATGTGTGTGTGTGTGTGTGTGTGTATGTATGTATGTTTGTTTATACATGTATATATATATACACATGTGTGCGTATATATATATATATACACACACACACACGTGTATATATATATACATGTATAAACATATATACATATATATATACACTACTCACAAAAAGTTAGGGATATTCTCCTTTCGGGTGAAATTTCAGCATGAACCTAAAATGCACTATAACCTTTACAGGTGAACTTAATTTGACCTTCTCTAAACTTTTGAATGAACATGTCCAACAGTTCAATGTTTCAGTACTTCTTGCACAATTTGCTGTTCTCTAACAAGGAGCTGAACGGCAAAATTCACAACAGGTGTTTGATCCATGAATCAAACAATACATTTCCTGGTTCAATTAGAATTGGTATTTAAACAGTCCTCTTCATCATGCTGTTCACATTTTGACATCATGAGACCAAGACGACACCTAACAATTGATCAACAGTACCTCGCCATTGAGAGGCTTCAAACAGGATGTTCTCAGAGGGAAGTGGCCACTGAGCTTAGAGTGTCACAGAGTGTCATCAGCAGCTTGCAACAGAGATACAGAGAGACTGGAAGAGTCACAGAAAGGCATAGAAGTGGACGTCCTTTGGCCACATCCCACACTGATGAGCGCTTTCATTGTGAACAGTGCCCTGCAAAACTGGATGATGAATGCCACTCAACTCCAGGCACATTTAAGGGAGGTGAGAGGAACCCAAGTGTCACGTCAGACCATTCGAAACCGTTTTCATCAGCGTGGTCTGCGTTCTAGACGACCTGCAAGGGTACCTGACCACACCACCAGGCACAGGCATCATCGTCTTGCATGGGCCAGGGAGCATTGACGCTGGATGAGGGACCAGTGGCCTCAGTGCTGTTCTCTGATGAAAGTCGATTCACTTTGAGCAGAAATGAAGGCCGCCAACGATGTCGGACACGTCAAGGAGAGAGCTATGCATCAGCCACTGTTGTCACCAGATAAGCCTTTGGTGGTGGTGGTGTTACAGTGTGGGCAGGTGTGTCTAGTCAATACAGAACTGCCCTACACTTAGTGAATGGTGCAGTGACAAGCCCATACTACCTGAATAACATCATTAATCCAGTCATTGTGCCCCTGCATGAACAACACAGGCCTAATTTCATCTTCATGGAGGACAATGCTCCAGCTCATCGAGGTGGCATCATTAGGGAACGGCTGCTGGAGACTGGGGTACCTCAAATGGAGTGGCCTGCACTTTCTCCAGACCTAAATCCCATAGAAAACCTATGGGATCAGTTGAGTCACCGTGTAGAGGCTCGTAACTCTGTACCTCAGAACCTCAATGACCTGAGGGCCGCCCTTCAAGGAGAGTGGGGGGCCATGCCTCAGCAGACAATAAGTCGACTTGTGAACAGCATGAGACTTCCTTGTCAAGATGTAATTGATGCTCAAGGGCACATGACAAGTTATTGAGACATTGACATTTTTTGTTGTGGTAAACCCACCACTGTTGTTGGCTTTTGTTTCAATAAATTGTTTGAGATGAGGAAATCACCATTGCATGCTTCTACTTAAATGCCCTACTTTCATGATATAATATCACTGTAGCATGAACTTTTTCCATTTTCCATGAATTTCACCCAAAAGCCAAATATCCCTAACTTTTTGTGAGTACTATATATATATATATATATTGGAGTGGGATATCAGCTGGGACCTCACCATACAACGTGACATGTTTTTTGCACATGAGGGGTCTCCCCTAGGGGCACTAGGACCTGGGGAAGCTCCCTGACAACCTGGCACTGGTGACGCAAATGACGCGTCATCCAGCGGGGTTTCAATAATAATTTGTGTTGTGTTTGCTCCATAAATTTCACTTATTTTACCTTATCAATCCAATAAAATTTGTTTCTGAACAAATTTGAGGTGAGAAAATAATCAATCCTCTTGCATAAATCTTCACTCATATTAGATTTACACCGCGTTCCAAATTATTATGCAAATTAGATTTAAGTGTCATAAACGTTTAATTTTTTGTTTTTCAATTAAACTCATGGATGGTATTGTGTCTCAGGGCTCTTTGGATCACTGAAATCAATCTCAGACACCTGTGATAATTAGTTTGCCAGATGAGCCCAATTAAAGGAAAACTTCTGAAGGAGGACGTTCCACATTATTAAGCAGGCCACAGGTTTCAAGCAATATGGGAAAGAAAAAGGATCTTTCCGCTGCCGAAAAGTGTCGAATAGTGCAATGCCTTCCCTCCGGCCATCGGACCCCTCCTGCCCGGTCATCATCCCTGCCTTGCCCTGCTCCATTCCTAACCGACCGGATCCCTTCGGCCATCTCCACAGTGTTGTCAATAAACATCCTTTGTCTAACCCCCTGTTTGCCTCCCATCTCTGTGTCGTGCGTTTGGGTCCCTCCTAGCTCCGGTCTTAACACAAACAGTCTTGTTTACTGATGAGTGCCGTGCAACCCTGGATGGTCCAGATGGATGGAGTAGTGGATGGTTGGTGGATGGCCACCATGTCCCAACAAGGCTGCAACATCAGCAAGGAGGTGGCATAGGGAAAGTGTCATATTCTGGGCTGGAATCATGGAGAGAGAGCTGGTAGGTCCCTGAAGGTGTGAAAATGAACTCGGCAAAGTATATAGAGTTTCTGACTGATCACTTTCTTCCATGGTACAAAAAGAAGAGCCGTGCCTTCTGTAGCAAAATCATCTTCATACATGACAATGCACCATCTCACGCTGCAAAGAATACCTCTGTGTTATTGGCTGCTATGGGCATAAGAGGAGAGAAACTCATGGTGTGGCCCCCATCCTCCCCTGACCACAACTCTTTTGAGAACCTTTGGAGCATCCTCAAGCAAAAGATCTATGAGGGTGGGAGGCAGTTTGCATCAAAACAGCATCTCTGGGAGGCTATTCTGACATCCTGCAAAGAAATTCAAGAAGAAACTCTCCAAAAACTCACAAGTTCAATGGATGCAAGAATTGTGAAGGTAATCTCAAAGAAGGGATCCTATGTTAACATGTAACTTGGCCTGTTAAGATGTTTTTGACTGAAATAGCTTTTGATTTCAGTAAATATGACCGCCTAATGCTGCAAATTCAACAAATTACCATTTTCAGTTCTTTACAACATATAAAATGTTTTGAAACTCTGTTGTGCATAATAATTTGGAACAGTGCATTTTGAGTTTTTTATTTTTTAAAAAAATACTGTTATCATTGGGAGGTTTGTTAAATAACATTCAAATTATACCCTAATGGTTGATGACTTGAAAATTATACTGACTGTCATTTGCGTCGACTATTTAGGAAAATCTGAGAATATTATTATTTGCATAATAATTTGGAACGCGGTGTACAAGATATCCTTTAAAAAGTTGTTCCCACTTTCGTTAAGCACGGGCTTGCTCACGCCGGGATTTTCTGTTTCATTCAATTCACCTCGTAAAATTAAATAAATACATAGACAATAAAAATACTGTTTTTATTTTATTATTTATCCCATCACTGACGGTTCAGTCCCTGTCCTGGAGCAGGAGCTGAATACATTTCTCAAAACGGAGATCTGAGAACTACGATCGTTCCTACAGTAGTGCTTGCAGCGCGGACACAATGAAAGGGAGGGTTCTTCCAAAAAGTCCTTAGAATGATTAAAAAGTTCCAGCGGCACAAAATCGCACCATATGGTGAGTTTTGCGATACATTTAGTAATGCGATTAAATTTGTTTGAATATTTCGCATTCATTTTTGGTAAATTCGATTAGGTAAATAACACCAGTTACACATGGTCACGCACAGCGTTTTCATTAGTTGCATTCAATTAAATACATCTAAAAATAAAAAATTACATTCTTTCAAACCATTCGTTTTTTTAAATCAGATAATTATATATTGATTGTATTAGATGTGCAGAACATAGGTTCCGTTCAAAAACATGTCTATTTTTTCATTAAATAAACAAGAATATCCTGTATACGCCAGTTGCTTTTTGTTTTGAAACACCCAGGTGGCCAGATAAAGCATTGCAACTGCTTTTCCACAAATGCAGCATGGGGGCATTCCTCGGCGCCGGTGCGAAATTAAGTCATCGAGGGGAATATAATTACAGCCAGGGTCCGAGCGCAAACCTGTCACGCTTTTTGCATGGGTCAGGCACACCCCAATTACTGGTCTGCCTGCGCAATATTTTCTTGATTTGCACAAGTGACACCTTGTTTTGAAGCTCTGATTCTTCACTTTCAAATGATGCGAAAAAAGTCAAAAGCCACCAAATATACCTAAAGTCTGCAGTGGATCACATATTATTTACAGATCACTGGAAGTCTAGACATGGCACCCCTTATGAATGTGCTTCAATTGCACCAGCCTTGCGCAATTACTACCAGCTCTCTGAACATGGTAATAATTTCACTCTAACTGCGTGCGGCTATTAGCGGCGGTGTTTGTTAATTGGACACTATTTGCAACGGGGCTCATTTGCATAGAAAGGGGCCAATTTTAATCAAAAAACCTAATTTAAGTACGCGCATATAGCACAGGCACACCGAGATGCTATTTGCCTGCCTGCGTAGTTAATGGTGCATTTCACTGTTTGTGGCTCCTCTGTGAATTACACGCTCGCTTTTTTTTGTTATTTGCGCCGGTTTTGTGGCGACAAAGGCCACGCAATCTTTTAGTGAATTCGTCCTTCAGTGAGACTAATATGGTCACCAACATGATCAACATTGAACTTGATGAAACAGAAACAGCAACTACCCTACACTCTGCCAAAAAATAAGTTGTTCATTCACATTTCATAAATATCATCATACATCATTTGTGTTCCAAGCCTGTGACAGTGGCTAAGAACGCATTGTGACAAACTCAGCCTTCACTATAAATAAAATCTACAGCATTGCAAATTGGCCTTGAGCATCATTACAAAGACATCACCCCGTCACACACGTCACACCAATTAACATGGACCCTGTGTATTGCTGCCTGCAGCTATATTTAATATAAAATGATAGTAATAATAATAATAATAATAATAATAATGATTATTATTATTATTTTTTTTATTATTATTTTTTTTTTTTTATTATTTTTTTAATTATTATTATTATTATTGATGGCCCTGCAATTTCCTTTAGGATAAACAATGTTATTTATCTTACTGCAACTGTTACTCCTTGTGCATTCTCATTCTCTGGCTGACATTGTTTCTTTCCAGCAGAGTAATTGTAAATATTTAAAGTTAGGTAAGAAAAATTCTATCCAGCCATCAAAATATCCAAGTATTACTACAACACAAATTCATTATCTTGTTGGCTGGAGTATAAATAAATAAATAAATAATATATAAATAAAGAAATAATATTTTCAATCATCCAGTTACAGGCTACCTACAAACTGACATAGGCTACCACAAAATCTTTTGTTAAGAAATACTTTATAGAGTCAGACTTTCATGACTATTCAAGTAGAACAATGAACCAATGACCCTGCCGGAGGGAGTGGCTTCTGGACAACTCCTGTGAATGTCCTTGAGTGGCCCAGCCAGAGCCAGACCCCGGGCTTGAACCCGATCCAACCCAAATACAGAGTCGCGTGCCAAGCTCTGTAGCGTCAAACCCAAGAAGACTTCAATGCTGTGTAGTTTCTTGATGAATTTGTGTTGATGAAGAAGGAGAGACCACTGACGCTGTCTTGAGTAAAATAATAGATTTATTACAAAAGAACAGCATCAAACCAGACTTGCCTAGGACGTCCGGGAGAGAACCGAGCCCGATGGATTCTCTGTCGAATGTCACTTGGGCGTGTTCTTTTATGCCTGCCCACAGACAACATTTACCATTTGATTCCCCTACATAGGTCACAGGTCACATTTCACCTCCCTTATCACCAGGACCCCTGGTGATGTGCTCTCTCTCTCGGGACCCCTGGCACCGTCTCTTAGTAATTATCTTATACAATGGGGCTGTCTTGGGACGCCACACATTCTAAGACACCTCAGCTGAAATCGCTGTCAAAGGTGCTTCAGCAAAGTAACGAGTAAAGGGTGTGAATATTTATAGTATGTGAATGTCATATTCAATTTTTGTTTATGTAAATTTGCAAAGATTTCTATAAACTGGTTTTCATTTTCATCATGGGTTACTGTGTGTCGTTTTATGAGGGGAAAAAATATTTGAATCCATTTTAGAATAGTGAAGGAAATTGAAGGGGTCAGCAGTACAGCACTGGTAGTACATTTTTTTAAGGACTCTCTTCTATGACTTGACACTGTCTTGACTTATTTCTCCATTTTCATAATTTTTTTTAGCATACTATCTATAATTTTTCCACTATTAACACTATATTTTATTCATACACTAATACTAAGACTTCCAGGTCAGTCAAAACTACAATTAAAAATATTTTGACATCAATATCACATGTCAAATTAGATTTGTAAATAACAATCTTAATATGTGTATGTTTTATTTCTATCTCAGCCAACGGGTACGCACTACATTCGTGTACAATGGATTACCATTTGAATTGCCCTGTTCTGGTGCTGGTCTTTTCTCCAGTTTCAGCGACTTTTGGTCTTGAATTTGACACTCCTTTAACAATGTCATATTGTACTCTTGTTTTCAGTCACTTTTCAAGTCCAAGTGCTCAGTTTTATTACACTATAATTATGAACTGCAACAGTGTCAATGCGGCTTTCTCATAGCCAACACCAAATGTGTGTTGACTCATTTCAAATCTCATTCTGGTGAAACAATCATTTCTAAAGATGGCACAAAGAGGACAGCAGGGCTTGTAAGTAAAATTACAGTACCGCTCTCAGGAAACACTTATCATCTCCATCTGTTCTGGCTGCGATGACCGCCGACCAAAGAGCAGACACTGATTTATTTGTCTATGTCTGAAAGCCCACCCTCTCCCACAGCCAGGGTGACTAAAGGTCCTCCTGAGCTGTATCATTTCCTCTCTTGGTCGGCCATTATGTGTTGGGTCTCTCTCTCTCTCTCTCTCTCTCTCTCTCTCTCTCTCTCTCTCTCTCTCTCTCTCTCTCTCTCTCTCTCTCTCTCTCAGACCCCCCCCCCCACACACACACACACACAGAGCTCAGTTAAGTGTGGCTCTCCATCATCCCTGCCATTATTTGACTTCTCACGTCTCAAGTCCCGACTGCTGGCACAGTGTCCGTCCAGCCCTGAGCCCCATGAGAAGCCCTGCCAGAATCCACAATGTCCCAGTCTATGCCACTTTCATCATGTTTGCACGCCCACACCCCCCACCCCGCCTGGCCGCCCGCCCCCCACCTCCTGCACACGAGAAAAACGTTTGTGCAATATTAAATCGGAAATTGCTTCGGGAAGATGTTTTTTTGGCAAATATATGTCCCTGTGTGTATGTGTGTGTGTGTGTGCGTTAAACCCTAGTTACTCACAAATGATCAGTGTTGGGGTCGCTCAAAAGAAGGAATGCCTTATTTCACTTATTACTCCCTGTAGAAAGTAATTTCTTACGCTACTCGTTACATTACTTCAACTATATCGCCTGAGGTGTATTGTTACGTAATTGCCACACAGTTGGGCCCCCAGGGGCGGTGTAGACCGTGTGGATGTGACGCTGGCGGTGCCACCTGAGACGCTGCGCTTCTGTGCGGTCACAGAAGCGCTGCAGGATCCAGTCGGGCAGTGGATCTTCAGAATTGTGCCTTCCTGTTTCCCAGCATGCATTGTGTTCAGACTTTGAGGGTAATGTTATTGTGCCATCCTGTTTCCCAGCATGCATTGTGTTTAGAGTTATTTTATTGTGCCTTCTTGTTTCCCAGCATACGTTGTGTTCAGACTTTGAGAGTTATGTTAAGCAAACATTGCTGTTTGGTTTGATGCCCTCAGACTGTTAAATCAAACATTGTCTTCACTTGACTTCACTGACTGCCACAAAACAGACAGAGATTCCTCCCTTTAAAAGTTAGATATAGAACTTATGTAGGCTAACGCAAATAATGCTAATTGTTTCATTAGTAAGTATAACGTGAATACTGAATCAGGAACAGTAACGCATTACATTACTCCTTACAGACAAATGTAATGTGATTACCCCCAACACTGTAAATGAGGTCAAACCATTCCCAAAAAATACAATGTTTCTTTTATTTTGTTTAGTTTGGCTATCATTACATAAGCATAAAATTATGTTCAGATCAAATAGTAGCAATTTCACGCACAAATTTGTTCTCTTCACCAGGCATTATGATTTGGTACTGCTAGAAGAACGCTAACTCAAATGTTGGTACGCTAACTCCAAGGTAACTTTGTCATTTCTGTACTTCCTTGTTATTGTATGATACGATTCATCCTTGGAAACATCTTTAGGCACCTTTGTACAACCTACAACTGAACAAAGGACGCATATCTTATCATATCTCGCATATAAGTTAGGCCAACGGATGTCACAACACCACACAAACTTGTTATAGAATACATCAGGAATACATCTGTTGAGCTAAAAAAAAAAGTGTCTATCTTGAAGTTCTTTGGCAGGAACCAAACCATTAGAAGATTTAATAATTGATACTCTTTTAAATTGTTCCCATTTACCCCTTGCCATCTGTTCCACGCTGTCTTGCACAGTCATTCGGAGCCAAGAGTAGAAGGAGCCATTTGTTACACAAACTAGGACGGGATGTAATCAGACAAATGGAATACAATTCATAATATTGTAACGCTGGGTATAAGTTCCTGTTTATCCATTGCATTTCAATGTTTTATTGAGGGAGGTGTTCACCATAGTGCGTAATTGGTGGGGAAGTCCTTCCAGGGCAAGATAATTGGCGGTTTAGTGGAAGTGAGTCTGCGGGGAAGGAGGGAGATGAGAGGGAGGAAGTCGGGTAGAGACGAGACACAAGGAGAGAGCTAGCGAGTTAGGCACCCTGTTTCATTTTGTTACCTCAATCTCGGGTTAGCCATTGCTGCGGCAAGGAAATAAAACCGGGCTCAGTTGAGCTATCGAACGCATCATCGTCTCTTTGCCATTCTTCTCCATCTGTTCAGTTACCATGCAACACTACATTGATGTCGAAAGTGTTGGAGTACCTCGAACCTCCGGTAGCTGGACGGCAACTATGGACGCAAGTTGATTACTGACTCCATCTCCGGCAAGAGAACCGAAAGTGAGCAAGATGCATTCGAGTTAAACTCTGGGAGAAATGGAGATGCATTCAACTAAAGTTCCAATAAAATATGACTCTGTGGTTCTTGCAGAGCAAACCTTTCTATAGGACATACATAATGTTCTACTTCCAGAACTAAATAGGTCTGCAACATCTCAGGTTCAAGCGACTAGCTTTTCTACTAATGCTTGCTGGGCTAGGATACCACAGCCTGTTTTGGACAGCCCATTGGCTGAAGACGTTAGCTATCAGGATGCTATGGTTTCGCAGCTGGAGTCTATTAGCTATTAGCCACTGACCAAGCTAATAACATGAGCCCTTCAGGGTGGAACCATACTGTGATGACTCCAGCAAGGCGGAGGCGCATGGTGGGCCGCTCTGCGCCTGGTTGCTGTAGGTACGGGAGGTGGGTGTGCTATGACGTAGTCGTGTCCGGGGGGGGGGTCTGCGTGGCCGCTCCCTGGTCTGCTGCGCCCCTGCATTGATCTGGTTGCACTTCACCTATCTCTCCCAGTGCCAAAACTGATACTTAGTACATTCACCACACTAAAGACCTAGGGCTTGGGGACGGTTGGGGTTAGAGCTATGTGGGTGGGGATGTGGCGGGTGACTGCAATCTTGCCCGTCACACTCCTGCCCTGACGTGCTTCCTGTCCGTCCCGAAATTCTAATTCCACTCATATCAGCCTAGAACACATACACTTGCACACCAAGCCACCAGACCAGGGTCTGCGGGGCAGGAAGAAGCAAGTGATTCGGGTTTGACTTGCTTAGAGAACTCGCACCCCCACACCCCGCAATTTTAACTGCAATTGCCAACAGCACACATTAAGCACTGGGGTTTTCCAGGGTGCCGGGTCGCTGGTGGGTCGGTGCGGGTGCGTGGATGGCTGGGGGGCAGCCGGGTGGATCTCCTCCTGGCTGCGCTGGAGTCCTGGCGGCTTGCGCCTAGTGGTTTATATGTGTGCTGCGACCTTGCGGGCCTGTGAAGAGCGCCGCCGTGTGCCTTCCGGGATCTCTGAGGGGCCACTTGCTGTTGTGGGTGTGGGTTGGGGTGCGGGGGGTGGCTGTTGGCCTTTGCTCCCGCCGTGCAGCTGCTCTGCAGCGAGTGCGGCACGTGCCCTGGGTTCCAGGGGTGGTGGAGGGCCTATATATCTGTTGGCTTGCTGGCATCAGTGCAAGGGGGGGCTAACATCCGGGTGCCCTGCGCTGAGCACACTCGGCTATATGGATGGGCACTCGGGGGGCTGGGGCGAGCCTCGCCCTTGCACGGGCTGCAGGTGAGCATGGGGGTCCCGTCGGCTTGCAGAGGGCGGTTCAGGCGGGGTGTTGGTCTATCGCCGCAGGGCCTGGCTCCGGCTGCATCTTGTGCCTGCACTTGGGGGTGGGTTGTATGTGTGCGCCCCCGGGGCTACGGTGTCTCCTTGTGTTCCCTAGGACTTGGTTATGCTTCTCGGGGCCTGGCATAGGAGTTGCTCCGCGGGCTTCTGGCTTCTCTGGGGGCCCGAGGGTCTTCTGTGGCTGCAGGGTGGGGTGCTCGGGGCCTTCCTGCAGCCGTGGGGTGCCCATGTGGCTGCGAGCTCGGTGGTGGCTTCGGGGTACTTTCTGCTGCTTGGAGGTGCCATGAAATAATACCGACCTTATACACCAGAACCAATTGGGATAAGTCCTGTACACTCGCCGGTGAATACCTCACACACACACACACACACACACACACACACACACACACACACACACACACACACACACACACACACACACACACACACACACACACACACACCACCAACACCTGCTTTGAACGCACCCCAGCACCCTTCTGGTTGCATTCCTCTCCTTTCCTCCCTCATTTACTGCTATAACTATGACAGGAGGCCGCGTGCCCAATTGCTGTTCCAATTTTCCTGGACCTGATTAACTCTGTTGTTTTAATATATGTTGTTATCCAATGGTTATGTTTTTCTGTATTCATTCCATATATGTTGTTTGGTTCTATGTTTATTGTCTCACCTGTGGTGATTCTCCCCCTCTTGTAGTAGTGATTAGTTGTTTATAGACCCAAATTTGGTTAAATAGTTCTCCAAAGAGGGGGATTGCTGGGAGCTCTGTATAACAAAAAACGGTGCTCTTGTCATCCTACAGATTGTCCTCAGGACAGAGTTATTGTAGCAGTTCTTGATGATTTAAGAATTGATAAAGAGTTGCATTGCAGGTTGAGAAGGTAAACTCCACTTGCAGACTAACTCTGTTCTAGATGCAATAGCATACAAATACTCTGTGCTGTATGCAAAGCATGCTGACAGCAAGGGTAAAAAAACTGCAAGCGGGCAAGTGCCCCTGCAGTCACACAGTGAGAACAGAGAGACTGAGACGGAGTTTGTTCCCGCAAGCAATAAGGACTGTCAATGCTGAACTCATCAGGGGTCCTAACCAAAAACACTGAGACACTCACACTGCCTTACTGTACTGTATGTAGCATACTGTACTGCAAGTTACTGTACCACTGTTCTGGGTTACTGCATACTGCGTTGTATTGCTGTTCTGTTCGGTGTTACTGTATTGCTGTGTCGTACTGTTGTGTACTGTACTCTATATCTCCATGCACAGTTTATTCACATGCACTTTACTGCACATATCTGTATCTACAAATTGCCTATCCCATATACATAACTCTATTCCCTTCAACTCTATTTTGTACCCCCACTCTGTATTATTTTTTAATCTATTTATATTATTCTATTCACTAACCGCATTACATATAGGAATCAGTTTGTTTCAGTTAGTTAGCTAGGTAGGAATTAGCTTAGCTATTATGTTTGGTTTAGTAACTATTGTGCATAATCTCCGGGTGCGTTGCAAATACATTTCATGTCACATACATGTATGTGACAAATAAAACTCTTGAATCTTGAATCTTGAAGCCAGGTTGTACACCTTTTATTTGTTTATTTGACAGGGAAAATGCACATTACATATATATTTCCATCTGCAGTCCCTCAGCGGGAGTCTTCGGTGACAGGCGATTCGAAGCAGTAAGCGATAAACGTAGTAAAATTATAATACATTACAAGGCAGTACATAATCTTAAACACAATAACGTGGATAGTATTATATTAAAAATCAACTAATCAGTCATTAAATGCCTACGTAGAACTGTAATGACTGCAAGACTAGTTTTCTTTCAGCCATTTTTTTATGTAAGATTGAACGTTTTTAAAAATACTGCTGTCTCACCACCATTCGCAGTTTACAATGCGTGGTGAAACCTGCAATGTGGAAATAAACAGCTGAGGCTGCCTCAGATTATTTTCCTGCGAGGGAATGGTGCATGTTTTTTTGTTTGTTCACTGAACGTTCACAGCGAACGTGATCCCTGAGTGGTAGACGGTCGCTGAATCCATCTTGAAGCCTTGAAGTCGGAAGTAGTACCAAAAATGTAATTTAATAGTTAGGTGTCGCAAAAATATGCATGCTGTGCATACAGTAATAAGGTAGGATTTTATTATAGTAGCTTTCAGTTTGCAAACGGTATCTTCATCCAATTAAATTGAATGAAGATACCGACGAAGATACCTACGTGAAGATAAGACATCAACTCACTGGCTTATCCTTTACCAACGACTGTTCTCAGTTCAAGTGAGCTGAACTGAATGTTCAGCCATGTTTCAGTTCAGTGAGTGGGACTACGCAGTCAGAGCTCCGGTCAAGCACTGAACGATTCAGTGAATGAATCTTTTGAACAAATCTTTTTATTGAACTGATTCTAATGAATCACTAAACTCAAAAGAACTGCTTTGCCGATCACTAATCCATTAAAGAAATTATAAGATTGAAATTAGTGCTCCAAAAAGGCAGGCTTATTTATTTGAACCACTATCTGTTGTTATGGTAAGAGACATTGGGCTTTGGAACAATCTTGCACACGATAAATATTTACACAGAGTTCTGCCACAGATGTTCCGTAGCCAAGCTCTATTCCCTGTTTTTCATTCTTTAATCTCTGACCTGATCCTAAATTAGCTCTATTCGGCCCTCTCATTAACGCTTTAAATAGCTACAGTATGTCAAGGTCGCTGTCTCGTATGGCCAACGTCACCCTTAGAGAAGTTCATTCCCTGGGCCCAGCCAGTAAATAGGCTTTGGATGTCATTGAATGGGAGAGTTGTCTGTATTGAAAGTTCTAAGGTAAGATTTGATCAGATGAGATAACAGTGAAGTCAATACAGAGATACAAATTAAAATGAGCCACATATGTACCTGTACACTATCTACATACTACTGTCTGCATAAAGTTAGGTTCAGGGTTAGAGGGTTATGGTCAGGATTATGTACAGGTACTCTTCACTTAACGACCGAGTTCAGTTCCTAAGACCAGGTCGTTTAGTGAATTGGTCGATAAGTGAGGACTCGTGTTATTTCACGGTAAGGGGGCGTGGCCATTGCGAACATCGCTGAGACGCCGCGGTATTGTATGCAGCGTACAATACAGACCAGTCAGAAAGCTGGCCAACGGTCGTTTAACAGGTAGGTTGTTAAGTGAAGACTACCTGTAGTGCTATGCCCAAGTGACTAGTGAGCTCGATATGGGCAAGTGGGATTAGTCTACAGAAAGTAAAAGTTACAGTATTGCGGCAATTCTAATATGTGACCCATCGCGTACTTTAGGGTCATTTGGGGGCTTTCGGGTTTTGTTTATTTTGCATCATTTGAAAGTGGAGAATCTAAACAAGGTGTCACTTGTGCAAATCAAGCAAATATTTTTAAAGCTATGACTTGTGATGACTTTGCCACACCCTTGATCACAAGGGTGTGGCAAACCGTGTTTCTGAGATAATCACCTTCAAAGTTTTACCCACACCAGGTTCATTCAGCCAGCTCCCAGAATGCAAATGGGGTTGGCAGACAAACAAAGCCTCATGGCTACTTAACATACTGCTGAATGGGCCAATCACGAACAGCTCAACAACACACAACTAATTTTGTTTAAAAAAAAAAAAGCTTTTATTTAACAGTAAGAATATACATGTTTTATAAAAGTGGAATTCTTTTGGAGTTTAAAAGTACGGACAACACAACAAAATGTAGAGTCTATTAATATTATGAGTCTCAGAAAATCTGTCACCAACCTCAATGAACTTCATCACGTCATCGACTTCTTCCGTTGTAACAACAACAGACGTATCGTCGGTCTCCTCCGGTGGTTCTTTAAAATATTCCGTTTCATCGTCACATTAAGTTTGAAATCCGCTGTTTGAAATGTTCTCCAAGTCTGAAGTAATATCAGATTCAGCGTCGCTGTTGTTCTCCGCGTCGCCGCCCCCCCCCCCCCCCCCCCCAGAGATGACTCTCATCGCGGAAAATTAAGTCCAGTACACGCTGCTAACACTGACTTGGATCTATCGCACTGGTCAGATTAAGGTCCGAAATATGATTCAGAGCTTCCGCCACCCGCTTTGCGTAATCCATAATGATACGGAGAACAACGTTTTCAAAGACAAGTGAGACCGAAACACCCCCGTGCTGCGCTATAACCGTCTGTTTACGGAAGTGCCGTAGGTGCGTGATGCGAAGGGTTTTTCTTCGCGGTCTCACAAAAATGGCTCAGAGTGTGTAAAAGTAGTATGATTTAAAGGTTGAATACTATCAAAACGGTTTGACATTGCAACTTCATATCACATGGAATATGGATGAATGATCTTCACCTGGACGCTCGCTTTAAAGGAAACGATCGTTCGGCGTTGTTCAGTGCTGTCCTTCGTCTTGGTAAGTGAACTGCGTTTCCCATTGCAATCTAACGGGAATATTTAACTCCATGGGTTAAATTTTTTCTACTATTTATAAATTAAGGTCAGTTTTGAAAATACGTTGAGAGATAAAAAAATAAATAAAAAAAACCACAAATGAACACAAATCTGGAAAAATCCAATTTTCCTTCAAAAAATATTTTTTCAACTTTGGCTGCTCCTGGCAATTTTAGAAATGCGCAAGATTGTGGCTTTTGCTGTGGTGGGACACAAATAAGTGGCAAACAGAAGTAATCATCATCCATCATCTATTATCCATATCATTTACATCTCACATATTATACATGCCAATGAATCATAAAAGGACATAATGTTTGGTCTCGTTACCAAGGATCACAGAAAAACTGTGATCTATGCATGCACCATTCAATGCTCCATGAAGGAATCCCCATTGTGAGTGGCATTAGTATTGACATTCTAGACGAGTGTGAGCCTTGAAAGCATCGATGGATTTTCTTTGCTATACGATCACGACCGTGGGATTATTGGCCAGTTTGGCTGTGGCCATGTCTTGCATTGTTGCGTTATTCCTAATCAAACCTAGATAGTGATAATGAATTCTGAATCCAACAATCCTGAAGGTTATTTATGTAAAAAGAAAGTTAGAAAAAAAGTAATTTTCTCACACCTTTTACACATGCTGTATGTTTTTTTGGCCATTGATTTGTTGGCCATTTTAAAAGCATTCTTAGTCACAAGGAATCTTCCTTAATCTCTTCTCAAGGAATTAGTCTATTTCCATATCTAATGGTTGATGTGGTTTTTGAAGCTACTGTACACAGTTGTGTAAAGTGTTTTTTGGGATTATAAGTGCACTCTTGAGCCCATGTTTAGAGTTGGCAGGTTTGCGGTTTCCCTGTGGAATTTGACTTATTTTTAAGTGTTGACATGGGTTGTTGTTTTTTTGTCCATGGTTTGGGGGATGGCCGGGTTTGTCATGTAGACCTGTACAATCCTGCCCCTGTTGAGTTTCATTTTTCCAACATTGCTACTGAACAAGCAGAGGCGTGTCCCAGATAGCCTCAACTAGAACAGCGTATTTGAGAGTGACAGCCACAGCAACGGCCTCCTCCAGCGGTGGTGCTACCCCACCTAAACCTGCACCTGCACCTACACCTCCTACGACTGATGGAGACCAACACCCGGGGCCTTATTTTCAAATGCTTTCTCATGTCTTAAGTGAAAGATGTGTCTTACCAAATGAAATGAAAAATACTGAAAAATACGGATATATCGGCAACAAGAATAAAATCAAAGCAAAGTCTGACTTTTTTTTTCTCCACAGCATTTATTTTTGATACTTAAGTACATTTAATATCATATACTTTACGACTTTTACTCAAGTAGTATTCTGATGAGTGACTTTAAATTTTTCCAGAGTAGTTTTTTAGTAACATATCTTTACTTTTACTCAAGTGCGGCTTTGCAGTACTTTTTCCACCACTGACTGTCCATGTCCGATATTGCAACCATCTCATTGTTTAATTTAGTGACAGTCTTTCCTTTTGCTATGCTAAACATAGCATTGACAGATTCTGGGCTAAGCACCACCATATACTGTTTAAATATCTCACACAATTTCTGTTTTAACCATTTTCTTTTTTTAATGATCTTCCTCGTGGTGGAATATTTAGACCTTGAGAGACCTTTTTTTTCCCGCTACAAATATTGTTTCCATGGTTTCCTTTATCTTCTATTGAGTAACTTTTCCAGCCAAATATGTTTGATTGTAAACCATTCCAACTCATAACACATTTTGAGTGCCTAAGGATTTCAGTTTAGTCATAAAACTACACAGAACTAGACGTCATTATATCGAAATGACTATTCTTGGCCAAGGTTGAGGGTGAATTTCAGGATCCAACGGGCCGAAGACAGAATGACAAGTACTTGTATTTTATTTTTTTTAATCCATCCATATCAACCTGCTCTGTGAATCCTAGATGCCTTGTCACTCTGCTGCAGCTTCTGTGTTTGAAGGCAGTCCAACGGGGCACACATTTACACCCTGTTACATCTAAACTGTTATTTTAATCACATGTATATTATATCATAGCAGTAATATCAAATTTTATTAAAAAATACTTTTTCGCAAGTGCAGCAGTGCATCCACAGCGTACAGTAGATAGGAAAAAGGAAGTACAATAGGAGGCAGCAACTTCAGGAAGCGGCATAACTAAAGTAATCCTAGCCCAGAAAGATACTGGAAAGCTAACTTGTGCATTTATTACAAGTTGATTGGACTACAGCTACTAATTCCCTTTTTGCTGGCCTTACTAAAAAGTCCATTGAGAGACTTCAGCTTATTCAGAATTCGGCAGCTAGACAACTAGACAAAAACAAGAACCTAAGCATCACTCCAATTTTAGTTACATTGCATTGGCTCCCAGTTTCCTTTAGAATTGATTTTAAAGCCCTGTTACTTGTATACAAAGCTCTGAATGGAATCAGGCTGGCCTACATTACAAAATCACTGGTCTTCTAGGCTCCATCTAGACTCCATTCAGAAGAGGATTTGAGATGTAGCGTTTTTTTTAACTATGCTCCCAAGCTATAGAACAAGGTACCGAAGAATATTAGAGAGTGTCATGGACATAGAAATCCATGCCTGGGCCTGTGAAAGAAAGCCTGGATGTCTGGACGACGTTTCTAACTTGTTCTGGCGTCAAAACTTGGAAGAAAAACCACTGCGATCAAGTTTATTGTGTATTGGAAAACCAAATACAACAGCAAACTTGGAGTTGGTTTCGTGAAACCCACTGATTCTATCTCCTTTGTTCTGCAATTTATAGTCCCTGAGAACATTTTTACATGTTCTGTCATTTTTTGGTGTCGGGAATTACTCAAAATCCCGTTTGAGCTAATCGCAGCTCGTAGTCTTTGTTATCATGCGTTCTGATGTCACTTTCCAGACAGCCAACCGTAGCCTTCGTAGTTGAACACCCTCCTCTTTCTTGAAAGAGGGTGGTCTTTACAAACTCCTGTGTTTTTCCACTTGCAGAAAAGAGTCCACAATTCCTGGCGGCGCCGTATAAGAGCATGCAACCTTGAAATGCTCCAGCTGTACTTGACTCTCCTGTCTGTGGAGGGTTTTGACTTCTTCTGCTGGTCATATTTTAAAAGGTATTTTGATACACTTAATTGTGATTATTGGTTTTTGGCTCAAGTTCAAGTTTAAGAGATTATTTGTCCCATACATATACATACTATGGTCATACATATATGCAGTGAAATGTCATGATACCTGGTGATTAAGCACAATAAGCTCTATAAGCTCTAAAAGTACTAAAAATACTAAAATGTGCGTATAACATGTAATAGGTTCATGTCATGTGGGGTTGCTAATTAAGCACAACAGGTTACAAATTAACCACAACAAGAGGCAGACTCTGTAGGTGCGAATGCTAAAAAACTTTCTTTTCAGCTCAGCCTTCAATTAGTCCTTCAATTACGCTACTATGTTGTTAAGGTTAGCGGGTTCATCATGTGCCCTATTACTAGTCTAGTAAGTCTTTTCCTGGAAATTCTTCTCAAGATAACTTTGATTTGAGTACATTTCTGGAAATTAATTAAAAAATTAAGAATTTGTTAAGGCATTAATCGCTATATTTAACAAGCTTGTTGTTGTCATGACTGTAAAATCAAACACTCCATTTATAATTTGACGAGAAAATTTGAGAAAATTATTCGCTGAGGAATGACGGCAATCTCAATCGATGACCCCAAATCTGAAAATGAGTATAATATTGACCTTTCTTATTAAATGTATTTTGCTTGCTTGATTTTTTTTCTTTGAATGCAATTTTGTATTTCACATTTTGTTAGGTTATTCTTACCCTCTTTTGAATTTATGTCATTCTTTTGAACCCTTTATTATTCTAAAAGGCTTACTTTGCTTTTATCGTTACTATTTGATCCCATCATTTAATGTAAAGCACTTTGAGTTCCATGTCCTGTATGAAAGGTGCTATACAAATAAAGTTTATTATTATTATTATTATTATTATTATTATTATTATTATAACCCTTTCCCTGACCCTAGTTTAAATATCATCCAGTTTTATTGGTGATATCTGTTGAACAGTGAAGTGAATGTGCTGCTACACCACCTACACCAGGGGTGCCCACACTTTTTCGGCTTGCGAGCTACTTTTAAAATGACCAGGTCAAGATGATCTACCTGCATTAAAAAATGCTAAATATATTTATTTATATATATACTGAGGAGAAGAAGAAGAAGATACTCAGTATACTTTATATATACAATATATGTTGCAGTAGCTTTTATCACTGCATGAACCTTTACGACACAATACAATTAAATACATGTATGGACATTAGCTTACTCTGATGACTTGCACTGAATGGAGTCAGCCAGGGTTGCATAGTCCGGACAGTAGCTGCTGGTACCGAAACTCAAGCAGGCTTCCAAATGATCATCCATCATGGTGGAACCGTATTTGGACTTTATAATCTTCATGTTGGAAAAGGCTTACTCGCATAAATAAGTAGAGCCGAATAATGCAGTCGAGGAGGTAGCACATTTCCTCAGTGTCAACATCTCATCCTCCAATGCAGACGAGTTCAGGTGAAACAGTGTTGCAATTTTTGATGCGAGTGAATCCACCTCAATATCTTCCCGAAATGGGTAGCACATACATGTTGCGATTGGCTCGAGTAGAGCAAAGTCTTGAAACCGTTTGTCAAAGTCTGACAGACAGTTTTCAATCAGCTCTGTGTAGCACCCACTGTCAAGTTGTGTACCTGCCTTCCCTTGGGTCTCCAGCTCTGATGCCAGGTTTTGAAAGTAACCCAAATCATGGCACTACAGCTTTGAGGACAGAAGTTGCATTTTTCGTTTGAACTGAACTGATCATGTTGACCACGGTTTTGTGTTTTCCTTGCAGCTGTAAATTAAGCTCATTCAACATGTTGGTCAGATCAGTTAAAAATGCCAAGTCTAGTAGCCTTTGATTGTCATTAAGTTGCTTGTATTCTTCATTTTTACTGACAAGGAGAAAGTCCTTTATCTCCAGACAGAGCTCTCGTAATCTCTTCAGGAATTTCCCCCTACTAAGCCATCTCACGTCAGTGTGTAGCAAGAGGCCAGAGTAGTTGCAGTCAGCCTCCTCCAGATGTGCACGGAACAGCCGTCTTTGAAGAGATCTCACTCAAATAGAAGAAGCGATTTTCATTGCCGCATCCATTATCTCTTTCATGTTTAGCATTTTTGCTCATAATGCTTGTTGGTGTGTTATTGTTGGTGTACTCCCTACACTTCGTAATAAATCCATTCAAGCGGCCCACCATTGCGGGCGCACCGTCCGTGGTGATTGACATCAATTTACACACTAGGAGCTGGGTTTTGTCTATAAAGTTTTTGAAAGACTGAAAAATGTCCTCTCCCTGCGTGTGTTCTCTCATGGGCAGTAACAGCTCCTCTTTTGCAGTCATATCTGTAAACACCATCCGAATACACCCACTTATGTCCGTATACTCGTCTACTTGCAATGAGAAACACTCACAGTCCATAATGTCCTTCCAAAGCTGCTGTGTCAAATCATCACCCATTACTTCACAGCGCCGTGTAACTGTACTTTTTGATAGCTGAAGAGCTTTGATTGAAGATAATATTTCTGGTTTATTTTAAAGTCCCGAAACAAACCAGTCAACTGCCTCAACGAAGCCCTCTTTCACCATCTCTCCATCTTGGAAGGACTTCTTACGCTTAATGATGGCGTGACTCACCCGGAACGATGCTTCGGTGGCTGCCTTTGCTTTTGGATTCAGCTGTGTGAAAAATGACTGCTGTCCGATTAACTGTGATTTCAGTTCAGTCACCTTTCTCTTTCTCAGCTCGCTCTTCGGAGGGAAATGTTGTATTTTTTATGAACAGCTCGAAAGTGCGTTTCCACATTTCCCTTTTTTGGAATAGCAACGGTAGATTGACAAATCAGACTAATGCACTTCGAGTATGGCATGGTGAAAAAAATGTCCTCCTCCCATTCCACATGGAAGTGGTAAGCTTTTGGTTTCTTACTTGGTCCGGCTCCCTAACTCATTTTTTATATCCCTTCTTTAGTAGATATAAATTGGAAGGCTAACTAGGTCACTTAGCTCGCTAAAGTTTTGCAGTAGCTCACACGTTTTCTACGTGGTGACCCGTGTGTTAGAAGAGAGGATATCTAAGTAGTTGTGATTGTAACCCAATGAACAAAGTTTTAACATCAGATTGGCCGCCCTTTACGTCAATCAAGTGGCAAATGCCAAATGGAGGACAGATGATGACCTATTGGGCACCCCTGACCTACACCACTTGTGGCTGCTCTTAACAAAAAAAAAAAAAAATCATTTTTTAATGAACGTATAACTCTGACATATTTGCTGTTAAATGGAATAAATGGTATAAATACATGATACTGTTGTTTGGTATTGTTCGAACATACTGTATCCTGGATAAGGGAGATGGTTGAGGCCGAACATCCGTTTGCATCTGATCAACTGTGTAGCTCTTTCAGTGGCAATAGAAGAAGAACAATCTTTATTTGTCACACAGCACACCACACTACAACATATGCACGCACACACACGCTTTGGATGGTGGCCAGTGAAATGAGGCCTCTGCGTTTAACCCATCCTGGTTTGTCCTTCCTCCGGGGGCACAGCCAGGAGCAGTGGGCAGCATACGTGGACGCGCCCGGGGACCAGGTGATGAGTGTCCATCGCTGGTCAGATGATGATGTGTGCATGTTTTTGGTGGGGTCCTTACTGACATTAGGTGGAGGAAACCCCATGTGAGCACGGGGAGAACATGCAAACTCCACACAGAAAGGTTCCTATTTGGGAGATAACCCGCCGGAGCACGGTGCCAACAGCGCCCCAGGCGGGAATTGAACCCAGGACCTTCTTGCTGTGAGACAGCAGTGCAATGCACTGCGCCACCGGAGTGGCCATTCCCTGTTTTATGGTGCTCATTTACATTCTCGAATTTCCAGGACGGTGATCCTGCTTCCAGTCAGTGACCGTGGTTGTTCTACAGTGATGACTAGACACACTATTATGCACACAGTTAAGTCCAGGGCTGCCTTTTGCATCCCAAATAAGAATTATAGACCCACACACACACACACACACACACACACACACACACACACACACACACACACACACACACACACACACACACACACACACACACACACACACACACACACACAGCAACTAATGCACACAGCTACTGCGCCGAGGACATCATGGACACAGGACATAATGGAATATATTGGAAAAGGGCATTAACATTCAGTGCGTCACTACACTGATGCCATGTTTCCATCAAGGAAACAATCTATTGATTATGGTTGCACACATACTGTATTAGGAAGGCATTCAGCAATACAAGAAAATACGCACAAAAAAAAAAATTCAAGGCATGTTTAAAGGACAATTTTGAACCTAATTGTGAACGAGGACACAGTTTGTGGTTTGTTTCAGCTTGGGATCATAGTGAATGACCACCCCTCTAGATTTCATGATAATGGCTCATTCATATGCAGGTTCATGGTGAGGTTGTTTGCAGGTGATCATATCCTCTTGCTTCTATACAAAGCTCTAAACGTCTGTGGACCGGCCTACATTACAAAATCACTGGTCTTCTATGTTCCATCTAGAGCTCTTAGGTCCCCCACTGCTGGCCTATAAGAACACCCCACTCAGAAGAAGACTCGAGATGCAGCCTTTTTTCACAATGCTCGTTAAATTATGGCATGTTACCAAAGAGGCAGACAGACTTTCAATTAGTCAAATTACTTTTTTTGACACATTTTTGTATATTTTCTTTCATTAGCATATTGTCATCCTATTTTTACTTGATTTTATTCTGATTATTACTATTCCAATTCTGAAAAAGTATAAAATTAATCTTTTTTTTATCAAATACATTGAGATTGTTTGCATTTTTATTTTTTTAACTATTTGAATGCCTTCTTTTAAAGCACTTTGTGTTGCGTGTTGTGTATAAAAGGTGCTATCCAAATAAAGGTTGTTATTAGGGGTCCAGCCCATAGGGCTGATATTGTTCCTTGTTACTATTTGAAACAGCAGAACCTACCAACACGGCTATGTTTTGTATGTCACAAACATCTTGTGGTTGAAGTGTCATCCAAAATCAATCCACCTAGGGAGCAGAAATTTGTGAAAAACCGACCAAATTTTACCGATGTCAAAAACGTGGTCCAATGCATTTCATGACAAAATATGTCCACCCGGCTAAAAGTATCCGGAACACAACAATGACATAACCTACAAACATGGCTGAGGTGTTGTTTAAACCTGTATGTCACAAGCATCTGGTGGTTTAAGTTTCATCCAAATTGATCCACATACGGAGCAGATACTAGTGAAAAACTGAACAACTTTGACCCAATATTCAGTTCGTCCTGCTTGACCAACTCCACTATTCGTAAACAAAATGAACAAGCTGAGATTTAGAGTAAGATACTTTATGACGTCATTGTACTATGTACAGGTTCTGATTCAGAATGTCCATTGGACCGTGTCCAGAGTGCAGTGTAGACTCTGTCACTCTGTAGCCGTTCGACATTACAAACAATAGGTTTATGTGTATATTTAGGTACCTTCTTACCTGGTAGATGTCTGTGGATCTGTTCAATTGATATTTTATCTCTTTGGTCCTCATCACTTTGCTGGATTCATGAAAAATACGAAAAAAAGTAATTCACAAAAACTCCCGATCAAGTCGAGTCGAATCCACCCAAATGTGCGGCTGGGTCATGCCTTCAAGATCAAGAATCCCTCGGTCTGCTCCAAGCGTCCCCGCATATAATCAGAGTGCAGATTCAGGAACCTCCGAAAATCTACCCACCACGCCCTGCCACAATACATTAATTAACAAATAATCTTCACAAAATCCAGGCAGAGCCAATTTAAGATTTAATTTATGAAGGATTTTGTTTTAATTGGCAAAATAAAAAATAAATCCTGTATTAATAGTCTGCAATCCATTTAATTATAGCACCAACACACCTGCCATATGAAAAGTTTAAACAACTAAATAATGTTTCCCAAGATATATATGTTTTTATTTTTTTTGTCTTCTGTCAATCTGCCATCGCTTCTGTAAACAAGTCAGACACAGCGAAGTTCTGCTGGAAGAAATTCATCAGGGGGACGTTGCTCTTTTTTACCCATCTGTGAAATGAACTACTTCCAGACTCAGAGCAGAGGGATTTCCAAATTACCTCCGTGATATCCTACCTGCCACGAATAATCATTTATAATCTGGGGTACTCTGGTGTACACTTCAGTTTAACATTATAGCAATATGTTATGCGCGAAATGAGCCAGTATGTTTTTTTAAAAGATGAAGTAAGTAAGAGAACTAATAACGTTACAGCAGCAAAAAACAGGGTTCTCATACCTAAAAATATAGACTCTGACACAAGGTTACCATACCGAAAATAATTAAACACTGGACTCTGAAACAGGGTTCCCATACCTCAAACCAACAAATCGTCCAAGAAAAAAACCAAACTGGCCCCCTTCCAGGGGAGCTGGTTCCCCGGAACAGCACGGTCCACTGGAAACCCTCCCCCAGGGCTGACTCCCCTACTCCCTTCTGGAGCGTGGGGCCTCGAGGTGCTGTGTTGGCTGGTCGAGGCCTTGTGTGGTTTGGCTACCCTGGTCCTCCGCAGGACCCCTGGGTGCTGCTGCTGCCAGTCGGAGATGGTTGGTGCTACGGCCGCCCATTGACCCACTGGTGGATCCAGGGCGCCACCGGACAGCCCTTCTGTGCCCCTTCCCTGTGCCGGAGAGTCCCTGTTCAGGCGCCACTGCGGCAATTTCAGGGTCCTCCGGCACAGAGACAGACATTGGGGTTGAGAAAACACAGTTTATTGTAGAGAGTAAACTTGGTGGAATAAGCCCAGCAGCAGATGGACACAGGTCATTACAAGGGCTCCTCTCCTGTGTGTGTGTAGGGATGGGGGTTTTACCTGTTGCTCTTAAGACCAACCAACGAGCAACAGAACAGGTATGCAGCCACACTGATCCTGGGCCCCAATTACCTAGACCCAGCACAGGTGTGGCTGCTCAAACCACACCATCCCCATACCACAACTAGTTAAAAAAACTAGTTAAAAATAAACTTCTATTAAAAGGAAGGAGGGATTTTTGCCAGCAAAATGAAATCATACTGATCAACCTGCTGACATGTCTTTGCTCACCAACGCCCCCCATTAGATTCCCTTCTTTTGACCTAAGATTCTGCAAATTTGCATACAAAATATCGGTGCGCACGTCCATATTCAAATGTCGGACGAGGAGAAATTGGCAGAACGAAATTAACCCAATGAGGCTTGGACGATTGCCCTCAGTGTTACAGCTAATGTAAAACCCTACCGTGAGTTCATGTGGCACAAAAGGTTCAAGCAAGCACGCAGCGGTCCGGCAGTCATTTAAAAGTTCGTTATGCCGCCAACATTTTTAGTACTTTTTAATAGTCCCACGCGTAAATCATCCGAAATCCTAATTGGAAGTCACACTATACAACTTGGCCGGCGGAGGCCCTCTGGCAGAATGAGAAGCAAAGGTATATTACAACATCAACACTCCAGCGTGATCTCTTGATGACAGTGATGCATATGTCCCTCCGTAACGGGGACTGGACTATAGGGTCCTCGCTTCACAGCAAAAGAAACCGGGCCCTGTTTTATGAGGTAGAACTTTTTGAATATGGATGATATGCCGTGCTTTCGGGCCTCTGGCAATATTTTTGTATAAGGTTGGCTCGTGAGCAGCACATTAAAAAAACAGTATTGAGATGTGAATGGAAGAGACGAGTAAGCGTGCCTGTCAACACCTATAGCCCGCTAGTATTCAAAGGATAGTAGATGGCCTCCCTATTCAACATGAGTGAACATTCAGATATTAATCAGCAGAGTGATGAAATGGAATTTCATGGAATTTGGACTAAAGACTAGACTTTATATTTATATTCTACCACAATCGGCAACAATGGCACCGGCAGATTAAGGTGGTCATTGGCCCTTAGCCTACTCTTTGTGTGACCCCGCCTGCATTGTCTAACTCATCATGCTTTACCAGATTAAGGATGTTCTCTCCGTCCAGAAAAATCACTATCGCACTGCACATTCTGGAAGCAAATTTTCCACCTTTTCCCCCGCTGCCAAACCGCACTCCTCCATGGAGCAGCTGATCAGTTTGTATCCCTCTCTCTCCCCCTCCGTCTTTCGCTCTCTCTCTCGCGCTCTCCCTCCCTCTCTCTCCCCCTCCAGACGACGGAAAGGTACTCACAACGCGTGTAAATGTCATGTGGATGTGTTCCTAATGACTCAAAAGCTCAAAGCAATTTCATAATAGTTCTACACCTCCCTCATGCTTACCTCAGCGTACGATTATTTCCTACTTTGGGGGGTCCATCAGAAATGTCATTATTTCCTATTAGCTGTGCAACTTCTGATTGATTTCTCGCGTTAATGAAAAAAGGAAAAGCCTCATTACTTCAGCATGTGTACTGAATCAGCTTCTTCTCCGCTCCTATAGACCACAGTGGAATAATGGTGAGATTTTTTCTTGTTGTTAATTTTTAGTTCAAAGTGACGTCGCTTGTTCTCTAATTACTGTTGGGAAAATGAGTTTCATTGGCAACAGCCGTTGTTATCTCCGGAACACAACACACCAATGAAATACGTGAAAAATAAAAATAAAATTTGCAGCTTCTAAGGACTGTGTGCTAATACTATGTGGTAAATCAGCAGACTGCAAGGAAACGTTAATTATAAAGGAAATATCCGAAAGGAACAGTGGGTATACTTAGATTGTACAAGAATTGCTTTTCCTAATTCCAGGACTACAATGGCTCGGCCAGTTGGATTGACACTGTCAAACATAAATTTCTCTTAGACATTTCCTTTCTCAGGCACTTTCTCTCTTTTTTAGGTCATTTGGGGCTGGTTGGCTTGTGTCAATTCTGAGTACACGCCTGACAACACATTGGCGTGATGTGCTGATTCAACGCTTACAATTTTTTAATAATAATAGAATGAAGTACAATAAAACTAAAGTTAAAATGAAATAAAATTCCCACATCTACACAAATAGCTTAAAAATACAAAATAGGAACAGTCATACATAAAAATTAACAGATTAATTATTCAGATCAATTATTGGCATGGGTATATAGGATATTCATTATAAAGTATTGTTATGTACTTACCAGTTTATTACAGTTTTCCTTCATGGAATTGAATTAAAATTTGAAGCTTATTGGTATGTTGGTATGATATATTTCCCCTTCAACATTTATTGTTATGGAATATTTTTTTGTTTATCTTTTTATTTATGGCAGGCAACTCCAACCGAGGAGGTTTGTGGGTGCACTGATGATGATTTTCCATGGAGGAGGGATGAATTGTTCCAGAATTTCCAAAACTTTATTAAAACAGTGATTCTCATCTCACATCTTATCGCTCTGCACACACCAAAGCATTTTAATTCATTTTGGATGCAGTACATTAACTTGATGGCCAGCCGTTATAGCGATATATATACATACATATATATATATATAAGTTAAGTCAAGTTATTATGTAAAATACATATTCACTTTTAATAACATTTTCTCATATAGTATGTTAATAATTAACTTTAAATCTTTTTTAGCTTGGCAAGCATGTTGGCAGATTATTGTGTTTTATAAACTATAAATGTTGTGGACCCAAATGGCACTACTTCATGGAATGACTCAAATATCAATCATAAAAAAATGATAAAATGTGTCAGAATGATTACTACATAGCCTTTATTTAATTAAGCGTGCAAATCATATTTTATATTTTCGCCAAGATGTAAGATTTGCAGACACACTGTGAGTGTCTTTGATGTAAAAAAGATTGTTTTCCTGAATTAATAGCAACTATTTGTGCATTCCTCAACACTGACTTTCTATTGCCACTCATTTTGGAATGGGCATTACTGAGCCAGTAATGAAACCATTATAGAGAAACCCCTGAAGACAGTTTGGATTTGCAGATTCTGGAAAGTGTCGATATACTTTCCGCATGGAAGGTAATGTGGTTCATGTATTACAAATATTAGAAAAGAGAGTTATTGTGGGTCCCGACATTGCGAGTTTGGTGGAAGGGTCAAGGGGGAATATAGCAAGCTGCTTTTAAACATGTGGGTAGCCATCCATGGATGGAAACCACTGCTGATGTGGTTTAGCAGATTTGCATGGGAATGGTAATCAAATAGCAAGCAGTAGCAGTGGTGCGACCTAGCAGGCTGCCAACACACCGTGTTCTCCCCATCCCCCCATCTGTCCATTCTTCCATTTTCTTTCCCTTTCATCCTGCACTGGGTCACCAGGATGGGCTGGAGCCTATCCTAGCTGTTTTGTTTTAATATAACCATCCATTGTTCCGTGACCCTACTAAGACGTCGGTACAAAGGGGATGACATGAGTGAGCGATCATTTAAGCCGTCCACAGCTGAATGTCCATCGTCCAAATCCTCCATCTCATTAATTTTATTTTTTATTTATTGATTTATTTTTAATTTAGTCTCTTTTCAACAAAGTGGACTTCAAGAGGAGAGAGGGAAGGCGCTATGAGCAAGTGCAATTTGTACTGTCTTTTAAGGTTTTAGGGGTTTCTTTGTCATTGTGTTTTGGCAGTTAATGCATCATCAATTTGGGCAAATCAATCTGATTGAGGCAAGGTTCCGTTTTTCGACCAAACTAATTCTGTTCATCATGTCGTTGGTTTAGAAGATGGATACTGAAAGACAATGCAGATGGATATTATCAAGTAATAGAAGACTGGGGCCAATGGCTCAAAGAAGACTAAAGGACCTGTGATTGTTTTTTGTTTGTGCTTGTCATGTCGCCCGGAAACGGCGACCGTGAAAATCGCTCCAAGGCCGGCATTAAAACCAAAACAGACTAATTAATGGTTTTCCAATCACATACTGAGTTACCCAAAGTGGTCTCAGTAATGGCCAACGTTATTATTGCAGCTATCTGTAACTCCTTCATCCGGTCTGTCCGCTCTCAAATCAGACCTGCCATCTGTGATACAGCCCACCAGGGGAAGCAGAGGTCAGCATCACAGCCTGCTTCTGTCTCAGATGCCATTTTAGAATCTCTCACTGTGATATTTATCCCGGATCACAATCCGCTTATCAAGGAACCGTGATGGCGCCACAGACGATTGGATCAAGGACCTTTTGATTTTGAAGAGGTGGCCTGAAATACCCCAAAGAGGGTGGGCGGGTGGGGGGATCAATGCAAAGACAAAAAAAACCAATTGCGTTGGACTCTGGACTAGCCGGTGTTCACCTATGTGATTGGGGTTTATAGATCGGGGATTAGCTAACTGGGGTGTGAGGAACCAGGCGTCAAGAGTTAAGTCAAGCCGAATTTACTTGTAAAGCCCTTTATCACAGTTGCAGTCTCAAAGGGCTTTGCAGGTCCGCATTCAGTGAATAGACAGACTTCCTGTAAGACCCTTGGAATTAGATATATACTATGAGATGCATCAGGACAGCTAAATAGCATCCACATTTTTATCTGAGCAATTCTAATTTGCCTCTTTTAAGTTTTGTAGTCATTGCAGAGCTATGTGTGATGATGGAAATTAATATGATAACTATAACTCTTGGCTCGTTTGCTTTTAGTTTTAATGTTGGTCTAACTAATCCCCAAGGAATGCGAACCCCATTTTACCGTACTAATTGAAAACTGATGGCTTTACATATTACAAATATTCAACAGCAGAAATAGTCAGGTCCAATACAGCAGCTAAAAAAACAAGAACATTAAAATGTTCCACTGAAAGCCCTGAAAGTCAGACAGGCCTTTGCAGAGTCTTTCAAAAGCAATGACGTCTGTCAGTGCCGTATTTGAATGATCGGAGGAGCCGTTACAGTTACAGACGTGGCAACAACTGAATTGGAGGCGATTCGTGTAGGAGACACTCAGGGTTGTAGTTAAACAACTGGGAAAATTGGTCTACAGTGAAACCAGTAGAGTTGAATTGGTAAATGTGCACGTCAAACAGCAGCAAAATATTATCATTTGACCGCCACACTCACACTAACAATCTTTGACGTCTGAATCGGGGGTTGCCCCAGATTCTCGCTCTTCACCCACTGAGAAAATAACACATGAAGTCTGTCCCTTGATCTGCACATTTCTAGACTTTTTATTTACTTTGGGATTTTCAAAATAAAATCAATAATGCATATATACATATTCATATAAACAAAATGGTTGTCCTCTCGTTCATCTCATCTCATCTTGGAAATAGTTGTATTTACTGGTGGTGAGTAAAAAATAGTGTGTTATCACAGAGGTCCTTTATTATTTTCCAACACCGGTTGCCCAAAGGCCTCAACAGCTACCGTGGCTCAGGCGATTTGAGGACACTGAGGCACCAACCATTCTATCTATCAGATCTATCAGTTGGCATTTCAAGATAACCTGCTTAGTTCGCCGCTGTTATCATGAATCCTTCGGTTTCAGCTAGTTCTTCATCGCTTCATCTTTTCATCATTCCCATTCCTCACAATTCAAAATATCTTGTATTTTAATCAATATTTCTTGTCTAGTGTCAACACAAAACTCTTAACCTTCCCATTAAACACGTCCCAAACAGTACAGTATGTGTACAATTGCGTTGAACAGAACACTTCCGTCTGCTGAACTCTAACAAGAAGCAGTTCCTGTTTGCGTTATTCAAAATTAACCGAAGGAATTCTGCTGTGAAGAACATGGATCCAGTTACCTTATTATTAATCATGTGGAGCGATCGAGGGCAGGAAAAATTGCATTCAATCTTTGCAATGGATGATGAAGATTGCACCTCCATCTTTATTTGGCCATGATTGCAAGCAAAGGACATTCCATTTCCATCTATAAAATAACAAAATGCGATGGTGGAATCAGTCGAATGCGATGCACTCTCACAGGATAACATCTTATATGAATAACGATATAATACAATTTTATTGTATTATTCTCAAGCTTTGACTTTGATGTCGTGTTCTGAGTGGTTTCTCGTTGACTGGCTCATAGTGAAAGCTCTCGAGCTTAATTCTTTCAGTACCGGAGCTGCAAAATCAAACTAAAGTTACACCCATTGTCCCATTGTCAGAGCAATTTTCTTTTATAAAGAAACACAAACACACAAACACACAAACTCAGAACCTGCAGCTCAGGGCTTTTGATTTCCATTAAACTCATTGTCATGTTCATGAAACCAGTTTGAGATTACTTGCTTTGTGACATGGTGCATTATCGTGCTGGAAGTAACCATTAGAAAATGGGAAATTGTGGCCATGAAGGGATGCGCATGGTAAGCAACAATACTTAAATAGGCTATGACATTCAAGCAATGACTGATTGGTATTAACTAGATGTCGACCAATGTGGTTTTTTTCAGGGCTGATTATTGGTAATCAAGCTGCCAATAACCAATATTTTGGGCCGATATAAATTTGCAGGTTAAAAAAGAGATTTTTGTGTCAAAATTTACAGTAACACAAACTCCAACACAAAGCTTAATTTAAACATCTGTTTAAATTAACACTAGAAATTTAGCAACATTATATTTTGCAAAATAAAGTGCAGGGAGCTCCTCCTCTCTATCTCCTCTCTCTGTCTCTCTCCCTCACCCCTCTCTCATATGGGATGGGATCTGTTCCCCCTGTATTCTCACAATGTGTGTGTTTGTGACCCATCGCAGACTTTAGGTACATTTGGTGGCTTTTGACTTTTTTTCCCCATCATTTGAAAGTGAAGAATCAGAGCTTCCAAACAAGGTGTCACTTGTGCAACTAAGGCAAATACTTTTGAAGCTATGACTTGTTAATGACAAGGGTGTGGCAAACTGTGATTCTGAGATAATCACCCGTAAAGTTTTCCCCCCACACTTGGTTTCATTCAGCCAGCTACCAGAATGCAAATGGTTGGAGGACCAACAGAGCCTAGTAACTTGTCACATGGCGACTTGACACCGTGCTGAATGCGGACTTGACACCCTGCTGAATGAAATCTCTGAATTGTTCTTGTGTTTTGAGGGAATGTTTAACAACATCATCGACACACAACATCTTTGTTTTAACAGGCTTTTATTTAACAGTAAGAATAAACACGTTTTATAAAAGTGGAGTTATGTAGGAGTTTAAAAGTGTTGACAACACAACAAAATGTAAAGTATATCAATAATTTGAGTCTCTGTATATCAGCCTTGGTGTGTCATTAGATATATAAATGTGACCAACTGCAGCCTTTAGGGTCATTTGGCGACTTTCTACTTTTTTTTCCACATCATTTGAAGGTGGAGAAAACCGTGTTTCTGAGATAATCACCTTGAAGATTTCGCCGAGACTTGCTTCCATCAGCCAGCTCCCAGAATGCAAATGGGATAGACAAAGCCACATGGCAACTTTACATACTCCTGAATGGGCCAAGCACTGCTTTGTTCTTGTGTTTTGAGGGAACGTTGAATGTAGCTTTGTTTTGAAAAAAGCTTTTATTTAACAGTAAGAATATACATATTTTATAAAAGTGGAATTATTTTATTTTATTTTAAATGACCAACCTCAACAGACTTCATCACGTCATTAGCTTCGCTGTCGGAGAACTGATTATCATCGCAGAAAATGAAGTCCAGTGCGTGCTGCTTAAACTGACTTGGATCTATCGCACTGGTCCAATTAAGGTCCGCGATATGATTTAGATCTTCCTCAATCCGCTTGTCGTAGTCCATAACAACACAGAGTTTTCACAGACAAGTGAATGTGATCCTCGCCTTGTTTACAGAGGTGACGGGGAAGTCAGTGATACGCCCCCTCCACAACTTTGTTTCCGTGTGTGTGTAAAACACCTAAGATTCAAAGGTTGAATTCTATCAAAACGGTTCACATTGTGATTTCATATCACATGGAATATGGATGAATGATCTTCACCTGGACGGGGCATTACAGGAAATGATCGATCTGCGTTCAGCGCTGTTCAGCGTCTCTGTAAGTGAACTGTGTTTCCCCATGTTATCGAATGGGAATATTTAACTCCACGATTTAACATTTATCTACTATTTATAAATCAAACTCGGTTTTGAAAATAAATTGAGAGAAAAAAAACGCTGGTATCAGATTCGGCGTCGCTGTCGGAGAACTGACTATCATTGCAGAAAATGAAATCCAGTACATGCTGCTAACACTGACTTGGAGCTATCGCACCTGTCAGATGAAGGTCCGCGATATGATTTAGATCTTATGCCACCCGCTTCTCGTAATCCATAACAACACGGAGATTAAAGTTTTCACAGACAAGTGAAACCGAAGAATCCTCGTCTTGGTTACAGAAGTGACGTCAGCGTGACTTCTTTGATGGTATACGTTGGGATACGCCCCCTCCACAATGATGTCTGTGTGTGTGTGTAAAAGTTGTACGATTTAAAGGTCAAACTTTATCAAAACGATTTCACATTGTGACTTCACATCACATGGAATATGGATAAATGATCTTCACCTGAAGATCATTTATCCTTCACCTGTCGCAAAACAGGAAACGATCAATCTGCGTTGTTCAGCACTGTTCAGCATCTCGGTAAGTGAACTGGGTTTCCTCATGTTATCGAATGGGAATATTTAACTCCACGATTTAACATTTATCTACTATTTATAAATCAAACTCTGTTTTGAAAATACGTTGAGAGAAAAAAATCCACAAAGGAACACGAATCTGGAAATATCTCATTTTCAACTCATTTGGCTGCTCCTGGCGATTTTAGAAATGCACGAGATGGTGGCTTTTACTGCAGTGGGTCACAAATGTGCATATGTCAAAAATCTTCAAAGTTGTTGGAGTTATCATGTGGGCTAACCACTACCCCAGCTACACTCAGAGAGCCTGTTTGGGGCCTCTTTTTTTTTCGCGACAGTGGGGCTGGAGTTGTCAGCTTGTGCCTGGGGGCTTAAGGTGGGCTGCGACCTGGCGGGGCTGTTGAGCGCGCCGCCAGGTTCCTTCCTTGCTGTTGTGGGTTATCAGCCTTTGCTCCTGCTGAACGGCTTGTCTGCGGCAGGTGCCCCGAGTGCCAGGGGCGTGGAGGGCCTCACATCTGAGTGCCCTGCCCTGGGCACACTCTGCTATGTGGATAGGTGCTCTGGATCAACTGAGTCCCGGGGCTTTCCTGCTGATGTGGGGTGTCTATGCAGCTGCGGAGCTCGGGGGGGCTTCAGGGCCCTTTCCACTTCTTGGAGGCGCCACGACATAATACCAGCCTCATACACCAGAACCAATTGGGAAAAGACCTGTACACTCATCGGTGGACACCTCACACTCAAACACACACAAACACACACATACAGGCGGTCCCATCACACACACACGCACACACCACCAACACCTGCTTTGAATGCATTCCAGCACCTTCCTGGTTGCGTTCCACTCCTTTCCTCCCTCATTTACTACCATAACTTTGACAGGAAGAGGCCACATGCCCAATTGCTGGTCCAGTTTTCCTGGACCTGATTAACTCTGTTTTTCAATACATGTTATCGTCTGATGTTTATGTTTTCAGTGTAAATGTTGTTTGGTTCTATGTTTAATTGTCTCACCGGTGGTGAATCTCCCCCTCTTGGAGTAGTGATTAGTTGTTTATAGACCCAAACATGGTAAAATTGTTCTCCAAAGAGGGGGATGGGTGCGGCTCTGTATAAGAGAAAACAGAGATTCACTCATACTTTCCACACCATGTTTTTTTCATAACACACATGCACGTAGATTATTCGCATCAGCCTCTGTTTAAGTTCCTATTTCTTAAATTTTAAATTACAGTCATTTTTAAACTAGGTCAATATTTTAGGTTCGTTGGAGAAGAGACTTTTCCAATTCCTGCAACCTGGGTGGAATCCTGCACTCAGACACAAACCGCATTTGCAGAAAAAAGGCTCTGCTTACCGTTGAATTTGGGTGGCCAGTTGTGTCTCTGAGGTGCAGGCTGGTCTCCCACAGGTCCCGGGCCTCGGTCCTGGTCGTCGGTCCCATCACACACACACGCACACACCACCAACACCTGCTTTGAATGCATTCCAGCACCTTCCTGGTTGCGTTCCACTCCTTTCCTCCCTCATTTACTACCATAACTTTGACAGGAAGAGGCCACATGCCCAATTGCTGGTCCAGTTTTCCTGGACCTGATTAACTCTGTTTTTCAATACATGTTATCGTCTGATGTTTATGTTTTCAGTGTAAATGTTGTTTGGTTCTATGTTTAATTGTCTCACCGGTGGTGAATCTCCCCCTCTTGGAGTAGTGATTAGTTGTTTATAGACCCAAACATGGTAAAATTGTTCTCCAAAGAGGGGGATGGGTGCGGCTCTGTATAAGAGAAAACAGAGATTCACTCATACTTTCCACACCATGTTTTTTTCATAACACACATGCACGTAGATTATTCGCATCAGCCTCTGTTTAAGTTCCTATTTCTTAAATTTTAAATTACAGTCATTTTTAAACTAGGTCAATATTTTAGGTTCGTTGGAGAAGAGACTTTTCCAATTCCTGCAACCTGGGTGGAATCCTGCACTCAGACACAAACCGCATTTGCAGAAAAAAGGCTCTGCTTACCGTTGAATTTGGGTGGCCAGTTGTGTCTCTGAGGTGCAGGCTGGTCTCCCACAGGTCCCGGGCCTCGGTCCTGGTCGTCGTTCTCTCCTGGCTCAGCTCGCCAATTGTCGTGACCAAGAAGGTCCAGACCTGGGCCAGTAAAAAGCTTGGATCTCTGGACAATGTTTCTATCTGTCCTGGCATCAAAAACTTGAAGACAAAACACTGGAACTGAGCAGAGTCTAATGCAAAAAGGTTTATTGTGTATCTGAGAGTCAAGGACAGCAATAAACAGTGAGTGAGGCTCTGGAGCCCAACTGAATGACTGCACTTTAGGTCCTTGTTATATAGCCAAGATGTTTCCTCCTCCTAGTTCATGCCCTGCCTCTTTCAGTGCAAGGAATCAATCACAGTATTGTGGGGTGTGTCCCAAGGAACCAATCAGTCTTGTTTAGAGGGAGTTTTCCCCAGTTCCTGGAAAGGAAGTGTTTTCATGGTTCCTGGAATACTTAACCATATTTCAACATATTTGGGCATGTTCCTTTTTCATACTGGTGTTTTGCCTGGGCATGTTTTTGGCCATGTTTCTGCAGGAGATCAAGTTTTTCTATTCCTTTCATGACTCCCTTATCTTTTGTTTTTTTTAGCATACATTTTTAAAAAAGGTTTTTAATACATGTAACTTGAATATTTGCGGCTTAGTACAACATGTAATCAGCTTCTTGTCATGTGGGGGTTAATAATTAACCATGACAAAATAGTGTGATTTTATATTTGCCTAAGAAAACAACTTTTGATGTGTGCATGAGCCATGGAACTGCAACTGATACTGTAGAAAGTGCATTGTAGCACATTACTAACAATCTCTCTGTTAAGGCAAAACGTGAAAACATTTTAATAGTACACAATCTAATATTGTCATATCACACACCCCTGAACCAGACAAATGGCACCAAACACACACTGCTAATATCATCAGGTTTTTTTTCATGTTGTCATTCAGTTTTCACCGTGTGGACACCTTTCCTGCCAAAGCAAGACACTTTAATGAAGACTTGGAAAAATGGCAATGTATCATATACATACCAGCTTCTCAGATCAGCTGTATGGAGGTTTTCTTCAGTCCAGGTCCATCATGTGAATAGTCTTACATATTTAATACCCAAACCTTGAAATGGGCACATTTCCTCTGAACACCTACTGACATACAGTAGTTCTCACAATTGACTTTATCATAACATGATTAATCAAACTGAATAAAAAGCATTTATTGATAGTGATTCTTAACCCTTTTATGTCTCTCTTATTGAATGAGCGCAGGCCTCAGAAATTATCTGTCCACCTGTGATGAGCTGATCCTCCTCAAAGTGCTTGCTGCAGGAGAAAGTGCCAGAGGGAGTCCACTTCATTCTTCTCATTTTCAGCGCCCACTGATTCAGCCTGGTCAGCCTCACCTAAAGAAATGTATTTGCACACATTTTTTTAATTTTCTTTGTATTGTTTTTACATTGTAGTGTGTTGTAGCTAATCATTTCAACCAACAAAGCATCACATTGTCCGGGTGAACTGCAAGGAAAATGGGCATTATAACTAATATTTCTAGCATAACTTTTATACAACAAATAGATATCCTCCCTTAAACAAGAGTACAATGTGACAGAGCGGCAGAATTACACTGTTGTTACTGTTAGAAAACAGATAAAACCACTGGTTTTCTCAATTTATTGTATTTGACAACAACTGTTAGACCATCTTACCATATTTGGATATGCTGAGGTGAATATAATAGTTTGTAAAGAGTAAATCAATCAGTTCCTTGAATTAATAAATTAATAAATGTGTTGTGGTGAATGAAACAAAACAAGTTGAAAGGTTGAGTTACATTTTACCTGTGAGCTATCTGTTGGACACATTTTTTAAACACAAGGTTTTCTATCTTACTCACCTGAAGGTGAGGTACTTGTTTACAGTCTTCAATCACTCATGACAATGTCAGCGAGAGCCTCGTGACCCATTCACCCTCTTGGTGGAGCTGCTTCAGCATCGTCCCATCGTCCGAGCACTTGTTCACCTCATGGTGAAGGAGTCCAAGTCACAGTTCTATGAAAATCACACACTGAAACAGCAGTTGGTTTCTACTGTGGTAGAAACCAGCTAAAACGACAATCAATAAAATAATAATGTGCTTGCCCATGAGAAAGAGATCTCTGCGTGGTGAGTTCTCTGCGTGGTGAGTTCTCTGCATAGGCAGCTGCAGACTCTCTTCATTGAGGACGGAGGCACATTTCCTCATATTGCACTGAGTGGTGTTGGGAAGCTCAGTGGTACATTACATTACATTACATTTAGCAGACGCTTTCATCCAAAGCGACTTACAATTGTTCAAACACCGAAGGACGCAGCCATCAGGAGCAATTAGGAGTTAAGTGTCTTGCTCAAGGACACTACAGCATGCTAGCAGGAGGAGCCTGGGATTGAACCAGCAACCTTTAGATCACTAGACCACCAGCTCTACCGCCTGAGCTACCATCCCCCCGTACAATGTCTGGAGTCTCAACCACTGTTGGCTCTGTGGCATCTGGGGTGTGATGGACTGTTTTATCATAACCAATGCCAGGCAAAACCTTGATGCATGGATGTCCTGTCAGTGCATGAAAGAAAACGCATGACAATACATTTTCTGTGAAAAACTCATTCTTCTAATCAGAATCAGAATCAGAAATACTTTAATAATCCCAGGGGGAAATTACTTTTGTTACAGCTCCAAATCTACATACAACATATTTACATACAACATATAATAATTATTAAGAAACATATTTATATATAAATATATATATATATATATATATATATATATATATATATATATATATATATACATATCTATATGTTATAAACATATCTATATAGTGTGTAAAATGTACAGTTAAAAATGTGCAAAAAGAAGAAGGTGCAGAAGTGGAAGTCCGTGTTTTGAGGTCAGATTACAGAGAGGGGGTGTCTGACTCTCTGAGGGAGGCGTTGTAGAGATTGATGACCACAGGCAGGAATGATTTCCTGTGGCGCACTGTGGTGCATCTGGGTAAGAGGAGTCTTCTGCTGAAGGTGCTCCTCTGCTGGGCCAGTGTGTCGTAGAGAGGGTGTGAGACATTGTCCAAGATGGACTGAAGCCTGGACAGCATCCTCCTCTCTGCGATAGTCGTCAGGGTGTCCAGCTCCACTCCTACTACATCACCGGCCCTCCTGATTAGTTTGTTAAGTCTGTTGTTGTCTGCGACCGCCAGCCCACTGCCCCAGCATGTGACAGCGAAGAAGATCGTACTGGCCACAACAGACTCAGAACACCCTCAGCATCGTCCGGCAGATGTTAAAGGTCCTCAGCCTCCATAGGAAATAGAGTCGGCTTTGGCCCTTTTTGTAGACTGCCTCGGTGTTTCTGGTCCAGTCCAACTTGTTATTGAAGTACACCCCCGGTACTTGTTCTCCTCCACAGTTTCCACAGGGACCCCCTGGATGGAAACAGGGGTCACGGGTGTTTTTGCCCTCCTCAGATCCACTATGAGCTCCTTTGTCTTAGTCACATTGAGCTGCAGATGGTTCAGCTCACTCCAGGTGACAAAGTTGCCCACAACAGTCCTGTATTCACTCTCATCACCCTTTTTAATACAACCAACTATTGCTGAGTCATCAGAAAACTTCTGAAGGTGGCAGGACTCAGTGCAATAGTTGAAGTCTGAGGTGAAGAGGGTGAAGAGGAAGGGAGAGAGGACAGTCCCCTGTTGGGCCCCTGTGTTGCTGACTACCCTGTCAGACACACAGTTCTGTAGGCGTACATACTGTGGTCTGCCCGTCAGGTAATCAACAATCCAGGACACGATGGGGGCCTCCACCTGCATTGCAGCCATCTTCTCACCCAGTAAAGCCGGATGGATGGTGTTGAAAGCACTGGAGAAATCAAAGAACATGACTCTCACAGTGCTCGCCGGCTTGTCCAGACGAGTGTAGACTCTGTTCAGCAGGTAGATGATGCTGTCCTCAACTCCCAGGTGGGGCTGGTAGGTGAACTGCAGTGGATCAGTGAAAGGCCTGACCATAGGCCTTAGCTGCTCCAGGACGAGCCTCTCGAAGGGCTTCATGATGTGGGACGTCAGAGCCACCGGTCTGTAGTCCTGAGGGCCGCTGGGACCCGGCGTCTTCGGCACAGGAACGAGGCAGGACGTCTTCCAAAGCACAGGGACCCTCTGGAGGTGCAGGCTCAGGCTGAAGACTTGGCTGAGTACTCCACACAGCTGGGGGCACAGGCTTTAAGCACCCTGGAAAAAAAACACAGTTGGGGCCTGCTGCTTTGCCGGAGTGGAGTCTCGTCAGCTGTCTTCTCACCAGGTCAGGCGTAAAGGACACTGTAGAGGTGACAGTTGGGGGAGGGGTGGGGTCCTCAGGTTGGTGTAGAGCAGGGGGGAGGGGTGGAGTAGGTGGGTGCGAATTGAGGCGGTGAGGAGCAGACAAGGGGTCTGTAAGGAGGAGTAGGGGGAGATAGAGTGGCAGTACTTATTGAGCAGCCAGCAGCAGACACTTGTGGGGGATGGGCTGAAGTATCAAATCTATTGAAAAATAGGTTCAGCTTATTGGCCCGGTCCGCACGGCCCTCCAACCCCATGCCACCAGTCTTCTGGAACCCAGTGATGGTTCTCATGCCACTCCACACATCCCTCATGTTGTTTTGCTGGAGTTTTTTCTCCAGCTTTCTCGTATAACTGTCTTTTGCCTCCTTGATTGTAAGTTTGAATACCCCCTGCACTCTCCTCACCTCATCACGGTTGCCATCTCTGAACGCCCTCTTCTTTTCGTTCAGGATGGCCTTAATGTCCTTAGTGATCCATGGTTTATTGAAATGATACTAATGATACTGGAGCAAGTGCTGAAGCCAGTAAAAAAGGCTAATGAAATAAATATTTTATTTATTAATATTGGTGGGTGCATGATATGTATCAACAATATCGCATTATTTCTGATTGCAATCAACATCAATTGTTAAATGCCTTTATTGAGACATCTCGAAAGCTTCATCTCACTCATTTTCATATGCACAATGAATGATACTGAACTGATTGGATTAACCAACTCAATATGTATTTGTAAGCAGTGCAAAATATATTCATCTACAACCTTCCTTTGACACTTGCCATTCTGGTTCTTCTACACGTTAAGAACCAGTGTGCTATGTTAATGCGAATGATAGTTGGAATATTGTTTATAATACTCGCTTGTCTGTTGAGTATTAACCAATGACACTGAACATCCCAGGGACTGGAATCAAGTGGCCCTTATTTTTCTGCTTGCTGGGCGTGGAGGTCGGGGGGGCACTTGGATCATCCCTAATCAATTATCATCATGAAAACATAATAAGCATGTGAGTGACTAGTAGCATTAGCTATTCAGGATTAAAGGAGGAGTCAGTGCCATGCCCTAACCTTTCTCCAAAAAACATGTGACAGGTGTGGTATTGTATTGTAGTACAGCATAATTAATATGTTGTTTACATAGTAAACTACCAATAGTTTTTTTTTTATGCCTGTGGGTTTACTTGATGGAACTTATTTAAATGGGATGAGCAATACATACGCATCAAATTGAAAAAATGTATCACCTACAGTATGGTCAATGACAGTATATATGATATATTACAGTAGGCTCTAGGCTCCTGACTGACATAGCATAACATATCCCTGAAACGCGACCCCTCAGATTAGTGGTTTATGTTGTTTAGGAAGGTTTTGTTGATAAGGGACTGAAATGGTTCTGTGTTTACCAAGGAAATTATTCTGCCATCGCTGTTGTCACTTGCGTTATAAATTAGTGAGCAACCAGCAGTAAACTTAGCTAACTTTAGCTAAGTTACTTAGTAGCCATTACTAGCTTTAACTTTGGTTGTTATCAAGCTTCTTTACCCAGGCATTACTAGCATTAGCTTGTAATGCCTCAGCATGAGGATGTAGATAAACACAAAATGCGGCCCTACTCTAATGAATGTAATGTCTGAACTGTTGGTTGAACATATGTACCTTAGGGTAATTTGGCGGCTTTTGAGATTTTTTTTTTTCGCATCATTTGAAAGTGAAGAATCAGAGCTTCCAAACAAGGTGTCACTTGTGCAAATCAAGCAAATATTTTTTAAAGCTATGACTTGTTAATGACAAGGGTGTGGCAAACTGTGTTTCTGAGATCATCATCTCCAAAGTTTTACTCACACCAGGTTCATTCAGCCAGCTCCCAGAATGCAAATGGATTGGCGGACAAACAAAGCCTCATGTCTAATTAACATACTGCTGAATGGGCCAATCACAAACAGCTCAACAACACAACAATTTTTGTTTGTAAAAAAGTTTTTATTTAACAGAATATACATGTTTTATAAAAGTGGAATTATTTTGGAGTCTAAAAGTACGGACAACACAACAAAATGTAGAGTCTATCAATATTATGAATCTCAGAAAACCTCAAATCTGAAAATCTATCACCGTCGTTCTGTCACCATCGTTGAGTTTCAACGGACTTCATCACGTCATCAACTTCTTCCGTTGTAACAACGGACGTATCGTCGGTCTCCTCTGGTGGTTCTTGAAAATATTCAGTTTCATCATTACATTAAGTTGGAAATCCGTTGTTTGAAATGTTCTCCAAGTCTCGAGTAATATCAGATTCAGCAGCACCGTCGTTCTCCACGTCGGTTATGGAGAACTGACTATCATCACTGACTATCTGACATTTTTGGTGGCACGGTGGCGCAGTGCATTGCACTGCTGCCTCACAGCAAGAAGGTCCTGGGTTCGATTCCCGCCTGGGGCGCTGTTGGCACGGTGCTCCGGCGGGTTATCTCCCAAATAGGAGCCTTTCTGTGTGGAGTTTGCATGTTCTCCCCGTGCTCACATGGGGTTTCCTCCACCTCACGTCAGTAAGGACCCCCACCAAAAACATGCACCCATCATTGTCTGACCAGCAATGGACATTTATCACCTGGTCCCCGGGCGCGTCCACGTATGCTGCCCACTGCTCCTGGCTGTGCCCCCGGAGGAAGGACAAGCCAGGATGGGTCAAAAGCAGAGAATCCATTTCACCGGCCACCATCAAAGCATGCGCATGTGTGTGCAAGCATGTGTTGTAGTGTGGTGTGTTGCGTGACTAATAAAGACTGTTTCTTCTTTCATCGCAGAAAATGAAGTCCAGTTTGCGCTGCTAGCACTGACTTGGATCTTTCGCACTGGTCAGATTAAGGTCCGAAATATGATTCAGAGCTTCCGCCACCCGCTTCACTTAATCCATAACGATACGGAGAAGAAAGTTTTCACAGACAAGTGAGACCGAAACACACCTGCGCTTTAACCGTCTGTTTACGGAAGTGACGTAGGTGCTGACACAAAGGGTTTTTCTTCTTCACAGTTTCACTACAGTGGCTCCGTGTGGGTAAGAGTAGTATGATTTAAAGGTTGAATTCTATCAAAACGGTTTCACATTGTGACTTCACATCACATGGAATATGGATGAATGATCTTCACCTGGACGCTCGTTTGAAAGGAAACGATCGATCGGCATTATTCAGCGCTGTTCCGCGTCTCGGTAAGTGAATTGACTTTCCCCATGTAATCTAATAAAATCATTTTTCTGCTATATATAAATCAAACTCGGTTTGAAAAAAAAAAAACCCACAAAGGAACACGAATCTGGAAATATCTAATTTTCCTTCAAGAAAGGTTTTTTCAACTTATTTGACTGCTCCTGGCAATTTTAGAAATGCACAAGATGGCAGCTTTTGCTGAGGTGGGACACATATGGGCATTATCTCTAAGGTAGAATGCAACTTACTGATGAAGAAGAACAGTGTCAGCGTGGTTGAAGTGATGTGCCGGCTGTTACCCAAATTGTTAGTCATTGAATAGCTGCCTTGATGAGAGGATGGACGGATTGCATTGCCATTTGAATTTTGACATCAAAAGAGTGTGTTGACAAGTAAATGTAAATGCAATAGACTGGGGATGCTATTTTGCTGGCACATTGAATGTTCAATTGCAAAATGCATTTCCATTTGAATAAAGAGACCAAAAAAAACACAGCAATAATCAATGCAATTGATTGAACTTTAAATCAAAATTTTAATCAAAATAATTTAAAATGAATTGAGGATTGCATTGACACTTTGCATATTGAATTGTGTAGCAGTTTCGCCTGCCACACGCCACCCGAATAGCATTTCTAGGGCTCTCCGACAGAGAGACAGGTGATGGGGTTGAAAAGTACCAATTTTATTGTAGCGGTATTGTAGAGCAAGGTGAAACAAGCCTGGAGCGGATGGAAAACATGTCATGAAAAAGGGGGATGGGGGTTTTACCTGTTGTGCGGATGGGGGTTTTACCTGTTGCTCATTGATTACTCTAATGAGCAACAGGCGTACAGCCACCTCCTAAGCCCAATTACCTAGACCCAAAACAGGTGTGGCTGCTCAAACCACACAACCCCCACACCACAAATTGCCAATTGCAATGAATAAGACCTAAAAACTTCCCTGATATTAATATAATTATATCCCTCCTTCTCTCTCGATATATATACAGTACAGTATATCATATGCCAGTCTATATTAAACTTTTACTGTAATAAATAACATGCACAAAAAGCTAGTGGTTTGCTTTTTTTGAAGCATGTTGTTGAAACTAAACACAGAGAGGGTAGAACAAGTAGAGTTGAGGGCACCTCATTCCACTGATGCTAGTTTTAGCTCCCCTAATTTTGGCCACAAAGATATATTCGCACTCTCAGAGCCTCGCTGGCCGCCTCAGTCGTTTCCAGACAAAGATTGGCAAGAGGGGACCAACTTTAATTTTTTGACACGCCTCTATAACAAAGTATTTTTGGGCTGCTTAAAAGGACGTTTAAAATTCAGCTGATAGAGTCGGGAGCCGGTAGTAAAGGATGGATTTGGGCTTTGTATCGCTTGTACCAAACAAGTCATGACGGACTCAACAGAATCTAATATCCAAAAATCGAATCTTAATAATCATGAAGATTAATCAAACAGACAAGTGGGCCGTTTACAACGTATAGACAATCCTTGTTTTATGCCGTCGTTGCCTGAGTGAAAAAAATTTCATCACACGGGAAACGGCCGCTACCACCTCACCAGTGCCACTGCCTCCACTTACGTCTCAGGCTGGTCGCGCTTGCAGACTAAATCACAGAGCGAACTCAAAATTAATGTTTTAGGAGGCGTTCCTCCGGACGGCGCGCTGGCCCATGATTAATCAGCATTGGCACAACAGATCAGCTCCTTTTGAGATGGAAATCTATCCAGGATTCATTAGTCAGCCTCAGCTGCACATCTCAATAAGATCTCTCCTCGTTCAGTGATGGCACACCTCCCAGTTGGAATAACACAGGGACATTATCTCATGGTTCAGGGGGGGTCTCGCCTTCAATTCTCAACCCTTATTTGTAACTCACGTGTCAGCCCTCTTCCTTCACCATATATGTAGTTGGTGAAGACGACTGCATGAAGAGCCATGGCTGTGTCAAGCGCTTTTCTTATGATATTATTCCTAAAGATATGCCACATCCCCCTAATAATAAAAAAATACATAGAATAGAATTTCATACAATAAATGTAAATGTACACATCCCCATATAGTGCTGTAAACATGAATTTATATGCACATACATGTTAGAAAATTATATCCATATCTTAAGTATCATTGGAAGCAGGAGCAGGCTGTTTGAAGATTAATAAAAATAGATACCTTGATCTGAGCGAACTTGGCAGGTTGTCCCAGTCAGATGGAGCTTTAATTTTAAAGGCACGTCGTCCGATTTCTTTAGAAATTCTAGGGACGAAGAAAAAAGAATACTCAGTATGGCTTAGACTATATAATGACCTAACGGAATTAGAAGTGGTTTTGAGAAAGAAGGATAATTTGAGAAAATACATTTAAAGATAAATTGCAACCATTAAAAATGTCTTCCGGATTTAGGGACTCATACATAAAACAGCAATCAGTTCTATGAGGACACCTAAGAATAAATCTGCAGAGACTATTGTAAACTGCATTGAGTGGATGACGATTTGTTTCTGAGGAATTCTGATAGATAATATCTGCATAACCTAGTATTGCCATTTGGTCAACTGTGAGATAATTCTTTTCCTGAGCTGTAGGGTGAAACAGTTGATCGAGCGATATAAAATTCTCCGGCTGCAATTTTTTTCTTTATCACTGAGTCTATACGGGGCTTAAAAGAAAGTTGAGAATCGAGCCAGAGACCCAGATATTTCAGTTCCTCCACTTTCTCAAGTGGTGTCCAATCTGAGAAGTTAACTGACCAATTACTGTTTTAATGCAAAAAATCAATTCTGGTGCGAAACAACATACAATAGGACTTCTTATTCAGAAGAAGTTTGTTAAAACAACAAAAAAACATTTTTGAGCGGCATCAAAATCAGCCTGAAATGTAGACTGAATAATGGAGATGTCAGTCTCGGAAGGATAAATCAGTGTCATCTGCGTATAGTTGGACATGACAATCAGAACAGATTTGTGGGAGGCCATTAGTAAAAACATAAAATAGCAACAGCCCTCAAAATGAACATTGAGGTATACCTTTTTCCATGATCATAAAATCTGACTGTCTGCCCTGATAAGTGACACACTAACATCTGTGGTAAAGATATGAATTTAACTACAATTAAGAATACCAAGAAACCAACCTTGCTGAACATGACCATTCCACCTTCAGGAGGCCACTTAAGGCTTGATTTTAGTCCAAAAAGGACATGGAGGCGGACAGCAGACAGTTCTGTAGAAGAAGAAACATCATTTATTGGTCTCACAGGTCCAATGCACTAACACACACACACACACACACACACACACACACACACACACACACACACACACACACACACACACACACACACACACACACACACACACACACACACACACACGCATGCAGGGAGTGGTGACGACTCAAACACACACATGCAGGCAATGGTGACTGGATACTTTTAGCTTTTGCGGTTCTTCCATCCTAGCAGTAGTATTTTTTTGAAAAATGTCCTTTTTAAAATAAAAAATATGTATATTTATTAAACTATATTTACCCATTTATATATTTATATTTACATGTATTTAAATATGTATTGCCTTGTTTATTTATTTAATGATTGATTTCATAGACATACTGTATTTATTCCATAGTACTCCTTTATTTAATGAATTATTTAACATTGAGTAAAATGCCGTTCCATATATTTACAGGTTGGCTTTGAAAGGGGGAGCAGGTAAAACTCTACTGGCACTGTAGATTAGGTGGTCCAGGTGGTCGATCCATATCATGGTCAAGAACAGGCGGGAAAGTGTTCTGCGTCTTTTTAATCGATGTCCTTTTCATGTTGGAGGAGACCCATGTGAGCACGGGGAGAACATGCAAACTCCACACAGAAAGGCGCCTAAACGGGAAATAATCCACCTGAGCACGGTGCGAACAGCGCCCCAGGTGGGGATTGGACCCAGGACATCTGCATCACACCTTCTTAGTGTGATGCAGCAGTGTAAGCACTGTGCCAACATACTACATTTGGGTATCTGTATATGCAGACACGTTCCACACATGGGCACTACAAATCAGAATGGGTAAAAAACACAAATTGGCCAGTGCCAAAATAATACATTTAGCTTGGAGGTAGGGAATACCTGCTCGCAATTACCGGAATTTGAGTTCCATGGAATGCAGCATTCCATGGAACCTTTCGTAAAATACTGACCACCGAATAAAATTAGTTGCTTAGCGACCTTTAACTCTGAAGGCTTATGTTAAAGAGGTGATTGTTTACAAATTTTCTGGCAAACACTTTATTTATTCTGTTTTTATTGTGTTCTGTTATTTTCCATATTGTTCAACAAACCAAATAGCAAAACCAAAAACCAAACCGCGCATGTGCAGCCAGGGCTCTTAGATCACGGCCGCAAAATCTGGGAGGTGCGTGGACATTTCAGAGCTTGAAATCTGAGAAGCCATCGAGGTAGCAGTGGACTGACTGGCGTTGATCAACAACATTTGTGAAGCCCCGGCGCTATATCATGGCCAATTTGCCGAACAAGAAAATAAAATATGACTCATTGTATGTTTAAGATATAAACCATTTTAGTATAAATTGTGCAATGCAGTTATCCAAAATGCTTCCGTGCAATGATAAGAACACAAAAAAACCATGCAGTAATGGCTAAAAAACGAATTTTATATAAAGTCCTTGAAACAATAGCAACACATTTCCTGAGCTGACCAACAATAAAATGCAAAGAGGCCTTTAATGACAACCTCAGGAAATTAATGTGTAAACCATTGAATTGCTTTGAATGGGCTTTGTTTTGCTTTGGTCCACTTGAAATGGACCCTTGACCCTGTTTTGGATCGGGACCCATCAGTTGAGAACCACTGAATTTGCCTAATATCAAACTTGTGGTTTTTAAATAAATACTTTCCTGTATCTTTCCAAGCTGCTAAAATTGATGGACACAGTTAAAAGCGGATGCTGATTTGTGGTTAAACATTATTTTTTTTTTAACCAAACATGAATTAATTCTCAAAACATACAGCCCATACATAAATACGCAAACACGTACAACACACGCATGCACACATTTGGGGGAGATGCATTTATCCATTGAACACCTTTAAAAAGCCCCATAATGTTCGACAGAGTGTGTTTTCCTTTGGCTCAGTTAATGGGGCTATTAATCATTGTGACACATGCGACATTTCTCGAAACCAAATGAAGGTCCCGCTCAAAGTGTGCTGCGTCAGAGCCCAAATGCATTTAGATTACTTCATTGCACGCGACTCACAAGATAACTATCTCTTACATTTACGCTGCCCTTTAGAGCATACCATTAGAGATCAAATGTTTTGAGGCAATGCCTTTTATTTTTAAGCTTGAAATGCATGTTTTTTTAAGGCTTGTTTATCTATGGTTGGCAGCCTTGTGTGACACATTTCACTGTCAGCAAGAAGAGACACAAACACAAAACTGAAAAAATGTTTTGTGTGGCTGGAGAGGACGGTGTTTTTATATCATTTTGAAGAGAAAAAACTTGATTCCTCAACAGGGACCATTAATGTTTCATCTGATCTAAAATGTAGAAGGCTACATATTTCTCACGCTTTTTCGTGCTCAGTAACTAAAATTAATCTATTGAATGTGTCGCGCTGAAACCACGCCCAATCGCATTAACCGTGTAATAATATAACAATTTCTACATTGAAGTAACTTCCAAATGTTCTGCTGAACCCAATCCTGTGTGTCTAGTTGCCCACCTCAAAGCGCCGCTGTCTGGCTGCGGGACACTGCAGGATGGGTGTGGCCTTGTCTTGGTTCCTGGATAATTTCGCGGATCTCCACGTATTTTTGCCAGAACGGCGAGAGGCGTGAGGGTGTTTAGCTGGGATCCTCTGGGGCTTGGTGTGATTGTACTGTATGTTGTTGGCTGGTCTAAAAGTAATTTGATTACCAGCTTTGTATGGTGCTCCGCACCGGTTGAGGTAGAAGGTTTAAAACTGTAAAAAGTGTCTCTGAGGCTACATGGCAACGTGCCAAGGAAAGCAAAGTTTTAAGGTAAAAACAATGGTCACGAGACAGCTAGAGTCTCCGTGAAGAGAACTGGAAGACAATGGCGTCTCGTTTTTTTAATCTGCCTTAAGGGGGCAGAACAAGTAATGTTCAAGCTGATCAAGTGGTCCTGATAGGATTGGCGCCACCCTCTGTGGTCGCCTGTGTGAACGCTTCATGTAGATTACGCGCATTCATTTTCTTATTTTTATTTTGCTACATCATGTCCGTCAAAAACTCATCGACAATGATCTCCTATGACTACGATGCACTCATGGATATAAAAAGAGCATGATGTCAGGAGGGCTCTGATGCGTGTGAACACCAAGAAAGCTGTGGGCCCAGATGGCATATCTGGGCGATTACAGAAGACCTGTGCTAACCAACTAGTATGGTAGGGAACCTGCCTATATGGTGTAAGTACGACACTAGCTCCTGTGCTCACTAGAATATTCAATGCCTCCCTGGCCGAGTCAGTGGTCCCGTCCTGCTTCAAGAGATCCACCATCATCATCATCACCAGGTACGGGAGGTGGGCGCACTGGGGCGCGTTTTGGTCCGGGGCTGGGCGGTCTGCATGGTTGCTGCCCGGCCTGCTGCGCCCCTGGATCGATCCGGTCGCGACTTGCCTATCTATCCCAGTGCCAAAACTAATACTCATACACACATACACCACACAATAGACTGAGGGCTTGCAGGATGGGCGGGGTGCAGGCTTAGAGGGTGGGGATGGGGCAGGCAGCTGCCATCTTGCTTGTCACGCTCCTGCCCAAACGTGCTTCTCGTCCATCCCAAAAATTTGAATCCCACTCACATTAGGTTAGTAAATGTAAATGTAGTTAGTAAAGTTAGTAAAGTAAATGTATGTAAAGTATACCTGGCGGCTGGCCGGCATCGCCGGGGGGGGTGTGTAACATCGAGGTGCCCCGCGCTGGCACTTGCTGCTACGTGTATGGTCACTTGGCACTCACGCCAGGTGGGGCGTCTGGACGGCTGCGGGTGGGCATGTGGGTGGGCATGGGGGTCCTGCCAGGCCGTGATCCGGTTCTGCGGTCCGTGCCTTGCGCATGTGGTCCGGGTTCTGTGCCGGCGGCTGCGTCTTGTGCCTGCGCCCGGGGGTTAGTTGTATGCTCGTGCTCCCTGGGACTTGGTCAGGCTCCTCGGGCTGGGCATGGGAGTTGCTCCACGGCCCTCTGGCTTCTCTGGGGGCCCGGGGGTCTTCCGTGGCCGCAGGGCGGCGTACCCGGGAATCTCCTGCAGCCGGGGATTGTCCGTGGGGCTGCGGAGTTCGGGGGGCTTCGGGGCCCCTTGCGCTGCTTGGAGGCGCCGCGACATAATACCGACCTTCTATACCAGTACCAAGTCATGTTCACTCACCGGTGGACATCTTACACACACGCACGCACGCATGCACACGCGCACACCTGCTTGGAGTGCACCCCAGCAACCTGGGGTGCTTTCCTCTCCTTTCCTCCCTCATTTACTGCCATAACTTTGACAGGAAGAGGCCAAGTGACCATTTGTAGTTCAATTTTTTTCCTGGACCTAATTCAGTTTTTCAATACGTGTTGTCGTCCAATGTTTTGTTTTTGTTTAAATATTGTTTGTTTCGATGTTTATTTGTCTCACCGTGGTGATTCTCCCCCTCTTGGAGTAGTGATCAGGTGTTTATAGACCCAAACATGATAAATAGTTCTCCAAGGAGGGGGGTTGGTGGTGGCTCTCCATAACCAAAACTATGCTCTTGTCATTCTACAGGGCATCCACAGGACAGAGTTATTGCAGCAGTTCTTGATGATTTAAGAATAAATAAAGAGTTGCATTGCAGGTTGAGAACTTGAACTCCACTTGCAGACTAACTCTGTCCTAGATGCAATGGCATACAAATACTCTGTGTTGTATGGCCAGCATGCTGACAGCATGGGTTAAAAAAAAACGACACCGTAGTGGTGGGCCTGATCACCGAGGACGACGAGAAGGCCTAGGTGGCTGACCTGTCACTCCGGTCCAGGACAACAGCCTCCTCTCGAACGTCAGCAAAACTGAGGAGCTGATTGTGGACTTTAGGAGATGATGACAACCCAGGACACACACACCGTTGATGATTAATGGGACTTCCGTCGACAGAGTGAGAAGCTTCAAGTACCTGAGAGTCCACATCACAGAGGATTTAACATGGACTTTACAAACAAACCCTCTGGTGAGAAAGGTGAGGCAGTGTCTTGACAACCTCAGGCAGATGAAGAAATTCAGAGTCTCGGTGAGGATCCTCAAGTCGCTCTACTCTGGAGAAGTGGAGAGCATCTTGAGAGGCAACATCATTGCCTGGTTTGGGAACTGTGCTGCTCAGGACAGGCGGGCACTGCAGAGTGAGGTGAGTTCAGCCGATTGTACCACTGGATCTACCCTCTCCTCCCTGCAGGACTTATACACCAGGAGTAGTAGCAGAGCCCGCAGGATCAGGAAGGATCCCCACCACCCCAACAACGTACTGTTCAAGCTGGTGCGGTCGGGTAAGCGCCTCTGCAGTCATGCAGTGAGGATAGAGAGAATGAGATGGCGTTTCTTCCCGCAAGCCATAAGGACTGTCAACTCTGAACTCAACAGGGGGCCCCACTGATCGACACACATAGGCCCCACTGCATGTTGCATGCTGTACTGCATACTGTAACACTGTACTGGGTTATAGCATGCTGTGCTGTATTGGTGTTCTGTTTGGTGTTACTGTATTACTGTGCAGTATTATTGTATACTGTACTGTATATCTCCACACACACTACCTTACGTTATTCACATGCTACTTTACTGCACATATCTGTATGTACATAAGTCTATTCCTTTAATTTCTATATTGTATTCCTACTTTGTATATTTCTCTTTTTTTTACTCTTATTTTATTCTATGTACTAATTGAATTGTGTTTTAGGAATCAGTTTGTTTGGTTAGTTAGTTAATTTGTTAGTAATTGACATGTTAGAAGTTATTGTGCATAATCTCCGGGTGTGTTGCAATGTCATTTCACTACATATATGCATGCGTGTATGTATATGTACAGTATGTGAAAGATGAACATCTTGAAACTTGAACTTGGTGCACCCGCAACCCTGTTCCTGCCACCTGTTCGTAGTTCCTTGAAACATTTTCCACTCAAAGTAGTTGGAGAGAAAACAAAACGATGGCACCACTCTAGGTTTACGATGAAGAGGATATCCATAGCTGCTGTTTTGATTTTCAACTTGTTACCGGAAAAAGGCCGACAGGGATTAAGCAGGCAATTTTATTCCTGACAGACAATATATTTATTTATTTTACATTGTTTGGTTTGGCGTCTGGGCTCAACTGCTCATCCCTCCCAGAGAGGTGTACAGCAAACATAGAAATACTTAGTGAGCTAGGAACATGGGATTAGCTAAAGTCCTCCCATTGGATAGAGTAGAGTAGAGCCCAATAGGTAGATGCGGGCGAGGTGGAGGGAATGCAGAAGGCTCAGAAGGGCTGGCCAAAAAGGATGTAGATGCGTGTGGTTCCATCAAGTTGTCTAGCAGAACTAGCTCCGCAAACTCTGCACCATTTGTCAAAACAGTATTGTGAAAATGATCTGTTAATTATATTAGCTTGAAGCTCACAATAATAATTCATACCAATTTAGCATTGAAATGAACAGCAAACTTTTTCATATTCTCTTTTTCATATTCCTTTTGTCATATACATACTGCTTCTGCATTGAAATGTATTTTCTCTTCTTTAATTACTTGTGTATTCCTCACATTGAATATAATCTACACAGTTCATCGGTGACCTTCAAAGGTACCCAAAGGGTTGGTGTAGGTTTATAGGAGGGCCACATTTGCCCGCCAGGTCGAATCTTGATCTTTTTAGACAATCTAGCACTTAAGGAGCAATTTCAGGATTACAATTTTATTTTAAGTTTGGAGTAATTTCTAACAAGATTATTTTTTATCTTAAATTCTAACAACAATATTCTGTCCTAAAAGAGAGAGATTTTTATTTTAAAGATCTATTCAATCTCAGGATTGAAACTATGTGCATGTTTTAATAAATTATTAAAACATGCAAATATGTGTGTGAGTTGCACATGTATGTCTGTCCTATTCCCTCCAAGGCACATAAGCCCTTTAGCACATAATTTCTTGTATTAAATCGTTCATAGTCAAGAAAAAGCGTTTCCTGGAAAATAAGAAAAAAAAAAAGCCTTATTCAGAGAAACAATATGGGCAATGCTGATAACCAATTGAACAGTTTGGAGACAAACCTCCTTGCCGTTGCAAAAGCGGAACCAATTTCTTACAAAAGATCGATTTGTATGTGACCAGAGGAGAACAAAATAGCGCTTGGGTGTGTTTAACAATTATAGTTTTGTAGTGCCTCGCATTACAATAAATGAAAATATTCGCACTACTGCCACGTAAGTGAACTTAGCATTTTGTTGCGCTGTGTCAGACTCATTTACCAGTTAGACGAATAAAACTATATCCTGTTTCTTGATTCCAGTTCCATCGTACTTTGAGCCTTGATAATTAATTAGCGAAAATTCAACACGGCATTGAGGACGGCCCGTGTCTCTTTTATATGGCAGCTTAATGATCTGGACACCGGTCTCCAACAATGACTGAGGAGCTAAGAAACAGCCCAGCTTTTGTACAACAGGGTTTAGAAACTTGGAAATTATTAGCAAACTACCTACCCACTATAAAGACATCATCTCACGGTTCCTTTGCATAGTCTTTTAGTGTTTTGTTTTTTAACATGAAAAATCTATTTTAGCCATGTGTCCATCCTATAGATGGGTTGACTTTCTGTGGGGAATATTCACAGCCATAACCCATACGAGAGACACTGTTAACAACACGTGGTGCCTGGCCCCCAGAGGAGGAAACCGCGCAACATAGAAAGTCTCACCATGCTTCACTCTTAATGTTATTACAGAAGTACGTATCTGGATCATATTTAACAAATACATTATAGGATATGTATTCATTTACAACAATAAATGAACGACCAGCCAGCCCGCGGGCGGGTGGCTAGGCTTGTGTGTCCTTTTGCGTCCCATGGGGGGGCCGTCGTGCTCGTCGTGCCAGGGCTGGGAAGGCGTTCCGTCTGGTCCTGTCAACCTGAGTCCTGAACCTGGCTGGCTGTGCTAGGGGGGCGGTCTCCTGTCATCGCACCGGGCTGCCGGGGTACCTGGCCTCTGACGCTCTCGGTGCGCGGGGCGCTCATCGCTGGGGGGTCGGGCTGTGGGTGGGGGTGCCGTCTGCCGTCCTCTGTTCCGGGTCCGCATGCTTGGCAGCTGGGGGCTGACCAGGGGCCTGATGGAGGCGCAGAGCTGGCCGACATGGTGGAGGCGCATGGTGGACGCTCTGCGCCCTTGGCTGATTGCTGTAGGTTGGCTGCCACCAGGTACAGGAGGTGGGCGCACTGGGGCGCGGTTGGTTCCGGGGGGAGGGGAGGGTGTCTGTGTGGTTGCTCCCCGGATCGATCCGGTCGTGACTCGGCTATCTGTCCCAGTGCCAAAGCTCATATTCAGCACATACACCACACAATATAGGGAGGGCTTGCAGGATGGGCGGGGTGCAGGCTATGTGGGTGGGGACGCAGTGGGTAGCTGCCATCTTGCCCTTTGCCTCTGCTTCTCTTCTGTCCCAAAATTTTAATACAACTAACATTAGCTTAGAACACATAAACTCGCACACCAATCCTTACATCGAGGTGCCCTGTGCTGGGCTGACGCTGCTATGTGTATGGGCACTTGGCACTCACGCCAGGCGGGCGTCTGGTCGGCTGCAGTGGGGCAGGCCTCCTCCTTGTGCGGGGCTTTGGTAGGCATGGGGGTCCCGCCGGCTCGCCCATGGGGCAGGCGACTCGGGCGGGGCGTCGGTCTGTCACCGTGGGGCCGGAATTCGGGGCAGCGGTCCGTGCCTTGCGCCTGTGGCCCGTGTTCTGTGCCGGCAGCTGCGTCTTGTGCCTGCACCCAGGGTTGGTTGTATGTGTGCGCCCCTGGGGAGCAGTGTCTCGTCGTGCTCCCTGGGACTGGGTCATGCTCCTCGGGGCTGGGCTTGGGGGTTGATCCACGGCCCTCTGGCTTCTCTGGTAGCCCGGGGGTCTTCTGTGGTCACAGGGCACGGTACCCGGGAATTTCCTACAGCCGTAGGGTGTCCGCAGGGCTGCGGAGTTCGGGGGGGCTTCGGGCCCCTTCCGCTGCTTGGAGGCTCCGCAACATATTACCAACCTTCTACACCCATGCCAATGGGGATAAGTCATGTACACTCACCGGTGGACGTCACACACACACACACACACACACACACACACACACACACACACACACACACACACACACACACACACACACACACACACACACACACACACACACACACTTCAAACGCACCCCAGCACACTCCTGGTTGTATTCCTCTCCTTTCCTCCCTCATTTGCTGCCATAATTATGACAGTAAGAGGCCACGTGACAAGTTGTAGTTCCAGTTTTCCTGGACCTAATTCATTGTTTTTCAATACATGTTGTCATCCAATGTTCATGTTTTTGTGTAAATGTTATATGTTTCTATGTTTATTTGTCTCACCGTAGGGATTCTCCCCCTCTTGGAGTACATGGTAAATATTTCTAAAAAGAGGGGGGTTGGTGGTGGCTCTCCATAACCAAAACTGTGCTCTTGTCATTCTATAGGTCATCCACAGGACAGAGTTATTGCAGCAGTTCTTGATGATTTAAGAATTAATAAAGAGTTGCATTGCAGGTTGAGAACTTGAACTCGTCTTGCAGACTAACTCTGTCCTGGATGCAAATGGCATACAAATACTCTGTGTTGAATGCCCAGCATGCTGATAGCACAGGTAAAAAAAATAAAAATAAAAAATACAACAATAAATGAACAAAAACGCTCTCAGACGGGTGGCGGCTCGCATCGTTCTTAGAAAGCCGGCTCATAGACCTGACACATAACTACTCGCCGCTCAGGGTGGGCGTGGTGTGGAATGGACCTCCCATTCATCACGCGAACGGTGATGGGCACCAAGGCACGGCAAGTGATGAAATATATACGTAGAATTGAAAAAAAAGCAATTTTACTTTTTTTGGAAAGAGCAACTTATTCCTTTTTGGTATCGATCATATTGACGCTTGAATCGATCTGCAAAACAAAATGTAGTAAAGGTAGTATGGATACTTTTGGTATCGAGCCAACCACCCCTTGTTAAAAAACAAGTTCCCTGGCCCAAAACCAACACCACCAAGAAAATGGAAAAAGCAGCTTTAAATATACTGTGGTCTCAACCATTTTGTTAATACACAGCGATGCTACAAAACAGCAGGTGAGATTTAAAGTCAGCTATTTACATTAATTATTTAATCAAGCTTCAATGTACAATAACTCTACAAAGACAGCATAGAGTTAATCTTAAACTACTGGCTGATGGAGAACATACAATTAAAGAACTAAGAAAAACAACCCTCTGCTTCCCCCTCTCTTCCGATCCGATTTGGTAGAGTGCAACTACCAACACCAAGTGCATATGCTAGGAGCGCTCACTTTGTAAATTTTCTGAAATCTACTAACTTTTTTTAAGTCAGGCGTATTACAACTACCTTCACTTTGATATACACCGATCAGCCACAACATTAAAACTGCTGGCAGGTGAAGCGAATAGCATTGCTCATCTCGATTCAATGGCACTTGTCAAGTGTATTAGGCAGCAAGTGAACAGGCAGCTCTTGAAGTTGAGGTAGAAGGATCTGAGTGACTTTGACAAGGGCCAAATTGTGATGGCTAGATGACTGGGTTCAGAGCATCTCCAAAACGACAGGTCTTGTGGGATGTTCCTGGTATGCAGACCGACCTAAAGTGGTCCAAGGAAGGACAACCGATGAACTAGCGACAGGGTCATGGTCGCCCAAAGCTCAATGATGCAGGTGGGGAGCGAAGTCTAGCTTGCCTGGTCTGATCTCACAGAAGAGCTACTGTAGCACAAATTACTGAAACGTTAATCCTGGCTATGATAGAAAGGTGTCAGAACACACAGTGCATTGCAGCTTGCTGCGTATGGGGCTGCGTAGTCGCAGACCGGTCAGTGTGCCCATGCTGACCCCTGTCCACTGCCGAAAGAGCCTACAATGGGACGCTGAGCCTGGTCTGATGAATCAGATTTTCTTCTACATCATGTGGATGGCCAGGGTTAGGGTCCATTCCGATTAAGCAGTTGTGGGATGTGCCTTCTGGCTGTGCCCCCGGAGGAAGGACAAGCCAGGATGGGTTAAACGCAGAGGCCTCATTTCACCCGCCACCATCCAAAACATGTGCCTGTGTGTGTGTGTGCATGCATGTGTTGTAGTGTGGTGTGGTGTGTGACGATTAAAGATTGTTCTTCTTCTTCTATTGGCCATGCATCCGGGCTGACGTGCAGCAAGTGCCAGCTGGTGAATCCTCCAGCTATTCCCAGAGCACCGTTGAGGCCCCTCCCCTTAGTTGAGACTCAGGGCTATCGACGCCCCTAAGCGCAGTCCGCATTCTGTCTGTGAGGATGCTGCTCACTCTGCATTCACCCACTATCGTGACCATAAGCTCCGCTTCCAATGCCCAGGGCATTCAAGATGTGCTTGTCCTGACCACACAATGTCAACCACCTGTCAGCAGTCTGACGACTGATGGGTCTGCACTTAAGGGGAGGATGGTGTCGATCATGATAGTGGCCCTCCCAGTTGTGAAAGCAACGACTTGGAATCTTTGTACAGCTCTCTATGTTCTTTTGCGTCTTCTGGGAAAACTGCCATATTCCAATTGACACACAAGCTTCAGAAAGGTGATAGTTTGTTTTATGCTATGATTGACAGTGGCTCCATGTCATGTTCTCTGAGTGAGACTGCTGAGTGAGACTACGCGTCTCTTGAAATACTGCACCGATATGAAGAAAAGTCCTGCTGATGACATTATCGTAATTGCTGCTGGAGGGCACCATGTCACTCCGTCGACAGTCTATGATTTACAGGTGACTGTCTATGGTTTCAAGCTGCTCATTCCAACAATGATCATCCCAGGACCGACAGACAACATGATTATTGGCAGCAATTCAATCAAAAAGCTCATACAAGTGATGAAGGTCTGATAATTACTGGAAACTATTGGCTACACCAGTTGATGTTGCCCAATGACGACTGCTGCCAGTTTTTGTCCATGCCCTCCAACTCTGAGAAATGGATGTGAGGACCCATGCCAGACAAGTTTGGTAAAGTGAAGCAAAGACAGAGTGTTACACTTGAACCAGTACGTGAACAGAAGCTTCCCCTTATCTCATCTCAATAAGATGGAGGAAAGGGGCATCACCCGAAAGTCACACAGTGAGTACGCATCATTGCTGGTCTTAGTATGAAAGAGTATATGGGAGTCTCTGCCCACAGGTAAGGGTTTCGGGAGGGTGACGGAGTCTTTCTGGCTGTGGTGCGCCAACATGGCGAGAGTTTTATTGTCCATTTCGATATATGGCATGCAGGTCACAATTATATTCTGTATATCAATTGAGGATTATTATAATGATGCAGATAATAATGATCCTCTCGGGCGGAGGAGGAATGGCGTTCCGCTGCTGGTCTGCTCCCGAGCCTGTGCGCTGATCTCCTCTGTCAGACAGAGGTTGGTTGTCATTGGTCTCCCCCTGCCCCCTCTGGAGGACATTTACCAGTCCAGGTGCTGCAGCAGGACCTAAAACATTGTGAAGGACATCACACACGCTTGTCACCACTTGTTCACTCTGCTGCCCTCAGGAAAATGGTATAGGTCACTAAAGGCACGCACTGGCAGATTGAGGAACAGTTTTTATCCAACAGCAATCAGTGAACTCAACTCTGTCTCGCCTCTGCCAACGTGTGACATCATAACAAATCAGTGTCACTGTAGACGGAATGCCATAAGCCACTTTATATTTATACTTTTCTTTTAATATTGTTTTATATTGTGTAATATTGTTTTATATCGTGGGTGTGTGTGGGTGTGTGTGTGTGTGCATGGTGCGGGTTATGGGGAGGGAGGGTGCGAGAGAGTGTAAATTTATGTAAATGTGAATCTATGGGTGGGTTTTGGGGAGGGTTATTTTGTTCTGTGTGCCACATGCAATGACAATAAAGGCATTCTGATTCAGATTCTGATTCTGATTTATTATTGTAATCTATCTTCATATGTGACCCAGCGCAGCAAAACCTGCCACGTCGCACATTTCTAAAATGGCCAGGAGCAGCCAAATAAGTTGAAAAAACCTTTCTTGAAGGAAAATGAGACGTATTTTCAAAACCGAGTTTGATTTAAAAAGAGTAGAAAAATGTTAAATATTCCCATTAGATTACATGGGGAAATGCAGTGTACCGAGACTCTGAATAGCGCTGAACAACGCCGATTAATCGTTTCCTTTAAAGCGACCATTCAGGTGAATATCATTCCTCCATATTCCATGTTAGGTGAAGTCACAATGTGAAACCATTTTGACAAAATTCAACCTTTAAATCGTACTACTTTTACACACACACGCATTGCACTGCTGCCTCACAGCAAGAAGGTCCTGGGTTCGATTCCCGCCTGGGGCGCTGTTGGCACCGTGCTCCGGCGGGTTATCTCCCAAATAGGAGCCTTTCTGTGTGGAGTTTGCATGTTCTCCCCGTGCTCACATGGGGTTTCCTCCACCTCACGTCAGTAAGGACCCCCCTCAAAAACATGCACACATCATCGTCTGACCAGCGATGGACACTCATCACCTGGTCCCCGGGCGTGTCCACTGGATGCCCACTGCTCCTGGCTGTGCCCCCGGAGGAAGGACAAGCCAGGATGGGTTAAATACAGAGGAGCCATTTCACCGGCCATCATCCAAAGCATGTGCATGTGTGTGTGTGTGCAAGCATGTGTTGTGTTGTGGTGTGGTGTACTGTGTGACAAATAAAGATTGTTCTTGTTCTTCTGTTCTTGTTGTTGAGGCTATTCAACATCCCTCAAAACACAAGAACAAAGCAGTGATTGGGGCATTCAGCGTTATGTTAATTAGCCATGTGGCTTTGGCTACCCCATTTGCATTCTGGGAGGTAGCTGAATAAAGCAAGTCTGGGCGAAACTTTGAGGGTGATTATATCAGAATCACAGTTTGCCACACCCTTGTCATTAACAAGTCATAACTTTAAAAATATTTGCTTGTTTTACACAAGTGACTCTTTATTTGGAAGCTCTGATTCTCCACTTTCAAATGATGCAGCCAAATGACCCAGTATTCACTTGTTTTTATTAAATGCATTTTGCTTGCTTGTTTGCTTTGTTTGTTTGCTATGCTTTTATTGTTACTACCTGCTATCAATGTAAAGCACTTTGAGTTGAATGTTATGTATAAACGGTGCTATACAATTGAAGGTTATTATTATTGTCAATAAAGCAAGGTGTAAAATTATCCCCTGAGTATGGTTGAAATTGCCAGTTCCACCCACCTTTGGTTGATAAATAAACAAGAAGGATATTAGAGATATAGGTGTTCCCTTGCCAATGTTTCCATACTTTTCTCTATGGCTTTCTGGAAGGGATCAAACTCATTCATAACTATGACTATCGTGAAGTTCCCATTGTCAGAGGAGTCAACCCTTTTACTGTACTGAGGTCAAGTGAGGTCAAGCGTCATTTCCAACAGCTGCCATTGAATTTGTGTTGCGTTCCGTAAAACAAAAAATTTTGCTCTTGTCATCTTATAGGTCATCCACAGGACAGAGTTATTGCAGTGGTTCTTGATGATTTAAGAATTAATTGTCAGGGTTCGCCCGGAGCCTACCGGCATCGGCCACTAGATGCCGCCAGTACTGCCTTTTCAGGGTTGCTCTGCTTCACCTATTTCTGTTCCTGATTACCCTGCCTCATTAGGTGATATGTTTCACCTGTGTCTCGTTTGGTCGTCCCTATTTAGACCCTGTCGTTTGTGTCCTTGGGCGCTCAGTCTTGAGATTGTCTAACCTCATGACAAGGCTCTTGTTCCAAGCTCCCGAGACGTCTTATTTGTTTTTCCCCAGTTTTTGTACTTCTTTTGAGTAAACCTCTATTTTTGCCACCTTGCCTCTGCCTTGTTCTCTGCACCTGGGTTCACTCAGCATACCTCCTTACAGCAAGACTGAGCCACAACATGGACCCAGCAGAGAGCCAGCCTCCAGAGGTGGAGAGCCTGCGGGTGGCCTTGACGAACCAGGGGACTGCGATTAGCCGTCATGAGCGGGTTCTCCAACAGGTCCTGGACAACCTGCAGTCGCTCGCCCAGGCCGTCCAACAGATTCAGGCACAGGCTCCACCTATGGCCCCTGCGCCAGCGCTGCCTCCCATGGACCCGCGTCCTCCAGATCACCGCGAACCACGACTGCCGGCGCCAGAGAGGTACGACGGTAACCCAGGGGGTTGTCGTGGCTTTCTGACACAATGCTCCCTGGCTTTCGAGCTCCAGCCGTCACAGTTCCCCACCCAGCGCTCACAGGTGGCATACGTGGTCACGCTACTCACCGGCAAAGCACTCTCCTGGGCCACAGCCATCTGGAATCGGCAAACCCCGGCCTGCTCCAGCTACCAGGCTTTTGCCGGGGAGATGCGCCGAGTGTTTGACCACTCAGTCAGTGGGAGGGAGGCGTCGACACGGCTACTCCGGCTCCGCCAGGGGGGACAGAGCGTGGCGGACTACGCCATTGCATTCCGCACCCTCGCCGTGGCGTCCGGATGGAACAGCGAGGCACTCATCGCGGCCTTCCAGGAGGGTCTCAATGAGGGTGTCAAGGACGAGCTGGCATCCCGGGAGGCGCAGGAGGACCTGGACACGCTCATCGATACAGCGATTCGGGTGGACCACCGCCTCCGGGAGAGACAAGGGGAACGCTTTTTCCCCGCTTCACCAAGACCAGCGCGCAGAGCGGCTCTGGGGACGAGGCCTCCCGAGCATCCCCTGGCTATCCCGAGCTCGCCTCCAGCATCAAGGAAGGAGCCGATGCAAGTAGGCAGCACACGGCTCTCTCGGTCCGAACATGACCGGCGGATGAGAGAGCGCTGCTGCTTGTACTGTAGGATCCCGGGGCATTTCCGTTCTTCCTGCCCTGAGCTCTCGGGAAAAGCCAACTCTCGTCCAGGGTAGGGAGAGCTGTGACGAGGCCAACCTTCTCTCCCGAGCTCGAGGCGACCGGGGTCCGGCTGGCTGCCTCCCTCGCCTGGGGAGATCAACATCACTCCCTCCAAGCTATGGTGGATTCCGGCGCTGCAGGTAGCTTCCTGGATGTAGGGCTAGCGCTGCAGGTAGCCTCCTGGATGTAGGGCTAGCAAAGGCCCTAAAGCTCCCTCTGGCACCTCTAGAGCAGCCGGTGACAGCCCTGGATGGAAGACCACTGGGTTCCGGTAGCGTGTGCCATCTCACCGCCCCCCTTTGGCTGTCACTGGAGGGAAAACATTCAGAGGTAATCCAGCTCCACCTCATCCACTCTCCTGAGTTTCCACTGGTCCTGGGCTACCCATGGCTAGCCCGTCAAAACCCACATCTGGACTGGGCCTCCGGGCGTCTCACCGAATGGGGTCCTGCCTGCCACACACCTGTCTTCGTTCTAGTCCGTCTTCTCATCCTCTCGAGTCTCCAGTCCGTGTCCAAGCTCGGGCCCCTTCCCAAGCCCCTGCCCACTCCGGGGTTCCTGTCCGTGTCCTGGCTCCAGTCCGTATTCAAGGTCCCATCCCTCCCGAGTTTTCACGAGTGCCCCACGAGTATGCCGATCTGAGGGAGGTCTTCAGCAAGAGACGGGCCACCACGCTTCCTCCCCATCGGTCCTATGACTGCGCCATCGACCTTCTGCCTGGCACCTGCCCTCCTCGGGGACGTCTCTTCTCTCTCTCTGCCCCTGAGACTACAGCCATGGAGGAGTACATCCGGGGGGCGCTCACCTCAGGTTTCATCCGCCCTTCTACCTCCCCGGCGGGCGCAGGGTTTTTCTTCGTGGGTAAGAAGGATGGCGGCCTGCGTCCCTGCATTGATTACCGTGGTCTGAACAAGATCACGGTCAAGAATCGCTACCCCCTTCCTCTCATGTCCACATCTTTCGAGCAACTGCAGGGCGCCACCATCTTCACCAAACTCGATCTTCGAAACGCATACAATCTCGTCTGTGTCCGTGAGGGGGATGAGTGGAAGACCGCCTTCAACACACCTACCGGCCATTATGAATACCTGGTCATGCCTTTTGGATTGGCCAATGCTCCCGCTGTCTTCCAGGCCTTTGTAAACGACGTCCTCCGTGAGTTTCTCAACCGCTCCGTGTTCGTCTACATCGATGACATCCTCATCTTCTCCAGGACCCTTCCCGAACACATACAGCATGTGAGACAGGTCCTTCACCGCCTGCTCGCCAATGGCCTCTATGTGAAACTGGAGAAGAGTGAGTTCCACGCCACCACTGTTCAGTTCCTGGGGTGTGTCATCACCGAGGGTCACGTCCAGATGGATCTTGCCAAGACCGAAGCCGTCCGGGACTGGCCACCACCCACCTCGGTCAAACAGGTGCAGCGCTTCCTCGGGTTTGCCAATTTTTACAGGCGATTCATTCGGGGTTTTAGCACTGTGGCGGCTCCCCTCACCGCCCTCACTAGGACATCCACAGCCCGCTTCGCCTGGACTGCGGAGGCTGAGGGGGCGTTCAGGGCTCTCAAGATGCGGTTCACCGCTGCCCCTGTCCTGGCCACACCAGAGCCTACCCTACCCTTCGTGGTGGAGGTGGATGCTTCCGATGTGGGAGTGGGGGCCGTTTTGTCCCAAAGGACTCACGACAAGAAGCTCCATCCATGTGCTTTCTTCTCCCGTCGACTCACCCCAGCGGAACGGAACTATGACATAGGGAACCGGGAGCTACTGGCAGTCAAACTGGCATTGGAGGAGTGGCGGCACTGGCTGGAGGGGGCCCAACACCCATTTGTCGTCTGGACCGACCACAAGAACCTGACATATATTCAGGATACCAAACGCCTCAACTCCCGTCAAGCCCGATGGGCCTTGTTCTTCAATCGGTTCAACTTCATCCTGTCATATCGTCCCGGGTCCAACTCCCCGAGCCCATTCTCCAGAGCTCCTGCATCTTGGCTCCGGTCCGCTGGGGAATCGAGACGCAGGTCCGGAAGGCCCAAAGGAGGCAGGCGGATCCCGGCAGCGGGCCCCCGGGTCACCTGTTTGTCCCGAAGGCTGTCCGTTCACAAGTCCTGCAATGGGGGCATTCATCCCGCCTCACTGGCCACCCGGGGATCTCCAGGACCCTCGAGTTCCTCCGCAGGCGTTTCTGGTGGCCTACCATGGAGCAGGACGTCCGGTCCTTCGTCGCTGCCTGCACCATCTGCACCCAGAACAAGAACCCCCGGTCACGTCCCATGGGGCTGCTGCATCCCCTTCCCATCCCCAGTCGGCCCTGGTCACACCTCTCAGTGGACTTCATCACCGGCCTTCCACCATCTCGGGGCCACACCGTCATCTTCGTCGTGGTGGACCGGTTCTCCAAGGCTTGCCGCTTTATTCCTCTGCCCAAACTCCCCTCAGCTCTGGAGACTGCTGAGCTCATGGTGCAGCACATTTTCAGGGTGTTCGGCCTGCCCCTGGACGTGGTGTCAGACCGTGGCCCGCAGTTTGCATCCCGGTTCTGGAAAGCGTTCCACCAGCTCCTCGGCGCCTCCGTCAGCCTGTCCTCCGGTTTCCACCCTCAATCCAATGGCCAGACGGAGCGGGTCAACCAGGACCTGGAGACAACACTGAGGTGCCTCGTGTCCTCCAACCCTGCCTCCTGGAGCGACCATCTAGTGTGGGCGGAATACGCTCACAACAATCTGCGCTGCTCTTCCACTTCGTTTTAGTGCCAGTTCGGGTACGTACCTCCTGTTTCAGGAGCAGGAGGCGGCGGTGGGAGTGCCGTCAGCCCAGCGGTTCGTCCAGCGGTGCCGACGGACCTGGCAGAGGGCTCGTCAGGCCCTGCTGAGGACATCCCGGCAGCAGCAGATCCAGGCCAACCGACGGCGCAGACCAGCGCCTATGCTCCGTCCGGGCCAGAGGGTCTGGCTGTCCACCAAGGACCTTCCATTACGGGTGGAGTCACGCAAGCTCGCGCCACGGTATGTTGGGCCCTTAAAGATCGTGCGGCGGGTCAATCCTGCCGCATACAGTCTTCTGCTCCCCAGGTCCATGAGGATAAACCCCACCTTCCACGTGTCGCGGCTCCGACCGGTGGTCACCAGCACCTTGGCGCCCACCACAAGGCCTCCTCCGGCGCCTCGCATCATCGACGGTCAGCCCACCTACACGGTCCGCCGGCTCCTGGACTCCCGCCGGGTCCGCGGGGCCCTGCAATACCTGGTGGACTGGGAGGGGTACGGGCCGGAGGAGTGCTCCTGGGTTCCGGCCCGGGATATCCTGGACCCCTCTCTGATCCAGGATTTCCGCCGTCGCCGCCCGACACTCCCTGGAGGAACGTCGGGAGCCGTTCCTAGACGGGGGGGTCCTGTCAGGGTTCGCCCGGGGCCTACCGGCATCGACCACTACCGCCAGTACTGCCTTTTCAGGGTTGCTCTGCTTCACCTATTTCTGTTCCTGATTACCCTGCCTCATTAGGTGATATGTTTCACATGTGTCTCGTTTGGTCGTCCCTATTTAGACCCTGTCGTTTGTGTCCTCAGGCGCTCAGTCTTGAGTTTGTCTAACCTCATGACAAGGCTCTTGTTCCAAGCTCCCGAGACTTCTTATTTGTTTTTCCCCAGTTTTTGTACTTGTTTTGAGTAAACCTCTATTTTTGCCACCTCACCTCTGCCTTGTTCTCTGCACCTGGGTTCACTCAGCATACCTCCTTACATTAATATAGAGTTCCATTGCAGGTTGAGAACTTGAACTCCACTTGCAGACTAACTCTATCCTAGATGCAATGGCATACAAATACTCAGTGTTATATGCTCAGCATGCTGATAGCACAGGTTAAAAGTTTAACAAATAAATAAATAATAATAATAATTTGTGTTGCGTTATTCATTGTGTGATTACATTGCTATTGATATCACCCTTTTTTGAAAGAGATCTAGATAGACGGAGAGACCGATAGATCAATAGACATATAGATAGAAAAAGTAGTACACTTTTCTCAAGAGGTGTGGTTGTGCAACCTGCGTCATGAATCATAGAGATTTTTCTCGATGTTTGACCTCTCCCAAAAATGTACAGGGTCCACCCACTTCCCAAATCCCGATTCAAACCCTGCCTGTGAGGGATGGGACACAATTAAATAAGTTATTTGTTTGTATGTTTTATCCTTCGTTTGTAGTTTGTTAATTCAGACAACCTCTTCTCAACATACTATTTCAAAAAACACCCGTCTGGTGTTCCCTGAGTTCAAAACTATAATCCCTTTAGTAGTGGAAAAAAAATCATAAAAGAAAATCATCACCAGCATACAGGTGGTCAATGTATGCTTACTTTCAGCCACAACCCAGCAACGATAGCATTCCCAGGAGTGCAGGCGGGAAATGTGATACATTGAATCTGGAGGTGTCATCTGGTTCCTTTGTGTTTCATCAGCAGACACAGAGGCTGCTCATGGCGCGAGGGTCGTACTGCAAAAGATGTCCGCCAGACACATTGGCAGCAGAAGAGACAAATCGATTTCCTGCTCAGAGGCACCGAGAGGGTAAGTGGAGGAGGGCCCCCTCCAAGCAAAGCTTTTATTAATTAATAGCGTCTCGGGAGGAGATTACATGATATGATTCCTGCTTCCTCATCACGGCCAGGCGGCTAATGACATGTGAGGGAATGCATCAACCCCAACCCCATCGACCTCCTCTCCACTGTATACATACAAATATAATAGCCTGAGATATCCTATTCTCCTTACTGTAAATAACATAAAACACCCCAATTTTTCCACATTTCATATCTAAATGTGAGGCTACTTCATCATTGGTACCATCAGGAAGTGTGGGACGCCTCCAAGGTTATCTCACCTTTGTCTGCATTCCCCGGTGGAGTGAATGATCACATTAGGTGGCAGCACTGAGGTCTTGTGCACAACCGTGTTGTCTAATCGCCCATTGTTGCATTAAAAGAAAGAAGCCAGGACTGTCTGCTTACTTAAAAGAATACATAAATGCCATCTCCGAGAATAAGAATAGCTGGTCCAATGGCATTCTCTAAAGCCTTCCAGCTCTTTGTTATCACTCAAGTTTCAAGACGCCCTTAAGCACCTCTACTAAAATGAACTCACTTGATAAATAAACGTTCTCAGCATCTCCCCCCCACCACCCTTGCCTAACTTCACCATCTGAGTGAAAGGTAACATTTAACACCACAACATTGTGTACTGGCGTTTATTGCCTGCCTAAACCGTACATCTGGGGGGGTAAGGTCACACAGCGCAGTTCTCGCAGTTCTAAATGGTCAGGTTCGAATCTTGTCTTGCCGACCGTTTGCATGGGGATTTTTTGTTCTCCACATGTTAAAGAAATGAATGTTAGGCGAATTGGAGTTGTGTGCGGTGATGCACGTATTTATTTCTTAGTGGTCGGTTACCAGTGGTGACCAGCAATTGCGAGTTAAACAAAAAACAGCTTTCAAGTTTTTAATGCCATTTTGCAATAGCAGGTTTGAGTATTTTGTAGGTGTGTGTGCAGGTTGGTCCCAAGCTGGCCTGTGCACCACTAGTTGTCTGTAGTTCCAAGTTTCCTGTGGGTGTAGGGGTGGTAAAGAGTGGTGATGGCCATGCACCCATTCAGAGTGTCTTCCAGCCTTGTACCCAACTTAATAAGGCTGCAGCCACCCTGACCCAGTGAAAAAGTGGGTAAAGACAAAGCATAGACATTTGGAGGCTAACTCAATGTAATTGAAACTCACTGCATATAATGTTATATGTTAAAATAAGAGAAACACCAAGCAACATATACATTTAATGCAAATGGACCTAATAAGCCCAATCTTTGTCTCCAGAGCAGCTGCAGATCATCTTAGAATGCTGTCATACAACTCCTGAACTGTATGCAGTTGGATATTGCACCATTCTACGCGATGAAAGACCTCCAGGAAATCTACTTCACACCCAACGTTCATGTCAAGTGATTCTGGAGGCCATGGTGGGCATTGCCTCCATCCTGGTGTTCATGAAACCACTCTTGAATTTGTTTAGACATGTGCATGGAGGTATTTTCAGCCTGGAATATACTGTAGAATCATCATGAGGGACCTGTGTTTTCACCAAAGGGTGTACCTGGTCTTGTGAAATGGCCTCATAGTTCTCGGCAGTTATACGACCATGCAGACCAATTATTGAACCCAATGACTCCCATGAGATGGCTGCCCATTCATTACAGATCCCCCACCATGGTTAACAGTTGGGAACAGATATTGTGAGTTGAAGGCATCCTTTGGCTTTCTCCAAACGCAAACCTGTCTGGATGTAGGAAACAATGATGAAGTGGATTTATTAAACCATATTAAATGTTTCATTGCTCAAGAGTCCAGGCTTTGTGCTCCATACACCAGGTTATGTGATATTTGCGTTCTTCGAGGCAAACGGCTTCTGAATGGCAGTTGTTGTTAGCTGTTGACACTAGTTCATAAAAGGTGCTGATTCAATTCTGTTGTCAATTTTTAAACGGTCATCCCTATCAGTGAGCTTAAACTTGTGTCCCATGTGAGTCTCTTTGGTGAAGCAGTTAGTCCATGTTTGCCAAGTGCTAGCTTGGTTTTTAAGGTTACTGCCCTTGGTACGTTAAATAATTCTGCTGTGTTTCTAATCGATGACCTCACATATTCAAGGGTTATTGTGAGACCTCTGTTATAGATGACACATGGTTCTAATAGGCAATCAGTTTAATAGGATTCACCATTGCAGCTGCCTTTGTAATTGTGATTTAGTTAAACTTATTTTTCAGTTATTGTGTCTACCCCCTGCATTCTCAATTGGCCATTTTCTGCATATAGCATATTTTATAATTGACTATTTATGGAAAAAGTAGTTTTATCTGTTCAATCACATGATGGACATTATAAAGGGTAAAAAAAAAAATAATTCACGTAATTTACCCGAAAGCTGTTTCATGCAGCTATGGCAACTTCGGCTGAGGACTGGGATTATTTCATATCTGCTGGATATGAATTAAAGCACTTTTCTCCCAGTGTGTATTCCCTCTGCCTGCTCTGCTACAGAGATTAAAGACTTTATTTTTCCCATAAGTTTTATTTCTTAAGGCATGTTTCCTCTCAGGAGATTAGAGAGCTGTGTGGGCGGAGATAATATTGTCATGAATATAAAGAACTCGGGTTACATCACTTACAATTTTACAACACAATGTTCACGCTTGCACAAGGTTCAACATTTGCCATAATGGAGAAGCTTAAAAGCTCTTTTAGGAAAGGTTGATGCGTGCAGGTACTGTGAACCATTTATTTTGTTTTAGATAGATGCAATAATCCAGTCCTGAACATCCTTAATTTGGATGTTCACGGCCAATAATTCAATCATCCATCTACCATCGACCAACATTGTATAATTCCAGCTTCGTCATTCACTATTATGCTCTAGTAGTGTAACAATGCCTCACTGGATGCCAAGTTTCTGAATATGCATACATTTGCAGGAATAAAACATTAATACAATATAAATCAGCAGCATGTATTTACAATGCACCAGTGTGGGCAGGCGTTCAATAACGTCTGCATTTTCTCGTTCTTTGATTGGATGGGCAGACAGCGTAAGAACTAGCTAAACCGCATTCGTAGCGATCTTCACAAGCTAAAATATTTTCGTTATTAAATAGTTTTTTCAGCCCACAATGGCTGAAGGAGGAGAAGAAATTAATTCTGTCGAAGATATTATTTTAACGCCATTTTCAAGAGGGACTTTTCAAGAAAAGCTGGACATCATAAGAAAAGGGCGGCCTACACCGCAGCTAGCAAGTCTGTCCCAGCAGGGGAGAGGATTTGTCCGCCACTTTCAAATCCCAAACTACGAGCGGTACCCTTGTCTCACAGCCTCTGAGGAACAGTGCTAATTTTATTGCTGGGAATGTCTGTTATTTGCAACGGATCGACTTGGTGTTTAGAGCCATATTGGGTTTGCAAACTTGAGTTGTCAAACCAAGGCAGCAACGAGACACCAAAGCACGGCCGGACACTTACAAGCGACAGTGTGTTTGAAAACCTTCAGGGAAACCGGAGTGGACCAGCAACTCAACGAACAAATGCGCCGGGAAATGGAACTCCACAACGAAAAGGTGAAGAAAAATAGGGAAATATTGAAAGGACTGATCGATTGTGTCATATTTTTAGGTAAACAAGAACTTTCATTTCGGGGACATGATGAAAGCGCTGGATCCATAAATAGAGGCAACTATTTGGAGTTTCTTTCTTTTCTTGCTGAGAACAACACCGACTTACATTATCACTTGTCCACTAACAAAGTGTTTTGTGGGACGTCAGGCAAAATACAAAACGACCTGATGTATGCTACTGCTGAAGTGATGGGAGAAGAGATAAAAAGGGAGATTAATAAAGAACCCTTTGTCACTGTTATGGTGGACGAGACGACGGACGTGAGTAATGCAGCGCAGCTCCCACTGCTCCTGCGTTATGTGACGGACACAGGTGTCAAGGAGCGCTTTATAACATTTGAAGATGTTACTAGTGGCAAGCGAGCCCATGACATTGCTACTCTTATCGTCCATTTCTTGGAGGAAAATTAATGTCTGGATAACGTTGTGGCACAGTGTTACGATGGCGCACCTGTCATGTCATCTGGACTAAAAGGAGTGCAGGCTAAAGTTAAGGAGAGGGCACCTATGGCCTTATTCATACACTGCTATGCACATAAACTAAATTTTGTACTGACTCAAGGGGCCTCAAAGCTTTATTTTTGTTATTTTGTCATCATATCAGGTTAATATTGATGCTTCTGCTATATATGTATGTGGCGCAGCTCTGACTGCAGTGAAAGGAAACCTGTTGAATTGTGTTAATTAGGTTTCTTGCTTTAATAATGGCATTCATTCTTGCTATACTGTATGAAATACCTGTCTGTGATGCAACTTCCTGTTCTACTGTGTTTCTGTATAATATTGATGGTGTCTGTAAGCATGGTGTCATAATGATGGTATTAAGAGGTGGATTGATTTAGGTAGGACGCCACGGAAGGCCTAGGTGTAAAATTCACATCCCGCCACTGCAATGCACCCATGGTCTGTTAGCAGATGGTTCTATGCCAATATTGGCACCCGCCAAGAGACGATCTCAGTTCGAATGACAATATTGATGGTCAATCATTTTCGGAATGTTTAAACTGCTTATATTTCACTGAATATATTGACCCTTGATTTAATCATACTTCTCCCCACTCCCTTAATCCTCCTTCTGCCACTGTGGCAAGGGTAATTAAATATCTAACCTGGATAATGTTCCGCAAATTACAGTTAAAGAAGGCTGCCATATGCTCGCAATCTGACCCCCACCGGTGGGGCAATCAGACAGATCCTCAAAGCCGACCGCACTGACCCCCTGTATCCTCTTAGTGGAGCAGAGGCAGCAGAGTCAGAAGGGTCTGACACGACAACAGTAAAAGCTGTTATTGGAAATGGGGTGTTTCTGGTTAAAAACACCGACACCGACACACACACACACACACATCAAAACAAAATCACAGTGATCCAGCCAAGCAAAGATATAGCCAATATGTCATATTTTTGTATTACATTTTCAGTTAGCCTAACAAAGCATTAAATAAGACATTATAAATATACTTAAATAGAGATGGACATTGAAATTCACGTATTCTCTTGTGTTGTCTTTCTTTTACTTTTCCTTTACTTCTACCAAAGTCACCCCTTACTGCTTGATATGTTGCACTCATTTAATCAAACCTGTGAATTTGTGAGACAACTATGGCTCAGTAAAGTATCAGATCTCAAGTATCCATGCCCTATCAACAGAATCAAATCAAATTAGCCAACAACGGGATGGCTTGTTGGAAACAAAATTAAAGGTGACTGGCTTTAAACAGTGGGGAGATCAGATTTGCTGAAAGAACCTCCTGGGATGTAATTTTGCAGCTATAAACACATCCCAGAGTTTTGTAAAAGGTTTTGCCGCGGATCAAGCTGGTACTAAATGAAACTGGCTTCAACTCTTCTACTTCAATGGGCCTGCTGTGTTTGTTTCATTTGTATGTCAACGGTCTCATCAGCCAGGCCCGGAGTGGCTAATCGGTAGAAGGGGGAAGGTTTCGGTTGGCCGCTGGCTGTTTGGCCGATGATGGAAGCAGGGTTACCTCACCGTCCACAGAGTGAGAATTCTCCAACAACAGCCTTTTAATTACAAAATAAAAGCTATTGGTATTGACATTCTTTAAGTTACGAAGTTCAATAGATTTATTTTTGTCATGGGAGGACTCAAACTAGGTCTATATAATTGTAGGATCTAGTCCTTGACCTTTTGAACTTTTATTTTCAAGTCAAAAGGCTTTGCAACACGTAGTTTATGTCCTAGTATTATTACCTAGTCTGAGCGTTTTTGTTTTGATAGAAAAATGAAATTTCAAATTTCAATAGAAGCCATTTTTTCTGATTTCTTCGTGATTAATGTCAAACCCATGGACACTGAAAAAGCTTGTAGAGTTTATAAAATAATTGTTCATAGTTTAAGAGCTAAAACTATAAATGTTGTCCATTATTGACTGTAACAACCCCCCTGGTGAGCAACATAAAACTCCTGGGCTTAAGATGAGTCCCATCAGCTGGTTTCAAAACAGTGCCGCCATTTTAATGTGCTGTTTTAAATTGAAACATATTCCTTGAGCCGCATGATCCCTTTCATATAAACACCAACATAAAGCGATTGACATTTGATTATTGATTGATGCTACACTGCATCATTAGCTCTCCAACTACTGGGAATGAACTTGTTGATAATCCAACAAGCTTTAAAATCTCTTGCAAATCGTTTGTATTTCCTAATGTAGCAAGTCGTACGTGTCTGCGAGATGCCAGAGAAATACAGATGATGTGTAAATCCAATGATGGATTTCTGTTTCACCCTTTAAATGCTGTACAATGGCCATTCATCAATGGCCACGCTGGACTTAGATTGAATGAAGCAATTACGAACAACTCAATAGTCCCTTTTACACAGCCTTTTCATGGCCCGAATGATGCGCCATTATTCTGCCTCGCCTTTCTGTAAAAAAGGTACGAACACGGAATGGGAGGGCATTGTTGATCCGATGCAGAGCCATCAGCGGATATAGTCACAGAGCCGAAACCGGGCTGAAATGATATCTGTTGAAATGGACAGCCGGCATGCCGGGATGTCACCTTTTGATAACGTGTTATATATTGTACGACCTGCCACCATGACTGCTGCATTCACGCAAACCGGAAATCATGTTGGTGAATGACAGCATGAAAAGCCAGGCAGAGAACCAACAACCAGGGCTGTTTTTTTGCTATACGCGGACTATGCGTTTGCATAGGGCCAGCAAAGCCACCAGGGGGCAACCAAGCTGCCATTTTAGCCTTAGCGTTTTTTGTTTTTCTTTAGAAATGAAAATTCAAGATTCAAGATTCAAGAGGTTTATTCGTCACATACATATACATACTTTCATACATATATGCAGTGAAATGTAATGCAACGCACCCGGTGATAACACACAATATGTCCTAGGAAAAAATGTCTTTTAAAAGACCAACTAACTGACATCTAAAACATAATACAGTAAGTCCAATACTGATAGAATAAAAATAAAAATATATAGAATAAAATAAAATACAGTAAAATAAAATGAAATAAAATGGAATAGATAAAGGGAATATGCTTATGTATATGGAATAGGCAATTATGTATATACAGATATGTGCATTAAAGTGGCATGTGAATAGAGTGAGGTAGTGTTTGGGATAATACTCCACTCTCCACTGCTCCAGAGTAGAAGGACCTGAGGATCCTCACCGAGACCCGGAATTTCCTCAGCTGCCTGAGGTGGTAAAAACGCTGCCTCACCTTTCTCACCAGACTGTCTGTATGTACAGTCCATGTTAAGTCCTCTGTGATGTGGACTCCCAGGTATTTGAAGCTGCTCACCCTGTCAACAGAAGTCCCATTAATCACCAAGGGCGCGTCCTCAATTGCGATCCTCGCCTAAAGTCCACAATCAGCTCCTTAGTTTTGCTGACATTCAGGTGGAGGCTGTTGTCCTGGCACCAGAGTGACAGGTCAGCCACCTCCTCGCGGTAGGCCTTCTCGTCGCAGTCGGTGATCAGGCCCACGACAACGGAGTCTTCAGCAAACTTTATGATGGTGTTGGAGCTGGACCTGGCCACACAGTCATGTGTGTACAGGGAGTACAGTAGGGGGCTGAGGACGCAACCTTGGGGGGATCCTGTGTTCAGGGTGAGGGAGCTTGACATGTGCTTCCCCACCCTGACCAGCTGGGGACGGGCTGTAAGGAAGTCCAGGATCCAGGCACACAGCGGAGCATTCAGTCCGAGCTCCTTCAGCTTGACAGCCAGTCTGGTGGGGACTATGTTGTTGAAAGCTGAACTATAATCAATGAACAGCATTCTCACATAGGCCCCCTTCTGGCCATCCAGATGCGTGAGCGTGGTGTGCAGTACCTTGGAGGCCGCGTCATCCGTGGATGTGTTCTGCTGGTACGCGAACTGCAACGGGTCCAAGGTGCGGGGGAGGGAGGCACAGATATAATCCTTAATCAGCCTCTCGAAACACTTCACCTGCGGTGAACACCGGAGCTAGCTGGTTAGCACAGGTCTTCAGTACTCGCCCAGATATGCCATCTGGGCCCCCAGCTTTCCTGGTGTTCACACGCATCAGAGCCTTCCTGACCTCATGCACGGACACTGAGAGTGCGCGCTCATCCCCAGCGGTGTAACTCCAATTTGCCGCCGAGCTAGCGGTGCTGTTGCCAGACTTGAACCGCGCATAAAAGGAGTTCAGTTGGTCGGCTTGGGAGGCGTCCACACTTGTGGCTGGGGAGGAGCTGCTGTTGTAATTCGTAATAGTCCGCAGCCCCTGCCACAAGCGTCTTGTGTCCCCCCCCTCCATCTGTAGCTCCACAGTCTCTCTGTACGTCCATTTAGCGTCCTTCACCGCCCTCCGCAGATTGTACGACGCCGATTTGTAATTGTCCATATTTCCGGATACAAGACCGTCGTTGTAAGTGGCCGTGCGAGCATTCAGAGCGCAGCGGATGGATTTATCAACCCATGGTTTCTGGTTTGAAAATCTCCGAACTTTCACCGTGGGAACGATGTTGTCTGCTAGCGTAGTTACAAAACTTACTACAATCTCCGTAAACTCGCTGATGTCACTTGAACTTGATTGGAAAATGTCCCAGTCTACGTCAGTCAGAGCGTCCTGAAGCACAGCCTCCGATTGGTCCGTCCACCGCTTCACTTCCCTCGTTACCACCAGTTCTCGCGCGATCAGAGGCCTGTAAACAGGAACCAGCGAGATCGTGGCGTAATCTGATTTCCCGAAAGCAGGGAGCGAGACGGTCTTGTATCCGTTCTTGCAAGGTGTGTAACAATGGTCCAAAGTTCTATCTCCCCTGGTGGCACACGTAATGTGTTGGTGGAAATTAGGCAGAACTTTTTTAAGGTTGGGATTTCTGTTCTGAAATCTGCACAACACATCGTACAGGACCGACAGAGCTGCGTCGGTGTCCGCTTGCGGTGGGATATAAACGGCTGTAATAATGACCCTGCTAAATTCCCGGGGGAGATAAAATGGACGGCATAGGATGGTCAGCTGTTCCAGGTTGGGCGAGCAGGAGTGGGAGAGGAATTTGGTGTTGTTGGCATTACACCAGCGGTTATTTACCATTAGGCAGACGCCTCCACCTTTGGATATCCCGACTCCCCTGTTCTGTCGCCGCGGAACACGGAGAAGGACTCGGCTGAACGTATGGCTTCGTCCGGCACCATTGGGTTCAACCATGTCTCCGTCAGACAGAGGACGCAACAGTCCCTTGTGTCTCGCTGGAATTTAATCCTCGCTCGAAGTTCATCCATCTTGTTCTCCAGGGACTGGACGTTGGCAAGAAGGATGCTTGGAAGAGGTGGACGGTAAGGTTGCATCCTCATTCTGACCCGAATGCCGCCTCGTTTACCTCGGTGCTTCTTCCGTGGGCCCGCTCGTGGAACAGCGGCTCCATTTTTGTTGTTGTTGTTCCCGCGTAGGATTTCCGCCGGCCACTCTGCTTCCACGGATACAAAGTCGTGTTTGTTTAGGGAAATTTTTATATCAATGAGTGCATCGCGGTCGTATGAGGTAACTGCCGATGCTTTTTTGGCGTACATTATGATAAAAAAATGGAAAAAAATACTAGAAAGTGCAAGAGTCAACTGGAGCGCCGGCGCAGGTGACCGCAAGGGGCGGTGCCACTATCGCCCCTTGCGGTAAAAAATGACCTGTCTCTTATGATAGAGGTCCACCGGAATCGTTGGCGCAGCGTATGGGCACGGCGTGCCGTAAGTGCAGGCTTCCTATTAAACCCATGTTAATCAATAGCTGCGGCTCCACCGGCCACGTCAGTCGCATGGGGTCCCCATGTAGCCACGCAGCATTTCCCTATTTTTGCATCAGAGATCTATTTTTTTTTTTTCAACTGCGCACGGCTATGCAACCCTTTTCAATAGAAACACATGCTAAAACTAAATAGAAATGTTTTTGTAAAGAGCGCAATCAATTTAAATGTTTTATGAGTCTACATTATACCAGAGACCTACAGTAGAGCTGCTGTCGGGTTTGCCTGTTATCAAGACCCGTTTTAAACACAAGGAACAAACACACTGTGTCTGTTTGTGTATGACTGTGGGGGGAAGGGGGAGAGGAGACAGGGGTTCAAGTTCATTGGTGGGTTGTTATAATGTGCATAAGTTCATCTGATTGGAGGGGAGGTATCCAGGATAGTGTAGAAGGAGAGAAGAGAGGGAAGTGAGGAGGGCACTGGGTGCAAGTGGAAGTAGAGAGAGTGTCTGAAGAGAAGTCCCTAATGAAAAGGCACACGGCCATCCCAAGGGGTTATTTTCCAACTGGACAACTCAACCCCTGGGGTAGTTGTGGGCTTCGCGGCAGGCAATAAAAGTGGCTTTGGCTTTACAGGGAGGTTCTGTCTGTGTCTCTGTCATTGTGTCTGCCTGGTCGACCCCACCACGCGTCACAGTATTATCAAAATGTGTTAAAAAAATATTTTAATCGCTGTTGTTTTCAATATTCTTCCTCAAATCGACGTGTTTGTGACACTTAACCACGTAGCCAGTGGAGCCCGTGTAAAACCACGATGCTGTACACTGCATCAATGTGTCCGGTGGACTTCTACCTAATTTATTTCATGTTCATTCTGTGTAATGGCCTAATTTATTTTATTTATTGTTTTTTTTATTTTTATTTTTTATGTTTGCCTTAATTCCCAAAATTTAACATAAACATTTGTGCATTTGGGAGATAATGCAGATTCAGTAATTTGAGTAAGTTTTCAGGAGTTTCTTGATGTGGGGGAGCCCCAGTGTTTCCCATGTATTATCATCTTCTGGAGGTTCTAATTGTCAACTCGAGATGTTTGATTTGAATTTGAGAGAAAAATTATGTTAAGAGTTTTTTTCACGGATCTAGCCTCTTTTCCTCTTAAAGTGCACCAGATTGATGCATTTAAATGTTAAATGCATGCCCCCGGGCCACCTTAGAGGGATTGGAATCCCACCACCATAGTTTCACAAAACAGTGGTCCCCAAACGACATTTTGCATAGTGCAACCAAAAAGCTAGGCAACAGTACACGGCATTTGCCCTGCAAAGTTAAAATATTGACACTTTTTGCTGTCCTGCGCTTCGGAATTACAGCCGGTTGTTATGTATGCGAGAAGCCGACTCTACTGCGCATGTCTGCTGCAGTCGCCTGCAGTTTCGTACTGCAGTGATAGAGCTGGCCATTTTCTCTGGAATATCACACTTAAATGGCTTAAATAAAAACCATGGATTGATATAAAAGTTGTTTTTTCTTTTTATTAATTGCATCAAGGCTGTTTTGCGCTTGTAGTGAGGAAGCAGATGGAGGATTTGGATGTTGTGGTTGATGGTCAAGTGCAGCGGTTCCCAACCTTTTCCGACTCATGGCCAACTTGAAAATCTCAAAAGGGTTGGCGGCCCAGAAGTAATCGGGGAGCCAAACAGTGCGTTCTCAGAGGACGTTTATTTCAACAATCAAATGCATTCAAATACATACAGTGCAGTAGTGGTAAAACAAAAAAGTGGCGGGTTAGAAATAACCTAATATACATGGAACTTTCGCGTAATCTTAGGAATGGTATCTAGGCTGTCTGAATGGCGCAGTGTTTTGATTGTAGCCTAACTACTAACGCCAGCGCTGATTAAACCAACAACAAGAGGAGCACATAAAATATTAACTCAACTCATGAGAAGGCTGATGTTGCGTGGCAGACAGCATATGCTTAATGTCTGGTTTAAGGGATGACAGTCTCAGTCGAAGATCTGGTTCAACATTCAGTTTATTCCTGAATTTCATCTTCAATGCCACAAGTGCCAATCGCACAGCTCTGTCGGACAGATCGGGATACTCAGAAGCACATGAAGCCAAAACTTTGTCAGGTATTTCTGTGAGAAAGTCAGTTTCAATGCGCTGTCGCAGGAGAGATCCAAAAGATTGTCCTTCTCTTTTGCGTTCAGGCCTGTGAGGGTCTCGTCACTGTGGCTGTCAAACGGGTTTTCGATCCAGCTGCAGTTCACATCTGGGATGGGGAAGTATTGGTCCTCAAACCATGCAGGTGCTCTCTGACATGATTGATCACGGTGACAGGAAGCCACAATTCTTCCTTTGTCAAAAAATCAGACAGATTCTCAAACGAGTCAAAGTTTGACTGGTCAACTCGCCTGGCTCACATATCCATTTTTCTTATGGTGGCTTCTATTTTATTCTGGACAATGAACATGGTCAATGGTTTTAATTGGAGACTGAGGTTGAGTCTATTTCAGTGGCGGAAAATGTTGGCCAGGTATCCCAATTTAGCCAGCCACTCAAAATCACTGAAGCGATTTGCGACTTCAAACTTTGTGTCGAGAAAAAATGCCCTCACCTCATCCCGCAATTCAAAAAGTCGCATCTGTACCTTCCCCCTTGAGAGTGTGTAACAGAAGCTGCTTATGGTCACTGCCCATCTCGTCACATTAAATGGAAAAAATAAACATGATTTCGGTGGCTTTTGATGAAGTTGACGGCTCTGACTGCCTCTTCGAGAGCAGTCTTTAGATCTGCAGGCATTTTCTGTATAACCAGCGCTGCTCTGTGTATACTGCAGTGGACAGATGCTACTAGTGGATCCACAGCTTTTACCTGGGTGATGACTCCACTGTGCTGGCCCAGCATGGCATGGACCCCATCAGTGCTCACTCCCACACATTTCATCACACACATCCCGTTTGAAACTATGAACGCGTTCAAAATGTCAAAAATGGCCACAGCAGTTGAACGCGTCGATAAAGATTTGCAAAACAGGAACTGTTCTTTTATCTCTACATTGTTTTCATACCTTACATAGGCAAGCAGGTTTGACAGATTTGTGATGACTGTTGATTCATCCAGTTGGAGGGCATAACAATGGCTCTCTCGTATGCTCATTATCAGCTGTTCTGACACATTCTATCCTATATCGTCAATCCTGCATCTGACTGAGTCATCAGACAATCAAATGAGGTTGATTGGCTTCGTGTCTTCTCTCCCAACATCACCCCCACTATCTCTTTTGTGGCGGGAACAATTAAATTCTCCCCGATTGTTTGACGCTTTCCAGCCTTGGCTGTGAGTCGGGCAACCCAATAGGATGCCTCCACTGCCTTTGCGTTCTCGGTGCCCATACATGACGTTTGGATGACTTTCTTCTTGCCCTGATACTCCGAAAAATTCAAGTGACTTGGACATGTACTGTTGGTTTTTTGTCTCGAGGTGATGGCGCAGTTTACATGGCTTCAGAGCTTAGTTTGATAAAATCTTGGAACACACCATGCACAGCGGTAATGGTTCGTATTCCGTGCCTGTCCAAAAAACATCCCAATGCTAAATATACAGTGCTATACTTTCTCCGAACCTTTCTTTTTTGTTTGACGAGCAGGACTGTCCTCCCTGTCCGATGTCCCGCCAGGATATAGCTTGTGGATGATGTACCAATGGCTTCTTTCCTTTTCAGTGTGCCTGATGTTAGCCAACCATCCATTTTGATTATCACCTCAAGTTCAAATATGAATAATTAACACCGGTAAAGAAGGGCTTCTATTGCCAGTGGAAACCTGTTGATTAGCTATTGATTACTGCAGATCATTCATGTCCACTGCCCAACATGTACGTATGTCACACTAAAGGCCAGTGCTGTTGTGTTACACGTCACGTCCCATGGTCACGCCTCTGAGTCCAGAAAGCCACCATGCTATCTAAAATAAAACACAGGGGCGGCATTATGCCGCCTTTGTTTGGTTCAGTGTAAAAAAGCAAGCCATGGTATTGATGGGTCTTCTTTACGACAGTATTGCGTGATCTGTATAAAAGCGTACCCCCAGTACGTTCAGCCAGGAGAATATCCCACCACAGATCCATCAGAGATGCAATGTAGTCCCCCCAACAGAGGCCAATATGTCAATCCTATTGTTAGCACTATGGCTCTGATGGATGAATTTACCATGCAAAATGCAGAATTGAACTCTTTGATCACTAGTATTCATTGACGTGGCAGATAGTGGTATATAATGATTAATGACGGCCTAAAGCTGATGTGATTAGCAATGAAGTTTATTCGCCTCAAGTTTACCACTCGTTGAAGCATCTTCATCGGTAGCTACAGGTTCCTGTAGTTAAAGTCTTATTATCCACCTGCCAGACATGCAAATCCCCTTCAAATAGAAACCTGTAATTATCCGATTCCACACAACCAAGTGTGTTATCAGACGATACGTGGGTGTTGTTGAAAATGAAAAGCCATTGATTAGTGACACTCTATCATTTAAATCTATTCCAGTCTCAGATTAGTCGACCATTGATCCGTGACAGCAATTTCACGCTTGCAATCCACTAATCGACCTAAGTGTAATATGCAGCCCATGGCAGGCTTTTTATGACCTACTCATTCATCCAATTGCCACCCTGCAGTAGAGCTTAACCTCAATGGTCACATCACACGTGGAAGCGGGGTGCATCGTATCTCTACATTAGAGAGGTGTTTCCTCTTTTTCCAGGGGTCATCTGTTTTTATTTTCGCTATCAAGTCTTACTTGAACAAAGCATTGGGAAAATAAAATTGTGTCTGAGTATGTGAATTTCATATTATATAAATTAATGCATCAATTAGTAGAATAGATTTATGTTATATCAACATTCTTTAAACCCTTATAAATGATCTTAAATGTAATGAATGTATATACAGAATATACAGTATCTTCAGCATGGACACCTTCATGTCCGGTACAGCCATGGTGGGGAGGCCCATCTTGCTGGCCACTTACTGGGACACTTCGGAGCTCAACCTAGTGGAGGCCGGAGCCAAGGGCAGGCTGGAGCTCGTCCAGAAGCTGGGGAGGCTCTCTCCGTCGTCGGAATGTCCAATGAACGTCCAATGTCCAATGACTCCGCCCGGCCCCCGAAGAATATGCCCTGCTCCGGTTCCTCGGGGATATGCATCGGGAAGGAAGGGTAGGGTACGGAGGCCAGGCTGGCGTTAGGAAGAGTGACGGCTCTGACGGGGCAAGCTCCTGTGTTAACACTAGCTAGGGAAGCGGGCTCGTCCTCTGAAATCGCTCATCCTTTGTGTCATCCTCTTGCCAGCGCTCTGCTCATCTCCTGACAGTGGCCAGGGGAAGCTGGACACAAGCTGGGCACTCCACGATCTGCGCCGCCTTCCCGGCACGTCGCGCAGGAGTGGTGGCAAGCCTTCTCCCTGCAGTGTCTGCAGTCAGGGTAAGCCCTCTGAGCCACCATGTTCTTTTGCTCCCCAATTAAGATAAGAAAAAATAATGGTGAGAAAACACTACTACACTACTACAAGGAATGGTGTCGAGATGGTGAATCACACCAACTCATACAAGTTATAAACCCGAAGGTGAAACAGTTAATGCTGTGAATTTCGAGAATCTTGAGTAGGATTCTTCTTACGCAAAGTAAGAAAAGAGGAAGATAGGAAGATGGACTGTGGAAATATACCCCCACGTATGGGGCGATAAGGGAACGCCGCTTCGTCACTTCCTCTGCCGTTCGGTGTGAATGTGGAGTCCTTGATTGGATTATTATGATCTGTTGTTCAGTCCCATAAGTAACAGATAGCAGTTCCTGCCAAAGATAACTAAAATCCTTAATTAAGTTAAAAAAAAAACCTTTATGTACTTGTCAGACTTTGGTTTTTAGGTGTTTTGTAACTGTTATGCTAAATGCCCTCTTGGACAGTTGAGTTGTATTTCCTACATTTCTGCAGTGGAAAGTAGCAGAAATATAATAAAATAGATATGCAAATACAAGAAAAATGTATTTGGGATGAAGTCTGCAGTTTTCACTTACATACTGTATATCAACAATTATTTTCCTCCAAAAAAAAGCAAAAAAAAAACAATGTTCTGGTTGTTGTTGGACTGTATATGTAATCATGGGACAGAGTGCTGGAAGATTGATTTGAATTCCGGTCCTGGGCGCACTGTCATGATCGTCAAGTTTTGATTGTGGGATTAAGCAGTTACAGTGTTTATCAGAACAGATTAAATAGCAGCATCCATTGATTCATTCACATTAAATCAGTAAGCTAATGCTAGTGTTGGCACAATAACACTGTGGTAGATGGGATGGCTTGAGCAGCCACACCTGATGCTCGCTGGTTGGGCTAACGAGCATCAGGTTTATAAACCCCATCCACACACTCAGTCAGGATAGGGGCCCTGTGTCTTGACATGGTCCATCTGCTCCTGGCTAATTCGGCCTAGCCGCATCGCTACAATAAACTGGTGTTTTCAACCCCCTTTCATCTGTGCCTCTGTGCCGGAGCACCCTGTGGTGGCGAAACTGCCACAACCACGGTGCAAAAAGTTCACATCACTCCGTGAATGAGGCGTTCCGCTGCGCTCAGTATGACTGACTTGCGCATTACAGCTGCCGATCTTCAACAATCGATCGCTTAGAACTCAACCAGTAATTCAAACCATATGAATTGGATCATGATTTAGATGTCCGATGAAAACGCTTGCATTCATCAAGAGTATTTTATCATCCAATCTCCTTTTCGTTTTTTTTATCAAGCAATCTGGTTAAAAATGAACCTAACCACAACTAACACAGATCAACTGTCAATTTGATCTGGGGGGGCTGTTGAGTTGCAGACAGAAATATTTATTTTTTTTCTTTGGTTTGCTTTGAGATCAGGGGTGCCCAATACGTCGATCGCGGTCGACCGGTAGATCGCAGAGGTAGTGCGGGTGGATTGCGCACCATTTTTTTACGTTTAACCGATCTGACCAACATGTAAAATGTGCTTAATTTTGAACTGCAAGGAGAAGACAAAACCATGGTGAACATGATCAGTTCAGTTAATGCTTTCAAACGAAAAATGCAACTTCTGTCCTCAAAGCTGCAGCGCCATGATTTGGGGTACTTTCAAAACCTCGCATCAGAGCTGAAGATCCAAGGGAAGGCATGTATGCAACTTGACAGTGCGTGCTACACAGAGCAGATTGAAAACTTGAGACTCTGACAAACGGTTTCAAGACTGCTATTCGAGCCAATTGCTACATTTATGTGCTTCCCATTTAGGAAAATATTGAGGTTGATTCACTCGCATCAAAAATTGCAACACTGTTTCACCTGAACTCGTCTGCAGTGGAGGATGAGATGTTGACACTACAGGTTGACATTGAGCTGAAGTCCAGGGCTCATGGACAGTTCTGGAACTTACTCACAGAAGAAAAGAACCCAAACATGAGGAAATGTGCGACCTCCTAGACTGCATTATTCGGCTCTACTTATTTTTGCCAGTCAGCCTTTTCCCACATGAAGATTATTAAGTCCAAATACCGTTCCACCATGACTGATGATCATTTGGAAGCCTGCTTGAGGCTGGCTACCAGCAGCTTCTGTCCGGCATGCAACCCCAGCCGACTCCATTCAGTGCAAGTCATCAGAGTGACCATAAATGTATTTAATTGGATTGTTCCGTAAGGGTCCATGCAGTGATGCAAGGTACGCCAACATATTTTGTATTATATAAAGTATCCTCAGTATATATATAAATAAATATAAATTGCATTTTTTAATGCAGGTAGATCATCTTGACCTGGTCATTTTAAAAGTAGCTCACAAGCCGAAAAGTGTGGGCACCCTTATTTTAGATCATTAGGTGTGATTTGATAGTTGTGAAATGGTTTGGCGTGGCTGTGTTGGTGGCTGGATAGAACTGTAGCCTATACTTCAGGAACTCAAATATCGGCAGTGTGCCCAAAATTGTATTCACTCTATTGACTTAATTAAAGCCATTAAAATATAACTTGGCTTGAATATTTTCATGCTATTTATCAAAATATTTGTTGTTGTATTTATTCATTTAATATTTCACTACTTCACTACTTTATAAATCTGGCTATTCAAAGAATTGGGTTTTGGGTTTTCTTGGAAAACTTTAACACAAAAACAAAAATCCACTCTGAAAGTACATTTTAAGGATATGAAGTGGGTCAAAAGTACATTTGTACAAATTTGTACTTTTTGTGAATTTATTGAATATATGTGAATAAGTGTATTTGTTGGAACTTCTTATTTACTTTTATGTACTAATTAAAGGTACAGCTGTAGTATACTAGTCATTTATGTAAAAAACTATAGTGAATTATCCACCCCACCTGATTTAAAGTCTATGTAAAGCAACAATAAATGTGTTCTGAGTTTTTCACAACTCCCTCAGAGCCCCAATCCCCGGGCTCGCATGAAGTTTGGGGAGCCACCACGCTTGGAATGGAACAGAAATGTAAATAAGGAGACCGAGCTGTTATATACATTTTGGCATCCAGGGAAGATGCATTTGAGGTACGAAGCAGCATAGCTAGAAAGCAAACTAGTGTAGGCTGTAGTAACTTGTTGGGATTGAGTGATAGAACCACTGAAGAGGCAGGAAGGTATTACAATCCGCTTCTCTGATTTGGGGGGCACCCAAAAAATCAGGACCACAAAAATAGTTTAGTGGTCTAACTCCACAATTCAGTACCAAATAGTTCACAGTCTTTTTACATGGTTTAAGCAATTCTAACATATAATGTGTTTAGAAACAAATCTTGGAATTGACTTTACAGGGACTTTAAGCTGGCAAGGGCCTTTTGTGGTCACACAGCGGGTTGGTGAGGTCGATTATGAGTTTATCTGACAGACAGGGGGCGACACAGATTTATCACCTAAAACTCTTAAAACAATGGAGGGTGGGGGCGGCCGTGGCTCTGGTCACGCTGGTCATTGAGTGGGATGAGTTGTGGCCGGAGGTTCAAAAAGTGGCAAATCATACCGCAGCCCCGTTAAGTGACCATCTCTCTCCGCCCCAGAGGGCGGACGTAGCTGTGTGGAAAAAGTTCTTGGTCTTTATTTATTATTTTGTTCAAGGGCCGGTTGTACAAGGGTTGGATCAGAGATGTGCTTAAGAGCGGCTCTCTGGGATCAACAGTTTGTTTTGGGAAGTCAGAAACAATATATGGTCAGTTTGGCGTTACTGATCTGTACATGTTCAAGATAAGGTAAACTCTTTGACGGTTGAAAGAGTGAATGTTGTCCTCGCTCTCTGCAGCTGCAGACGCAGCTATCAGTGTTTAGGCCTCACCCCAACGCAGCTGGGGTGAGGCCTAAACACTGATAGCTGCGTCTGGACTGTCTGTGGAAATCAAAACTGTATGCTGATTGGGTCGGCTGTCAGCCGGACAGCTCCCCGGCCAAAGTCAGGCCGTGGGGGTATATGGTGGATCAAGGGGCATGGTCAAGCACCGGCTGCAGACGACAGCATGGTTCCCTTTCCCGTGGGCCCAAGCTGCCACGAATCGGCAGAAACAGCTCCCAAGCGGTGCTGGGGGCGGACAATGGATGTCTTAAATTTTATCTATCACTATCAGTAAATCACTATCACTAACTATCACTAAATAAAAGCAGGATACTGGTTTCACTTTTTCTCTGAATAGACTATTAAATTCAAGAATGGGCAATAATAGGGATAGGATCATACCCTCTCTGAATTCCCTTTATAGATACAATTTAACAGTATACAGTATAAATGTCAGCGGTTGCACAGCTGTGTACTCAATGTACCCATCAGTGAGTACGGTAAACATTGTGATCGTAACAGCATGCTTCCCCAGCGACGTCGCTGTTACACTTAGGATTATGGGTAGTGTAGTCTCCATGACATTCCGAATAAAACATGTTTTTCAAATTGAATTTCAAAACAATGTTGATATCATACAGACTTGTGGATTCTATAAGAGCAAAAACAAATTATTATATACATTGCATAATATTTATGCAATTATTTATAAACATTTCAACCCTAATGCTAAACCTTAACTTTAAAAACTACAAAAACTACAATTCTGCACCATTTTGTAATGCATCTTGATGCAATTGCCTCATGGGTCAAGTTGTTGTATTATGAAAAACCAAAAAAAGAAACAAATTTATGGGTGAAAAACATCATGCATGTGGTACTAGGGGATCATTTGGTCAGGGAATGTACCTGCATTAATTAGGGTCATTATGGTTTGAAACATTTTTAAATAACTGCGTAAATATAACGCAATGTATATAATAATGTTTTTGCTTCTGTGGAAGCCACTAGTCGGCATGATATCAACCTTGTTTTAAGAAAAATTTGTTTTATTTGGATGTCATGGAGACTATACTACCCGAAAACCCGCTAAAAATAGGCGATTGACGCCTTTCCCATTGCCAGGCGAAATGCCATTCCTTTCCATGTGTCATGTTTGACATCACGAACATGTCGGAAAAAGGCTGTGTTCCATGGTTCTATGGTAACAGTCTGATTGGCAATAAAACAGGGGTTTCCCACGGAGCTGTCACCACACTCAAAACATTTCATAGTACCCCATGCTGGAAAATATTAACTCCTGATTTTGATTAAGGATTCTAAATGATCTATTTTTATGATATGAAATGACTGAATTGAAGCACCAACGTTCGGAACTTCAATGCTCATAGCATCGTCACATTTCTTAAATCTCTGCTTAGCTGGAATTAATTTTGGGGAATTTTGAGCTATGTAATGGGGGTTAAAAGGTCTAAGACAGGACATTCAGAAAAGTGGGTATCATGACAAGTAAACCTAGCATGTAACTTACAAGCAGGGGATGGATTTCTGCAAGGATGTTAGGGCTCTATCTAACAAACTAACGCCAGTACATTCAAAACAACATATATTCAGCTTATCATTATTATATCGAAACATGTTTAAGATGCTTGTCAAGCCCAAATTTTAGGAATAAGTAACTAATAAATACTACTCCTTATCACATTCCTGTAATAAATTTAAGATCTTTTCTGCCTATGTAATTTTACTTTGGGTTCTGCAGTGTACACTGTCAGCCTAGCACACTTTCAGCCTAAATGGAACAAGAAATACATTTTTTGATTCGCTTACTGAATCATTCCACTCTCTCAGGTTATTCAAATCTTCTCCCTTCTCCAGAAACAGTTACAATTTTGATATTTGAGAACTAGGTATCACAATGTTACACATTAGGAGACAATTCGGCTGGTGTCGGTCCTGAGGAACCCAATTAGCTCAGGTGCTCTGCCTGCTTTGCATCAAATTATAAATTACCAGGCTCAGAAAGTCATTTCATGGCACATTTCCACTTCCACTAGGTCAACACGAAGTACTTATTTCCACAGCAGCCCCCCCCCCCCCCCCACCCCCCCCCCCCCCGACCCATGAACAGTTTATCAGCCTTTTGTAACCACCCCATTTCACTCAAAGGTCTATCCAAGTATCTATCTGTTTATCTTGTTTTTTTCCTCCCTACATGTTGTAAGACTTATTTGCTGGATCAGTGTGACATGACTCATAATTTGGGCTTTAAGTTTGTGGCATGCCAATTTTTGGAAATAGCGACGGGTGATAGGTCACATATTTTGTGTATTTTGTGTGTTATGGTAGTAAAATCCGAGACTCAGAGAAAATCATTTGCTGAGGAATGCTTATTCGTACCCTTAATTATTTTCATTATTTTCATAAAATTTTAACCTTAACAGCCTGAAAAAATGAAAAATAAAATAATAATACAATAAACTAGAATAAAAAGTAATGTAAAAATATTCAGTATACAAATACATTTAAAGTATTACTGGGCAATGACTAGTTTGGCAGGAGCTGAACAAAAATGGAGAAGTAAGATGTCTCCTTCCCTCCACTAGTCTGGGGGTCCACCTTGGGCAAGTGATAGTACCCCCCCCCCCCCTTAGCCCCCCTGCCTTGGTTTACAGGCCGGGCAAGAGCATGCCATGGGCAGGTGGGGCTCATGGCCTCGGATGGCAACCCACCTAGGAGAAGGACACTCAACTAAAACCTGGACTGCGAGGAGTTGCACCCCACAGTCCTTAATCAGCATTGTAAAGCCTACCATGGAGTACAAAGTCATCCCAAACCCTATACTTCGAGCGGCGGGAGTCCGCAGGAGCATCACAGTGGACGGTGGTGCTGGTCCTCCTCCCAGAGGACAGCATGACGACAGGACCTCAAACCCTGGGAATGTCCCAGGGAGGGTCCTGTCCGATCACAGCACCCCGTCCAATGCACTCATGCATTGCAGGAGGCAATTTATAATGGGGACCTTCAAGGCATGCACAGTCAGAGAAGATGGGAGGTTGGAGCAACTCTCACACTGTGTGGAGAGCAGAGGAGTGGAGATCCTGGGAGTCCAGGAGCACAGAAGGGTGCATGCCGAAATCGACATCAAGTACTGCAGGCTTGACAGTTACACCTTCGTCACCTCCTCAGTGTGGCGAAACGAAGCCCTGGCAGCAACTGGAGGTGTAGGGCTGCTGTTGAGCCGCCAGGCACGCAAGGCGCTCCGGAGAGTCCACCATTACTCAGAGCGTATCCTCATGACTGAATTTGATGGCAGCCCAGTGACAACGACCATGGCAGTGTATTCACCCACCAACGTGGCTTCAGCCGAGGAGGCAGAGAAGTTCTACGGGGACCTGGCAACAGCAGTCCGTAGCGTCTCAGCTCACAACTTCCCTGCGGTGATGTGTTTCATCGACTTCAAGAAGGCCTTCGACACCATCCACAGAGGAAACTCAGGGCCTACGATGTTCCTCACAACCTACTCCGTGCCATAGGGACCATGTACACGGGAACGAGAGCCCAAGTGACAACGCAGGACGGTAACAGCGAGGAGTTCAACATTCAAAACAGAGTGCTGCAGGTAGACACCCTTTTCCTTTTCATTAGAGTATTGGACTATGCTCTGAGACAAGCCATCAAAGGAAGGGAGCTGGAGCTCGGCTTCACTATCGCACCCAGAAGGTCCACGAGACACCCTGCAGAAACCCTGACAGACCTGGACTACGCTGATGACATCTGCCTGCTATCTAACAAGTGAAGCAGGCACAGGGTCTCCTGACCAGAATTGAGCTAGAGTGTGCTAAGGTCGGACTGCTAAACGCAAAGAAAACCGAGGTCATGACCTACAACATCCCCCAGGAACACCCACCCCTAATAACAACAGAAGGCTCAGTGCGAATAGATCTCAATGACTTTAAATACCTTGAGCGCGTGGGTCGGCTCCACGGAAAAGGACCTTAATGTGAGGAAAGCACTTGCCTGGAGAGCACTTAATGGCATGACCAGTGTATGGTAATCCAACCTCCCCCGACACATCAAGACCAGTTTCTTTTCTGTCACCATGGAGTCCGTTTTCCTATACGGCTGCTAGTGCTGGACACTAACAAAGGCCCTACAGAGGTCCCTGGATGGGTGCTACACCAGAATGTTACGTGTGGTACTGAACATCAACCAGGACGAACACATTACCAACCTACGTCTTTATGGGGCACTACCCAGTCTATCAGAGGAGATAGCAGTAAGGAGGATAAGACTAGCAGGCCATTCCCACCGCCACGAGAACTCCCGGCCAAAAAGCTTGTACTGTGGGAACCAACACACAGGCATCGATCAAGAGGACGTCACGCATCTACATATGTGGACGTGCTAAGGAAAGATGCTGATGCGGAAAGCACAAAGGAGCTGGTCAGATGTATGGAGAACAGGGATGACTGGAGACGCCGATGGAAGGCTCGTCTGAGGACGACGAAGAGAGAGAGAGAAGTATTATTGTGCAAAAACAGTGTCGAATAGTCATACATGATAAAAATAAATAAGTCTATTTTCTATTAGTCACATAATGTGAGTTACACCTTTTCTTCACTGTTAACCTTTCTTTTTAGAAAAAATAAACATGGAAGAAACACAACATTGGTATCACATTTCTAGCAGAGTAAACCAACGTCAATTAGAGGAGCAAAAACCTGATGCAATGACGAACATCCCGATTAGACCGATTGTAATTCGCTTACTATGGCACATTGTGCGAAGGTCTTCCTCTGCCCATTGGGATAGTGGATAACAAGCTGTTTGTAAGTTAATAATAACGCCAAAAGCCTCATGTTAATAGCTAAGCATGATTTCACACTCGTTAGGCTTCGTACATATGCGCGTGGTGTTATGGTGGAACAATATCAGCCCTGCGTCACTGATCACAATGCTTTTCAGACCAAAGGTAGAACAGCAGCTTATATTAAATTTCAAATCACTTACATTAAAGGATAGTTTTTTCTTCAGTTTGTTTTTTCCAGGCTTTGTTAAAATGTTGCCTCCCGTCATTTATAACTGTTCATTGCACAATCTCGCTGTAGTCTCGGCTGTGGATTAAATGCATTCAATGACATGAAATGCTTAAACACAGTCCAACGAGACAAATGTTATAGCCTTAAAGGGATACTCCAGAATTAGTATGTACAATAGTATACTACAGGGGAATTCACTTTTTACCTTGTTCTTCAATCTTACATATATTCAGAGGAGAAGGTTAATACCAATGCATTGGGGCTCTGGGGTCGCCAGTTCAGTCAAGGTCCTGTTGATGGTAAGGTTGTGATGCGAGGCATTGCAGTTTTTTTCTGATTATGTTAATGTAAGTTAATTATCGTTATTGTATGATAATTTAGCCCTTTGTACAATGTACCATCGATAAATCTAAAATGTCATTATTTCAGGAAATGGTGTATGATAATTCCAGTGAAATGGTAAGGTGCTGATTTGGAACCAGCCTGATTATTCATCTTACTTTAACTATGTCAATAATGTATATGTTGCAAAAGCAGTTCTGGTTGCACCGCAGTCTGGATTTAAATGTGCGATACTTGGCCCTGTAATGGTGTTCGGCATCTGGCAACACTGGTTGGCAGTCAGGCAACTAACCGGGATAACAGCTGTTTTTTACCTTGACACACTGGACAAGATGATCTACCACTAGACCACATAGAACGCTTACAATACCCCTCCCTGATGTACGTTTACAAAGCAGAAAGATGAGGTATTAGAAATGCAAGGGATGGGCCAAGCATAACAAAAAAGATTATTAAAAATATGATTAACTTTCAGTAATTTAGCTCTTCATGAAGAATTAATTAACGTAACGGAATAGCTCCGTTCTCTTCCTCTTCTCCTCTCAAACAGAATTAATCAGCATCACCATGTCATGATATTCCCATGCCATGCAGTACACTGAGTGATATTTGTGAAACACGCAGCGCAGGGCTATGTGTTGCCATTGTTTTACACATGTGTCAATGTGCGAAAGCATCAGGGCATGACGCTCAACATTGCTTCTTCTCAGACCACATCTGGCGAAACACAGAAGCTACACCGACTGATAACTAGTGATAAAATGCAACTTTTGGTTTTATATAAATCAATAAATAAATAGATAAATAATAAAATATATATATATATATATATATATATATATATATATACTGTATATTATTTTGAAAAAATAAATCTTCCATTGTTATTGCACAATGGAACACATTGCTGTGTTATAGCTCATCACACTTCTGAGAGTAATTTATTTGTTAAATTGATTTAGTTCAGTCTTAGTCTCCACTGTAAGAACAGTGGGAGAACACTGGAGGAAAGGCCATTTTCCATCAGAGAGAGTACACAGAGTCCCTTAAGCAGATGGAATTCTACCACAATGCCCCTGGCAAGTAAAGCACTCCAAAGTCACGCAGGATTGCATTAATAGGTTTTATGGCTTTTTTGTGCTTTAAGGAGACACTTCATTTGATCAATTTGAAGTTTTTATCTGTTCATTTTTTATTTCTCAAGAAAATGCCCCTATAAGGATGGAGGATATCAAATGATTTGTCACCTTTGTTTCTCATTACACAATAAATTACTTTCATATTTGAACTCAACAGGAGGCAACCTGTTATTATTCCTGATCGAAAGTTTTGCTTCTGTCACAGACTATACTAAGCAAGTCTCAGCTGCAGCAAGCTTAAGCCAAAATTAAGCCAAATATCTGAGACACACGTGTGGAGAATATTACTTAGCACTCAACACTGAAGAGCTGGTAAACCAGCCCCCAAACCCATTCGTCACTCTCATCTCCCAAATAGAGTGGTGCAAGGATGGGTTCTAAAACCCGGAAAGGAGTTATAATTTCTGCACTTCCGGTTCCCTCCTCTAAAAGTCAAAATGTTTTTTGAATGGGTTTTTGGTTCAATGCCTGAAATAAGGTCTTTGGTCAACACAAGCTTCAGAGATTTTCACATTTTGTCCACATGGCGTAGCATGTAGGGTGACCACATTTTGTACTAAGTGTAAGTTCATGGGCACATGTACTGTATGCGCTTATGCACGCACACCAGAATGGGGGATAATATGTATTATTATTTTTATTATAATTATAATTGTAACAATTATTATTATTATTATTATGGCTTATGTTTGGCCATCCTAATGTTATATTTCATGCATGTATATTTCATGCATGTTTACATTTGTTGTCGCCTTGTGTTGTAGCCGGAAAGGGCATTATACCAGCCAGATAAAGGATAGAGTTATGGTGTTTATAACATTATGCATGCTTTGCAGGTTTGGAACAGGAATTCTACTCCCTGATTAACTTTGTTATAGATACAATGGCATACAGATCCTTTCTGCTGTACGCCACTCCTGCCAACTAGAGGTCACAGTTTTAATAAATAAATGAATGTGGCTGTTACATGATAACAACACCTGTTGACCTAGAACTTTATCAAATGCACTGGGCAAATTTTCCTTCTGTTCAGAACAAATTCCAGGGCTAGTATTTGAAATGTCTATGTAAATATGAAAATGTACCAATCGCTGCATGTGACAGTGTACGCAGCCTATTATAGATTTATGCTATACCCGTACAAGTGCATCAGCTTCTCTGGATGCCAGCCAGGAGCTTATGCTTGCAGATGCTCCGTCTGTGAAGGCAGAACAAAGTGCTCCCACACAGTATGTAAAATGAGGGAAATTGCTCAGTGTGAACACTGTAAAGGCACCTGATCAGCAAAATAGCAACCTGGCATGATCTGTTGAAAGTCTTTGGGTTATGGAGGAAGTCTCTGTGAGGCCTAATCCTCTTGAACGTTTTCTGCCCTCAGCTCGGTCTAAATTCTCCACGTTGCTAAGTGGCTGGGTTCTAGTTTGTCTAATGATGAGCTGTAAAGTGAAGCCCCACCACCAAAGGACTCCTAACATCATTCCCCTCTCGACACGTCTTCACAAACAGAGCGATCACATCAAGGGGCGGGAAGCCTTTGTCATTTCTGTTCCTGACAACGAACAGCCTTGCTTTTATGGCTTAGGCCGGAACCATATTCATTTATATTCAAGTTTATATACTTGCAACTATGTTTTGAGTAATTGTCTCTTTGGCTCTTTTCCGCCCTGAAACTCCTCCCCCTGTGTGTTACGCTTCCTATAAATGCTTATTGTGTCTTCACTGTGTAATCTGCCATCTTGGTCATTTTTACATATTACCGAATGAACATTTGAGGTTGTACTTATTGACATGCTCCTAGATGTTAGTTTAAATGGAAACTCGCAATTGCTCATCAACAGCCATCACCAACCATGATTGCCCCATTGTACTGGGGCAATCGCGGTATTGCAGCTCGTGCCCAGCAGTTTGCCAAAGCTATTATTTGAATCATCAATTTAACCGATTCTGACATCAATCACTCAGGTTGACTCCAAATGATAGAAAAATAAGGGCAAAAGAATACCATTGTTTTCCTGTAACATCAACTTTGTTGGGTCATTCAGTTGCATCTTTGTGGCTGTGGAGTTTCTGTATCCACTTTGAATGTAGCTATGGCAACCACAAACATTTGTTCCTTTGCACCTACAATGCTTGATCCTTTTCACAACCAGAAATTTATGCAATTGGGGCTGTGATGTTTTTTGTTCACTAACAGTATGTGTTCTTGCTCCAGAGAGAACACAATTATTTTCAATCGTCTGGGTGGTCTCGAGCCACCAGATGGCATATATGTATCTATCCTGACAGTTTGGCTCGTCCTTGTGTATCCTCTCCATACTCACGGCAATCATACTGCCTGGAAATCCACATCCACTGTGTTAATTTGTCTGTTAAGTTCAACTTAAAGAACTTTCCTTTCTTGAGTCACGAGGCTGTAATCCAACTTTGTGTAGAAACACAACAGATATGGTTGGATAGATCTTGGAAATGTTCTCTCTACTCATATCTACTCAGTTGCTTTTAGAGCCCCATCAACCTCAAAACCTGACAATGATATACTGTATTTCCTCAAACCAGTAGTCAAACAAAAACCAAGGGCGTGGTCAACACGTACAAATAAAAGCCTCCCTCAAATACAGACCGGGAAAAAACGATCGGAGCTGCGAATCTCCATCAGAGCGATCTTTTATCCAAACAAAGGAAATAAAACACTGTGTTTTATTGTAGAAGTATTTTTATTACTTTGTTTCCTGCTGCTGCATAGCAGATCGCAGATCGCTTCGTGGGGCAAATGCTCCACTCTGAGAGCTCAGGCTCTCCAGTGCACCAAAGCAGGAAGTGGTGCATTCAAGGGAAACTCTAATGACTAGTGTGTTAAAAACTCAGCGAAAACTGTAATTCCCCCGTCGGCTACCACTACAAGTGTGACATTTAGGGTAGCTACGAGCTCTCTCTTTTTTCATCATACATGTGTTTGTATTGCATGGCATCCAGATGGAAGTTTGATTCATACTTTCATACTAAAATATGATCAAATATACTTATTAAACAGAGGGACTTAGATATAAAAGTCTGCCATTAAAGGCCTGGTACGCTCTGCAGTTGAGGTAAATAAAGGCCATGGTCACTTGTTTAGGAAATACGGTAGTTCATATGTTTTATGTCAATTAAATATAGATATGAAACATATATATTCAAGCTCCACACAGGGAGGCCCTGAGAAGGGAATTACGCTGGTCTCTGATGCAGTGCGAAAAAGCTGGGTGACAACGGTCATTCAATTCAAAGTCTGATTTTATTCAAATGTACAAATGATGTAAAGCTTCATAGTCTTGTTTCAAAATGTAGCCTCTGACTATTTTACTGCCATGGTCCATCCTCATTGATTAGCCCCAACAACTCAGATAGATTTTCAAATTGTGCCTTTAATCTGAGAGCTCTGTACACCTGTTGAAGAACAGATCTGAGGCTCAGCATAAAAATGATTTTTCTATTTCAGACAGAGCTTTATAACTCTATGCCACACAATAGCTTGTTAATTCTAAATTTTTCGTTATCATTATTAAATCATGGGGTGTCACAGTGACACAGTGGTTGTTGCCTCACAGCTTCAGAGACCTGGGTTTAAATCTCATCTCAGGTATCTGTCTGCATGGAGAGTCCAAGTTCTTTCTGTGTTTGCGTGGGTTCCTCTGGTTTCCTCCCTGTCTTCAAGAACATGCAGTAGAGGCTGATTGGAGACTATTGCCCATAAGTCTTAGTGAATGTGTGTGACCCTGTGATGGACTGGAGTCCCATTCAGAACGCCCCCCTTCCTTGGCGACCATTGTCAGCTGTTATAGGCACCAGCCCTCCGTGACCTTGAACAAGAGTAGATGATATAGAAATTGGAAGGATAGACAAAAAAGCATAAAAAGTATTTTTTTTATTTAGTCTTTCTTGACACACAGTGGAGCTACTATGATCTTGAGAAAGCATGGCTCTGCTGTGTTCGTCACAATTTGTGACCACGTATGCAGATTGGCAGCTACTGCACCCTATAGTGTACCTAGAGCTGTTTGCAGTGACAGATTTCTTAAATTTAAATTTAAATAAAAAAAAAGCAGCAGTTCCTCAAATGAGGAACTGGTGATTATGAAAATGTGCCTTGCAGTGGTTCATTTAATTATCACCAAATGTATTGGTAATAGAATAGCATAGTTAAAGCACTTGGCCAGCGTCCAATCGCTGAGACACTAATCAGCACACATGTTTTACATAACCCGGGGTTGACAGTTTTCCCATATTAAAAAGTAGTTCACATTTTTACATTTGTAATATTTTCTCTATGTAAGTTTTTTGCAACATTTGAATGATATACATAAAAATGATCTACTAGTCACTGACAAAAACATTACCATTGTTACGCTGACTGACTCAGAAAGGATGTGAACCCATAAGCACAACACAAAAACAATCAGAGAGGGCAAACTTATCCGGCCGGGAACAGGCAGAGAATCAGGCTCCAGGGAAACAGGCTCAGAGGTTTGGACAGAAGGTACAGGAAACAGGTAGTTGTGCGGGAAAGCCTAGTGTAATGCAATAGACAATCTGGCAGAGCAAAAGGAAGGGTGCGGATCTGAAGTGATATGGAGGTGAGTGACATGAGGAAATGACCAGATGAAAATAAAACATGAAAACTAATATAAATCCCGGGAGATCAGCGAGGATTCATGACAACAATACAGTATATGGTATGTTTACATGATTGACAAATTTACATGTGACAAATAAACCTCTTGAATCTTGAATCTTGATTGTGCCATAATTTGTGCTGGCACTGTAAATGGCGCTTCCCTCTATTCAAAGGGAATTTACAAGGATAAAAATGTATATTGTGTCCATATCATTAGATTTTCAGAAAGACAAGAGAGACAATATAATAATGGAAGTTATCATCTTGTAAGTGGTCAGCAGTAATGGAAAATGTTCAATTTGAGGCATATAGGAATCTAGTTAGATAACCCCAGCCTGTTAATGAGACACAGAAATAGACATAAACATAGACAGAGACATAATTATTTAGTCAAGTAAGCAGAATGTGAACCATAAGGAGGTATAGTCTGTGATTGTCAGTTTGGTAACAGAGGGGAGAAAAGGTTTGCGGTGAGACAAGCTCAAGGTGCCATCATAGAATGATTGGCGTAGCCCAAAATAGCTCCTTCTGATTACTCTAGACTCAAAGTGTAATAAAGCCCAAGACAAACATCCTGTGCAGTGATACCCAGCTTAATCATAAGCTACAGCCTCCCTGAGCAGCTATTCATTGCCCTGATTGTTCTCAATTATCCTCAAAACAGTTTTCCAGCATATTTCCGGAGCGGACAGAAACATAATTGTAAGGGAGAGAGAATCACGGAAGCACATGAATCTAGAGCATTGTCAATAATACACAAACAGGAAAAAGGTTGCTGTAACACTTCCTAGAGCTATGTATTTTTTTTCTCCTCCATCTAAAGTTTTAACTCACCCACTTGATGCTCAGGAAACATGTAGACAGAACGCAGTCTCTGAGGGTCTCGAATTTGACGCAGGGTGTGGGACTCTGCAGAGACTATTTGGAGCTCAGGGCTAACTGTTGACAGCTCTGGGAGGTGAAGTAAAGGACAAGGAGGTTAGGTCATGGCTATGAGTGCTGGCCGTGACCTCCACTTACACTTGACAGTGATGTCTACATCATAAAAACCCCAGCTGGTTGTGCGACCAGATATAGACAATACAGTGACGCACTGTGACCTTGCTGTAAGCCCAGGTACAGAGAAGCCGCCCTCAGCAATTAGGCTAAATACAAATGGCCATTTGAGACAAACTTTAACAATCCAGTGGAAGGTGGAATAGATCGGCTGTTTGATTACATCAATGTCAAGGGTACGGGGAATAAATACGGCTAAAACTGCATATTAAGAACATTACCAGAACAGCATTCTTTCATCGTTGCAATATTGCTAAGATGCGGCTTATTCTATCCATGAGTGATGCAGAGACCATAGTCCATGCAATTTGTAACATCCCGCTTAGATTATGGTAATGTTTTGCTCTCTGGCCTTCCCATGTCTAGTATTTTAAACTTTAAACTTAATACAAATGCTGTGGCAAGAATCCTGATGAGGACTGGAAAGTTTGACCATATTACCCCAATTCTGGCCCCTTGCACTGGCCCCCAGTTCATCTCAGAAGTGACATTAAAGTTTTGCTCATTACCTATAAAATACTATACGGCTTAGCACCTTCCCATATTACTGACTTAGTAGCCTTTGTACCATCTGGAGCCTTACGCTCACAACGTACTGGTCGTTTAGAGTTAAAGAGTTAAGAGTTAAAAAGAAGTCTGCAGGCTCCACAGCATTCTTACTGCCGGCACATGTACTCTGGAACACCATACCTGCAGAAATCAGAGCTGCAACTTCTGTAGAAATGTTTAAATCAAGACTTAAGACTCTTTTTTACAGTCATGCATTTGGTTAACCACACCAGTCCTGTTAGCTTGCCTCTCACCCTGCCTTCACCACTTAGCACTCGTACATGACGTCTTGATATGAACCCACTGTGTTCTACCATTCCCTCTCCAACATCTGAGAGGGGAGCCAGGCTGCTCGACCTGGATCAGGCCTGATGAGGACCACTTCCCTGGAGGCGCTCTGCACCAGCATATGACTCTCTTTTTGTCTAGCTTTGATATTGCTTCTTATGAAGTACAATATCCTATGATTTGTCATATTATATATTATGACAAATTATATATTGATGTTGCCCACTCGACATCCATTGCAGCCTGGTCATCCTTAATGAGGGATTCCTCCTTCTGTGGCACCTTCTCAAGGTTTCTCCCTTTTTTTTTTCTCAGCCAAAGGGTTTTCTGGGATGTTTTCCTTGATGAGGGTTCAAACTAGGAGAGGCTGTTTATTTCTATTTGAAATGTGGGTTTGTGAAGCCCTTTGAAACTGTATTGTGATTAAGGGCAATATAAATAAACTTGACTTGACTTGACTAAGTGTCAGGTTAAGCTCAAGCATAGAACTAAAAGCCGGCATAAAAGTCTTGATATTTCACGATACATACTACAACTGAAAGAGAAGAAGTGGTTTGTGATAAGAAACTGCATTGAAGAGAAGATGCTAAACTCTCATGTGCGGATAAGAGTCTATGGCATTACGGGAGCGTGTCCAGGTGAGAAGTATCTTCAGTTGTTGTGTCTGGGAATGAGGGCATACTGCCTGCAGTCTGAGAGGATTCACGTTGTTCTTATTTGCTGGCCTTCCATCTTGACCTTGCTCTTATTGCCTCTTCAGAGAAAAAGTGTTTAATCTCCTGACGGAGCCCGTCAGTTGGTTTAACTATAGGTATGTTTTGGCTTGCTCCAAAATGCATATGATGGCTGTTTGCTAGTGCATTGGCTAGTTAATGTATGAGCAGTACCAGCCATTGACAAAACATAAGTTTTCCAAAACTAAAATGGACCCTGGGTCCGTCTTCAATGCTAATGCATCTATTCAATGGAAAACACATTGGGCAGAGTAGGAAATGTCATCGAAATTTTGTCTGAAATTGGGCAAATGTTCAAAATATTACATTATAATATCAATGATATCAACATATTATTACTACATTTTCAATGAAGGAACGATCAATACCTCCTTGCAAAATAGAATTAGTATTTTAAATTTTGATATCTGACAAAATATTTCTTTCATGATTCACACAGGATATTTGTTGAGTCACACTGGAGCTAGGGGTACAGATGGATGTTCTCGTCAAGATAATCTGGGCATTAAAAACATTTTGCTGAGACTGTGATCCATTAAAGACATAAAAAACAAGTTAGATTCATTGGATTTAAATTCAAGAAAGTGGTTACAGAAAGTCAGCTACTCCATTTGTGTCCATCCGTTTCGCGCCACTAACCAAAATACATCCAACCCAACCCAAAATGATCATTGTCATAACGTTCATTAAAGAAAAAAAACAATACTGTGCTTCATTTTCATACCATTTTCTCTCACCACAACAATTTTGACCTCCCTGTGATGAGGTGTGCCAACATCTCTACAAACATGTGTTTAAATCAGATTGCCAGGGCCCCCAGATCACTGTTCACTTTACCAATAGATTCCCTTCACACGCTGCGCTGACAAAATAAAGAGGTAAACCACGTTCGTGTCAGAGCTTCAGGTAGATTTGCAACTCCTGTCGCCGAGGGTGTTCCAAAACAGAATCCACACTTTAGCAGCACATCTCTTGAAAAATAAGGTTTTGGGGGCGGGGAGGGGACTTACTATGGAAGTGAAATAGGAAGAAGAAGACAAATAAGCTAATCTTGTCAGCTTTAAAGCCCTACACCACCACCCCCCATTCCACCCCTCATTACGGTTTGGTTTTCTTTGTCCCAGTATTTAAGAGGAAATATTGCCAGAAACGGGCCTTAAAGAACATTTCACAGCTGTCTCCGCCATGAGAGAAAGCTGACAATTTGTCATTAGGCATTCTGCCAATGTGCAGCACGTATTTATCTCTTGTTATGACCTTAAGAGTATGGCCACCACCGGCATACTAATCACTTGTGTGCGCTGTAGCTTGCTGTTTTGCATTCAAAAGCTATATGGACTGTACAGCAGGAAGATAAGATGTTTGGTCTTTGTTCTCACTTCCTACACTTGCACTTTCGGCAAAACACATACCTTCCGAGAGAATGGTGAGCGGTAACGGACTAAGGTGGTCATTCCTTTCAGTTTTTACATGGAAGTTGAAGATAACCGCCGTCTAAAAAGTCAATCCTGTTGGTGTTTGGGTGTTGGCCCCTAATTAAAGGGATGACTGAAAGATATTAAAGTTAAGGAACACCCAGCTTATGTTATCGGTTCTAAAAAATGAAAGCTCTTTTCCAGGTAGATTGTTATTCCGGGATGTGCTGAAGGCCATAGCTATTATGCTAGAGGAACACAGAGTCATCCGAATTCAGAAGCTGCATTCTCGACCTCGAGACGAAGCTACACACAATCCACTCTAAAGTAGAAGACTATGAGCAGCGAATCCTATCCCTCGAATCAGACGGCAACAGAGTCAGGGAAACACATTAATCGCTTGGAGGCAACCTGCTCAGTGCTAGCCAAAGACAATGCTAACCTAAAGGCTAAGGCTCTAGACCTGGAAGGTCGGAGCCGAAGGAATAATATACGCATCATAGGCATACCTGAGTCAATCGAAGACAGTTTTATAACCTCGGTCTTAAACATGCTCTTCACTACCCAGTCAGGTTGTTTGTCACGATTGAGAAGGGACTAAGAAACGGCTAAAACGGCATGCGACGTGCTGCGTAGGCTAGAACGGACTTCTTAAACATTCCATCCAACAACTGGGCTAGCTTGTTGACGCTCCAGCAGCAAGAGAATTTAAATGTACTATTAATCGGTGGCTGCTTCAAGGTTGCTGCACAATTCAATATCTTGAATAACAGTCCAGTTCTACGACTGTTTTGAGGCTATTGTTCCACGTAATGTAAATGTTTACCAGAAAGTTTGCTGCTAATGCTGTCTGTCTTTATCAGGGAGCTCAAGATTCAAGATTCAAGATTCAAGATTTTTTTATTTGTCACATACATATACATACTTTGATACATATATGCAGTGAAATGTAATGCAACGCACCCGGTGATAGCACACAATATGTCCTAGGAAAAAATAAAAATAAAAAATGTCTTTCTAATAGACCGACTAACTGACTCCTAAAACGTAATACAGTAAGTTGAATACTTATAGAATAAAATAAAAATATATAGAATAAAATACAATAAAAATAAAATGAAATAAAATGGAATAGAGAGAGGGAATATGCCTATGTAGCTTTCCACTTAGCATTGTGTTCATCTGCAAACAATGGCTTTAGAAAACTCTCATTTCAATTTTATAGTTGTTGTATAGTAGTATACCTATGATTACGTTGTTAACATTATTTGGCTTTGAAGAGACCAGTAGTGCCTCGCTGTTAAATGTTCTCCCTAGCCTTGTGTCAATGTAGGCTAATTATTTTATTACTTTTCGTATTGATATCAATGGCTTCGCTCTCTTACAACCATTTTTTATTTCACCACAGTTCATCATACTGGGCAGCTAGTCGCTATAACTCTATAATGTGGTGAAGGTTGTACTTGATAATGCACTGTTAATGACTGTTCAACTGGTTTATTGGCTCATGTCGTTTTTGCGCAGCCGCACAATTCTGTGGGTTGCGAGTCCAAGAACAGCGAGCCCTAATGGTGGTAAGAGGTAGCGGCTGCTACATTTGGTTCTTAGCGGCTCAATATTTATTCTTATTTTTGCATCGGCTGATACAAATATAAAGTTATTTTTCCTTTATGACAGCAAATGTTTTCTTTGTTGAACAAGGCTAGATGACAACACATATTACATCTGATCTCAAGTGCATGGGAGAGGTTATACGTTTGTGAGCTGGAACATGAAAGGACTGGGTCATGTAATGAAGAGGCCAAAATTATTTCCTCACACCAAATCTGCATCGGCGGATATAATGTTTTTACAAGAAACGCACATAAAGCATGACGCTAAAAGGAGTCTAAAGGTTAGCTGGGTTGACTAATTATATCAATCAACTTTTACCACTAAAGCGCAGGGGTGGCAATTTTCATTAGGAAAAATGTTCCTTTTATCCACTCTTCCACAATCAGCGATCCCAATGGTAGGTTGCTTATTATGCTGGCGTTTTAAATTCTGTACCTATAACCTTAGTGAACTTGTATGCCCCTAACTTTGATGACACTTCTTTCTTCCAGAAGGTCTTTAATGCGATCCCTAATATCTCAGAAACTAACATTCTAATTGGGGGAGACTTTAACTGCATCCTAGACCCTCTTTTAGATAGGCAGTCTTCAAAATCTCTCCAACAATCCCACTCCAGCGTCCGTCTGAATACATAGATAGACAACCAAAATTGAATAGATATATGGAGACTTACTCATCCTACTGATAGAGATTTCTCCTTCTTTTCTCCAGTCCATAAGTCTTATTCATGCATTGATTACTTCTTGCTATATCCTAAATTGTGTCCCACCACAGCAACAGCCGCCATCTCGCACATTTCTATAATTGCCAGGAGCAGCCAAATAAGTTGAAAAAACCTTTCTTGAAAGAAAATTAGATTTTTCCTGATTCGTGTTCCTTCGTATTTATTTTTATCTCTCAATGTATTTTCACGAGATGCAGAACAGCACTGAACAATGACGATTGATCGTTTCCTTTAAAGCGAGAGTCCAGGTGAAGATCATTCATCCATATTCCATGTGATATGAAGTCACAATGTGAAACCGTTTTGATAGAATTCAACCTCTAAATCATACTACTTTTACACACACGGAGCCATAGTTGTGAAACAGCGTAGAGGAAAAACGCTTCACGTCACGCACTGACGTCACTTCCGTAAACAGACAGTTAAAGCGCAGCACGGGGGTGTTTCGGTCTCACTTGTCTGTGAAAACTTTCTTCTCCGTATCGTTATGGATTACGCAAAGCGGGTGGCGGAAGCTCTGAATCATATTTCGGACCTTAATCTGACCAGTGCGATAGATCCAAGTCAGTGTTAGCAGCGTGTACTGGACCGAATCTGATACTGATACTCCGGACTTGGAGAACATTTCAAACAGCAGATTTCAAACTTAATGTGCTGATGAAACTTAATATTTTCAAGAACCACCAGAGGAGAACGACGATACGTCCGTTGTTGTCACAATGGAAGAAGTCGATGACATGATGAAGTCCGTTGAGGGTGGTGACAGATTTTCAGATTTCAGATTTTATGAGACTCATAATATTGATATGCTCTACATTTTGTTGTGTCCGTACTTTTAAACTCCAAAATAATTCCCCTTTTATAAAACATGTATACTCTTACTGTTACATAAAATATTTTTTTTAAAACAAAATTAGTTGTGTGTTGTTCAGCTGTTTGTGATTGGCCCATTCAGCAGTATGTTAATTTGCCATGAAGCTTTGTTTGTCTTTCTGGGAGCTGGCTGAATGAACCTGGTGTGTGTAAAACTTTGGAGGTGATTATCTCAGAAACACGGTTTGCCATTGTCATTAACAAGTCATAGCTTTAATAATATTTGCTTGATTTGCACAAGTGACACCTTGTTTGGAAGCTCTGATTCTCCACTTTCAGATGATGCGAAACAAAAGCCAGCAAATGACCCTAAAGTAGGCAGTGGGTCACAATTGTAATCATCTGTCAAAATTGTATCCTATCATCCCATTATCATATCTGATCACTCAATACTGTTCATGGAACTGAAGAGTGGGGAGCCTAAGGCAGGAGGCCACCAATGGCGCTCTGATCCAATACTTTTATACAATGAGAAGTTCACTACATTCTTTCAAGAACAGATTTCCCTCTTTGTCATTGTGAATGACACTGGTGATGTTAATGATTCCATTTTATGGGATCTCTATAAGCAGTGATCAGAGGTTACATCATAGCTTTTGGCTCCGATAAAAGGAAAAGGAAGAGTAGTCGACTGAAAGATATAGAACGAGACTTTTCAACTCAAGAACATTAATTTAAGAACAATCCTGATGATGCTACTCTTGAGTCAATCAGCAATTTAAAACATGAATACAATACTATCCTGTCACAAAGAGTAGGTTCAGTGCTTGCTAAGATGCAACAAAAAAATTTGGAGTTGTGTGATGAACCCCATAGTTTACTCGCAAGGCAGCTGTGACTCATACAAGCCACTCATTCCATCCATAAAATAAGGGACAGAAAGGTAAATCTATAACAGATCCGGTTGAGTTAAATTATTGTTTTGCACAATTCCATGAGGAGCTATACCAATCCAAATGTAAAACAACTGATCCCCAGATAATTAATCGATTCCTAGACAACAGACAACTTCCCACACTCGACGAAGAAGCAGCAAAGGTAATGGATATAACATTGGATGAGATTAAAATTGCTGTTTCTCAATTTCCAAATAACAAAGCCCCGGGTCTGACAGGTTTGTCATTGAATCCTATAAAACATACTTACCAAGTCTTGCCCCATTACTTCTACACATGTTTAACCATTCAAAAGAAATCTCTGTGCTACCCCATACACTTTACAAAGCAAACATTGCTCTGATCTTAAAGAAAGACAGAGACCCTTTGGAAATGTTAACATACCGTCCAATATTGTTTCTCCAAATGGAAATGAACATAATGAGAAAAGTGTCCGCAAATTGATTAAGTAAATTCATAGCTTATTCACATCACAACATACTTATTCATTTTGACCAAACTGGTTTTGTCCCAGCCTGAGATATATTTCAACTTCCACCCTCTCTTCAACATCATGTATCATAAACATACAGAAGAGTCTGTGGTAATTGCCTTGGATGCCGAAAAAGGCTTTAGACTACATTGAATGGAAATACAGTATATGTTGACCACCTTAAAACACTTTGGTTTTGATAAAGGGTTTATTGACTGGATTGATATTGTATATGCCCACTCTCAAGCATCAATTATTACTCATTGTGAGGTTTCGCAGCCCTTCCATCTTCAGAGAGGTGTGCGCCAAGGATGCTCCTGCTCTCCATACCTCTCCAATCTTGCTATTGAGGTTCTACTCAGTCAAGCTAGAGAAAGTCAGGATATTGCCCCAATTTGCATTCACAACACAATTAACAATCTGTCTCTATTCGCAGATGATATGACAATATTTTGGTTGCACCCTAAAACATCTATACCACCATTATTATGCTTAGTTGATACTTTTGGAAGCTTTTCCGGATACAAGATAAATTGGGAGAAGAGCGAACTGATGCCCATATCAGACGAAGTAGACCTAGGCTTTCTACAAACCATGGACCAATTCAAAATGTTAGGTATAATTGCTACAAGAGAGCATGGGAACTCTTGAAAGTAACTTGAATACAAGATGCATCAGTTGAAACATAATATTGAATTTTGGAATACCCTGCCCATCTCAATGATTGGTCACATTCACGCCATAAAGATGGTTGCCCTCCCTAGATTTTTATACATGTTTCAATCCATTCCTGTTTGTTATTCCTCTTTACTATTTTAAGAAGTTGGACTCCATCTTATCATCTTTTATCTAGAACAACAAAACGGCCAGAATAAATAAAAAAACATCTACGTAAATATAAAAAAAAAGGTGGCAATTATTCTTCACTCCTTACAGATATGGAAACAAATCCAATCTCTCTTTAAACAGCCTAATGTATACTTAGACAGCCCAATCTGCCTCAACCATGCCTTTCCTCCTGCCTTGGTTGACCTAATCTTCTCCATCTGGAAGGGCAGAAATATTGCCACGATAAGGGACATGTATGTTGAGGTGTACCTTGCTTCTTTCCAACAACTGCAACTGACCTATGATCTGCCAGCAGCACATTTTTAAAGGTACCTTCAGGTTAGGAATTTTATTAGAACTACATACCACATTTTGAACATGTGCCCGAACATAAGACACTAGACAGCATCCTTCGACATGCACCTGGCATTAAGGGATCTCTTTTCTGTACAATACTCTACAGGCGAGTGTAGTAATCTCCGACCTTAAACTGAAAACCAACTGGGAGCAGGAACTCAATACTGAAATCTCTGAAGATGTCTGGGAAGCAATTCTTGATAGAATACACCATAGCTCTATAAATGCTAGGCACTCCTTAGTACAATTCAAGGTAGTACACAGATTCCATTATTCGACGTCCAGGCTTCATGCCATATATCCCATTGTCTCTCCCTTATGTGCAAGTGTAAACAAGAGGCTGGAACTCTCACCCACCAGTTCACCAGGTCCTGCCCAAAGCTAAATTCCTTTTGGACTCTTGTATTTGACTACATATCAAAGGCGTTTAATAAAACCATCGATCCAGACCCATTTCTTGCTATCTTTGGATCAGTGGTAGTCAATCATTCCATTAACAAATAGGAGGGGCAAGCCATTTCCCTCTGTATGCTGTTGGCTAAATGCCTTATCTTACAACGGTGGAAGTCGGAGACTAGCCCACTATTCCAGCAGTGGCTTAGAGATCTGGGGAATGTGCTCCACTTGGAGAGATTTCGCCATCAGTCTTCCAAAAGAGATAACATCTTCCTGAAAACATGGCAACCCCGATTTGACAAATGGGTGGCTGCCTGTGATAAAGCTTGTGCTTAGCTTGATTCCCCATGCACTTGACCACATAATATACAAGATTCTATTTTATTTTACCCCAATGTATACTGAAACACTTTGTACTTTATGAAGGCTGTCAACGTTTCTGTCTTATGCTGTCGCTGGTATTATAAAGAAATACTTTTATTGTTACTGTTATTTTTGTTGTTTGTGCGTTTGTTTGTTTTTCATTTTGGGTTTTGGGGAATTGGATGGGAGTTGGGGTGGGCTGTTTGTTAAAGAAAATAAAAAATGGAAGGTAAAATACTGCATCACTTGTATACCGTCTGTCTTGCATTGTTCTTCCAATAAAATAAATTTAATCAAATGTTTATTCCCTTTCATGAAGGTCTGTATCGAATGCCCATATTTGCAACTTTACACTTTATAGCTGCGTGTAGACAACAGCATTTTTGCGTTACAGCTGCTGCTTCGGATTCATCACTGTGATACCATTCCTAACGGTTTACAAAATTCTTTCCATAATGGATATTTCTTTTCACAATTGACAACACATCTTTTGAGTTGCAGGCTTAACCTATCGTGTCCATTTACTGATTATGTATTTATTTATTCTTTTATTTTATTTAGATATTAAAAAATATTATTTACATTTAATTTAGTCTCCGTGAAATTTAAAGAGTGCAAGCTGCGGTAACTATAATATTTCTAGTTCAAAGTCGGAGGAGTGTTAAAAACAGACATTTCACCATGTAGCTTTCATCAGCGTTGCCACTTTCGATTGTTGTGTGAACTGGGAACTTCTGTTGTGTTAACTTCTGTCTTTTTCCCGGGAGTAGTGTGATGTGACTATTGTATTATATCTCTTCACACAATGTCTCATGTTCGGCTAATGTTGGTACATGCTTCTGAGTTCAATTTGAATGACAACTCATTGTGAAAATGACAAAGCAAACACCAATCTTGAGTGTTACCCACCAGAAGGTAACCTTTCATTAAATAAGAGCTGGATGGCAGCTTCTCTTCGCATTATGTCTAACTGATTTTGTCCTCGCCTTCATTTGGTGCTAACCTTCAATGAGTCTCACATTCAAAGGGAAATGGAATTCAAATGGCAAATTGAATTCCTTTAATAAAGAAATGTCGAAAAAACAAAACACAAAAAAGGAAAACCTCAAGGGGAAGATGTCATGGTTCCCTTAAATCAGTTCGTTTGCATAGCTGCACAGACGTTAATTATTCTCATTCATCTTTTGCATTTACTTTGTACTGTAAATACTGTAGAACGTTTTTTTGAACCTCACTTATCTGAACTTACCATTAACCGTTAAGTTCCAAAACAGCAGTTTTTTTTACCCTTTCATGCCACGCTGCTTCGCTACTGGGAACCAGACAATGACCAGACAAAGCCCAAAGCTTCTTTGCACTCAGGCTACAGTTTAGTGGTAAAAGGATTATCTTTTTTTAAATTCACGAGTTACTTTATAGTGACTCTACAAAAAACATTAGTTCAATTTCTTCCTTTTTTTGATTCAGTTGGTGAAACGAGTCAGTTCTTCTGACTCTGGATTGTCGGGTGCCTTCACCTTTTTTCACATTGATTAAATCGTAATCTTCTACTGGAGTGACTCCTGAGTCATTTAGAAGATTTGCTCGCAACGAACGAGTCTTCATAAATTGCATTGTATCACGATGCAGTTCTAGATCTATTATCAGATAGATCTATTTCAGATGTTTGTTTCTAACAAGTTTAATGTATTATGTCTATTATCATACTCTCAATAAATGACAGAATATTCATGTTTGTTGTTTCTGAAGGACACTAAGGAGTTTCGATATTCTGTCCTGTGTGGCTGTGTTCCTGTTTGATAGGTTTTTCTCCTGAGGTATACATGTTGTTTTGTCTGGCACCATTCTCCTATAGCAACTTAAGAAGGAATAGTGACCACCACACAAACACAAAATAAAACTACGTGTTAACCTCATTGCAATATACAGTGTCCGGGCCACGGCAGGGGGGGTTCGCACACAAACATTGCAGCTCACCCCAGTGGCCTGCAATGTATTATTCATAAATTTGGGCTAGGCAATATGAAGGTTACAGATTTCAGGCTGCCAATCATATGGCAGCTCCTTCTTTAAGTGGTCTGACCACTTAGTGAGCTGCACGGGGGTGGTGGTGGTGGGGGGGGTCTCCATGTTCAGTCACTCCTCTCCTCATCCACTAAAGGCTCTGACAGATCTCCCTGGAGGCCCACTGCCAGTCCGATGCTCCCTGTACACAGCTTAATGACTGTCACCACTGCACAACGCCGCCATGATCACCAGCTCTACAACAACCCAATTACCACATTATGTGGAGAGATTCGATAAGCACCGCCATAATCTAAGATCTTTATACATTTACTGTATATCTAATTTACAGTATAATGTGCCTCTTTGAACTGGTATTTGAATTGTGTTTCACCACGCTATCTTTTCGTGTACTTCTCACGTGCCTCTTATTTTTGATCACCACCACAGTAACGCGATAACCTGATTCAAAGCAGAAGGGAAAAGGGAGCAAGTCATGCCCGTCACATGTGACACCAGTCTGAAGTGAGGACAGCAGGCTGCTGGAATATATGATGCTGTACCATCAAATGGCCGTCTGGGGACCCGCACTGCTTTGAATCCATATCCAGTTAATTTTAGAGCCGCCCTCTGATCTTTCAGCCGAGACTCTGCTCCCTTTTCCTGGAAGAAAGACTAGATATCTGCAAGCAAGCATAGAAGCACATTTATATCTGTGGCCATATACTGTATATACATGGAGTATATAGTATATATAGTCTTCTGTATATTGGAAACTGTGTATCGGACTTATTCATTATACTTGTAATCTATGAGATTATTTTTACCAAATTTAACCATTGCAGTTTCTAATGAATTCTAGAATTTGCAGTGTAATCCATCGAACAAAGATGATCTTGTCGATTGCCACTTTGGTTAACATAAGGACAAGCCTAATGAAAGTCATAATTTGTTATTTTCTGCAAGCCCTCATCTAAAGAACTCTAATTTGAGGATCAGTGTCAGCAAGACAGTATGTGCCTGTTTTATGAAACCCTGGGAAGAAATGTACACATCCGGTTAGACAGATGAACTGTATATGTGTATTTCATTATCCACCAATCCTTGGAAGGCATCCTATTGGTTTTGGCCACGTGACCCACGGTAGAGAAGTGGTAATTAGTTTTCAAATAACAGGCGAAAGGAGAGAAGAAGAAAGAAGAAAGGATTTAGGGCAAATCAACCCATTAAATAAAGAATTATTGAGCTAGTGGAATAGCACAATTTTTGATTGAAAATGAAAATAAATAGTTGTTTTTTTCCAGCATCAAACCTTTTTTTGTGTTTTTCGGTCTTACGATACAAATATATCTATTTAAATGAGTGCTCTGTGTCGGTGAAACAATTATCGAGTTGCAGCAATCTACAAGAACTCCTGTAATGATAAGCCCCTTTCACACATACACTCTATCCCTTAAATGTGCCGGAACATTTCCTGCATGGGATAATGTGTGAATGGGTTGCAGGGATTGATATTCCAAGAAATCTGTTCCGGCAATTTCCCATCTCAAGATCTCATAACTTTTCCAGGGAAATTCCGGTATGGCTGTGTTGTGAATGGAAGCAGTAACACTGTCAACACTGTCGTGGTTTTTTGACGCAATGCTCCCTGGCCTTCGAGCTCCAGCCTTCACAGATCCCCACCCAGCGCTCACAGGTGGCATACGTGGTCACGCTACTCACCGGCAAAGCACTCTCCTGGGCCACAGCCATCTGGAATCGGCCTGCTCCAGCTACCAGGCTTTTGCCGGGGAGATGCGCCGAGTGTTTGACCACTCAGTCAGTGGGAGGGGGGCGTCGACACGGCTACTCCAGCTCCGCCAGGGGGGACAGAGCGCAGCGGACTACGCCATCGCATTCCGCACCCTCGCCGTGGCGTCTGGATGGAACAGCGAGGCACTCATCGCGACCTTCCAGGAGGGCCTCAATGAGGGTGTCAAGGACGAGCTGGCATCCCGGGAGGCGCAGGAGGACCTGGACACGCTCATCGATGCAGCGATTCGGGTGGACAACCGCCTCCAGGAGAGACAAGGGGAACGCGTTTTCCCGCTTCACCAATACCAGCGCGCAGAGCGGCTCTGGGGACGAGGCCTCCCGAGCATCTCCTGGCTATCCCGAGCTCGCCTCCAGCATCAAGGGAGGAGCCGATGCAAGTAGGCAGCACACGGCTCTCTCGGTCCGAACGTGACCGGCGGATGAGAGAGCGCTGCTGCTTGTACTGTGGGATCCCGGGGCATTTCCGTTCTTCCTGCCCTGAGCTCTCGGGAAAAGCCAACTCTCGTCCAGGGTAGGGAGAACTGCGACGAGGCCAACCTTCTCTCCCGAGCTCGAGGCGACCAGGGTCCTGCTGGCTTCCTCCCTCGCCTGGGGAGATCAACATCACTCCCTCCAAGCTATGGTGGATTCCGGCGCGGCAGGTAGCTTCCTGGATGTAGGGCTAGCAAAGGTCCTAAAGCTCCCTCTGGCACCTCTAGAGCATCCTCTCACGGTGACAGCCCTGGATGGAAGACCACTGGGGTCCGGTAGCGTGTGCCATCTCACCGCCACCCTTTGGCTGTCACTGGAGGGAAAACATTCAGAGGTAATCCAGCTCCACCTCATCCACTCTCCTGAGTTTCCACTGGTCCTGGGCTACCCATGCCTAGCCCATCACAACCCACATCTAGACTGGGCCTCCGGGCGTCTCACCGAATGGGGCCCTGCCTGCCACACCACCTGTCTTTGTTCTAGTCCGTCTTCTCACCCTATCGAGTCTCCAGTCCGTGTCCAAGCTCAGGCCGCTTCCCAAGCCCCTGCCCACTCCGGAGTTCCTGTCCGTGTCCTGGCTCCAGTCCGTATTCAAGGTCCCATCCATCCCGAGTTTTCACGAGTGCCCCACGAGTATGCCGATCTGAGGGAGGTCTTCAGCAAGAGACGGGCCACCACGCTTCCTCCCCATCGGTCCTATGACTGCGCCATCGACCTTCTGCCTGGCACCTGCCCTCCTCGGGGACGTCTCTTCTCTCTCTCTGCCCCTGAGACTACAGCCATGGAGGAGTACATCCGGGGGGCGCTCACCTCAGGTTTCATCCGCCCTTCTACCTCCCCGGCGGGCGCAGGGTTTTTCTTCGTGGGTAAGAAGGATGGCGGCCTGCGTCCCTGCATTGATTACCGTGGTCTGAACAAGATCACGGTCAAGAATCGCTACCCCCTTCCTCTCATGTCCACATCTTTCGAGCAACTACAAGGCGCCACCATCTTCACCAAACTCGATCTTCGAAACGCATACAATCTCGTCCGCGTCCGCGAGGGGGATGAGTGGAAGACCGCCTTCAACACACCTACCGGCCATTATGAATACCTGGTCATGCCTTTTGGATTGGCCAATGCCCCCGCTGTCTTCCAGGCCTTTGTAAACTACGTCCTCCGTGAGTTTCTCAACCGCTCCGTGTTCGTCTACATCGATGACATCCTCATCTTCTCCAGGACCCTTCCCGAACACATACAGCATGTGAGACAGGTCCTTCACCGCCTGCTCGCCAATGGCCTCTATGTGAAGCTGGAGAAGAGTGAGTTCCACTCCACCACCGTTCAGTTCCTGGGGTGTGTCATCACCGAGGGTCACGTCCAGATGGATCCTGCCAAGACCGAAGCCGTCCGGGACTGGCCACCACCCACCTCGGTCAAACAGGTGCAGCGCTTCCTCGGGTTTGCCAATTTTTACAGGCGATTCATTCGGGGTTTTAGCACTGTAGCGGCTCCCCTCACCGCCCTCACTAGGACATCCACAGCCCGCTTCGCCTGGACTGCGGAGGCTGAGGGGGCGTTCAGGGCTCTCAAGATGCGGTTCACCGCTGCCCCTGTCCTGGCCACACCAGAGCCTACCCTACCCTTCGTGGTGGAGGTGGATGCTTCCGATGTGGGAGTGGGGGTCGTTTTGTCCCAAAGGACTCACGACAAGAAGCTCCATCCATGTGCTTTCTTCTCCCGTCGCCTCACCCCAGCGGAACGGAACTATGACATAGGGAACCGGGAGCTACTGGCAGTCAAACTGGCGTTGGAGGAGTGGCGGCACTGGCTGGAGGGGGCCCAACTGCCATTTGTCGTCTGGACTGACCACAAGAACCTGATATACATTCAGGATGCCAAACGCCTCAACTCCCGTCAAGCCCGATGGGCCTTGTTCTTCAATCGGTTCAACTTCATCCTGTCGTATCGTCCCGGGTCCAAGAACCTCAAGCCCGACGCTCTCTCCAGACAGTTCGACCCTCCTGAGCTGGTTAAACTCCCCGAGCCCATTCTCCAGAGCTCCTGCATCTTGGCTCCGGTCCGCTGGGGAATCGAGACGCAGGTCCGGCAGGCCCAAAGGAGGGAGGCGGATCCCGGCAGCGGGCCCCCGGGTCACCTGTTTGTCCCGAAGGCTGTCCGATCACAAGTCCTTCAATGGGGGCATTCATCCCGCCTCACTGGCCACCCGGGGATCTCCAGGACCCTCGAGTTCCTCCGCAGGCGTTTCTGGTGGCCTACCATGGAGCAGGACGTCCGGTCCTTCGTCGCTGCCTGCACCATCTGCACCCAGAACAAGAACCCCCGGTCACGTCCCATGGGGCTGCTGCATCCCCTTCCCATCCCCAGTCGGCCCTGGTCACACCTCTCAGTGGACTTCAGAACCGGCCTTCCACCGTCTCGGGGCCACACCGTCATCTTCGTCGTTGTGGACCGGTTCTCCAAGGCTTGCCGCTTTATTCCTCTGCCCAAGCTCCCCTCAGCTCTGGAGACTGCTGAGCTCATGGTGCAGCACGTTTTCAGGGTGTTCGGCCTGCCCTGGACGTGGTGTCAGACCGCGGCCCGCAGTTTGCATCCCGGTTCTGGAAAGCATTCCACCAGCTCCTCGGCGCCTCCGTCAGCCTGTCCTGCAGTTTCCACCCGCAATCCAATGGCCAGACGGAGCGGGTCAACCAGGACCTGGAGACAACACTGAGGTGCCTCGTGTCCTCCAACCCTGCCTCCTGGAGCGACCATCTAGTGTGGGCGGAATACGCTCAGAACACTCTGCGCTGCTCTTCCACTGGCATGTACCCGTTTGAGTGCCAGTTCAGGTACGTACCTCCTCTGTTTCAGGAGCAGGAGGCGGAGGTGGGAGTGCCGTCAGCCCAGCGGTTCGTCCAGCGGTGCTGACGGACCTGACAGAGGGCTCGTCAGGCCCTGCTGAGGACATCCCGGCAGCAGCAGATCCAGGCCAACCGACGGCGCAGACCAGCGCCTATGCTCCGTCCGGGCCAGAGGGTCTGGCTGTCCACCAGGGACCTTCCATTACGGGTGGAGTCACGCAAGCTCGCGCCACGGTATGTTGGGCCCTTCAAGGTCGTGCGGCGGGTCAATCCTGCCGCATACCGTCTTCTGCTACCCAGGTCCATGAGGATAAACCCCACCTTCCACGTGTCGCGGCTCCGACCGGTGGTCACCAGCACCTTGGCGCCCACCCCGAGGCCTCCTCTGGCGCCTCGCATCATCGACGGTCAGCCCGCCTACATGGTCCGCCGGCTCCTGGACTCCCGCCGGGTCCGCGGGGCCCTGCAATACCTGGTGGACTGGGAGGGTTACGGGCCGGAGGAGCGCTCCTGGGTTCCGGCCCGGGATATCCTGGACCCCTCTCTGATCCAGGATTTCCGCCGTCGCCACCCGACACTCCCTGGAGGAACGTCGGGAGCCGTTCCTAGACGGGGGGGTCCTGTTGCGGCTGCCTGCGTGAGCACCTTGTGTCGATTACGCACATTTCAGTATGACCGTATGTATATGTATGTGACAAATAACCTCTTGAACTTGAACTTGAACTTGTCAGGGTTCGCCCTGGGCCTACCGGCATCGGCCACTAGATGCCGCCAGTACTGCCTTTTCAGGGTTGCTCTGCTTCACCTATTTCTGTTCCTGATTACCCTGCCTCATTAGGTGATATGTTTCACCTGTGTCTCGTTTGGTCGTCCCTATTTAGACCCTGTCGTTTGTGTCCTCGGGCGCTCAGTCTTGAGTTTGTCTAACCTCATGACAACGCTCTTGTTCCAAGCTCCCGAGACTTCTTATTTGTTTTCGCCCAGTTTTTGTACTTGTTTTGAGTAAACCTCTATTTTTGCCACCTTGCCTCTGCCTTGTTCTCTGCACCTGGGTTCACTCAGCATACCCACTAACAGGTTAGGGTTATTATCATGGCATGCGTGAAAAGGCGCAAGACAGAAATGTTCCAGGAAGTAACTGCCTGTGTGAATAGTGAAAATCATTGGTGGTGCCGGAAAGGTTATCCCAGTAATTAACTGGGAACTATGTGTGAAAGGGCCTATAATGTACGGTGACCAGACATTCCGGTTTGTCTGGGACTGTCCTGGTTTCGAGCTGTGTGTCCCAAGTCCTGATAGATATCTGTAAAACACTAAAATGTCCTGGTTTTCATCATTCACTCCCAAATTGTCCCAGTTTTCGGCTCAATAAAAATAATAATTATAATATTATACTTGTTTTCAGTGCTTACATATATATATATTGTATTGTATACAGGCAAGCATAAAAGACTATGCACGAAGATCCCACCAGAGAAGTGGGCATCGTCATCAACACACCGTCTCGCTCGCTGTTAATTGTATACTTTCAGGGGAATGCATGCGTGTGCGTGTGTGTCTGCTGTGTGTCCCCGTACTGCCCCATTACCTTATTGAACAAAAAGGCACCGTGCATAACGAGGGATGCTCGTCAGTCACTCCCCCCCGGCAAAAGAGTGCCGATTGTGCAGTACACTTAAGGGTCTTGGTACTATAGTGACTATAATGTATGAAACACATTTATCACTGTGACTCTATAATGCAGCATGTGAGAGAAACATGCAGATGATCAATTCTTTTAATGAAGTTTCACAGGTTTTATAAAGGACAATAGCCTATTTTGTTACATAGCTTTTAAAACACATTGCCTTGGGTTTTTTAATGAGTCTCTCAGAGCTCATATGAAGAGACACTGTTCTTTCAGATAATGCCACACTGTATTGTAAAGAGCAAATCACATTCCATCTTCTCTCTTCCTTAATAATGGTGGAGATAAGGATAGTCCCAGGGGGCTTGATAGAGCATTATGGTAGTTGTATAGCACAGTAAGATTGTACCTGTGACCCAAGTTTGACTGTTAAACCATTGTATGCGAGAAACACCAGGGGATGTGATTGAAGGGGCAAAGTTCTGTAAATGACAAGCTGACCAATGGGACACAACCTCTCTTCTCTATAAAGGCCTCTTCAACAGAAGCATGGACAGACTGATCAGACCACTGTTTTGAAGTACTCTGTATCTTTCTTTTTATTCTGCGGAATAAATATCTTTAATACTCTCATTTTGTTTTCCTGTAGTGGGCAGATTAACTTCACTGAACACGCAGTAAGAATTGTCCAACAAGCACCCCACATAATAAAACAATAACACAAAAAAAATTGTCATATTTTTCTTATCAAGCCCAACAGGACAAAATGCCATTACACTACATTACACCGTTAACGACCGTTAACACTGCCGTTGGATAACAGGAGCAAGTGCTGTGGTTAATTAGTAACCCAACATGAAAATAACCTATTACATGTTACACTAAACCACCGATGTGATAAACCAAAATTAAGTTTATCAAAAAACTTAAAAAGAATGTACATCATGAAACCAGCAGAGGGAGCTAATGTCTAGTACATCATGAAACCAGCTGAGTGGGCCAAAGTCTAGTACATCATAAAACCAGGAGAAGGGGCAAAAGTCTTCCACAAGCAGGAGGACCAAATGCAGCTGGAGCACCTCAAGGTCAAATGCGCATATACAGTGCAGCGAGGAATCGTAGAGTCAGCTCTTTCCTGGGAAAGGAGCAGCTGTCTGGAAAGTTACAGGCACAGGAGTTCGAGAATCATTGAGAACGCCCTTTTCCAAGAAAGGGGACAGTGTTCAAACTACGAAGGCAGCGATTGGCTGTCTTGAAAGTTACCCCAGAACGCATGATGACAATATAACGAGCTGCGATTGGCCCAAAAAGGATTTTGAGTGATTCATGACACTGAAAAAGACAGAGCATGTAAATGAGCAAGCTGCTCCTCAAGTATAAAGTGGAGAACAAAGAATGATAAAGCCAGTCGGTTTTGGGAAGCCAACTCCAAGTTTGCTGCTGTATTTGTCTTTCCGATACACAATAAAATTGATTGCATCAGACTCTGGTCTGATTCCAGTGTTTTTCTTCTGTTTTGAAGCCAGAATAAGATAGAAACGTCGTCCAGAGATCCAGGCGTTAAACTTTGTTTAACCACTACAACATAAGGATATATTTTCAGCGAAGTGCATGCTTCAAAAGAGATAGTCTGTAGACTCTTATTCATCAACGCATCCGTCTGCTTATCTGTCCTCCAAATGCCTAGACCTTCTTCTCTCTGAAGTTGAAATTACTGTAGATCTCGGTAATTTCTTTTCAGTTTGTGACTTGAAAATCCTCGCCCATTCTTTTGCTGGAGTGTTTCAAGACTCCCCACTTTTTTCAAACATGTGTTCGCTACAAAAAAATCATTTGAGAGTCTTGCATCACTATCTATTAGTTCGCTGTAACAATAGAAAGCACAGTTCTGCATGTTTGTGACATTTTTGCTGAGTCATTTTTTTGTTGAAAAAACTTGGTCTTGCAACAATGTTTGTTGGGTGATATATGCTCTGTGCAAAATGTTACATTGGATGAGTTGCATTTTGGATGCAGTTGCAGTAGCTCAGGCAGTAGAGCTGGTGGTCTAGTGATCTAAAGGTTGCTGGTTCAATCCCAGGCTCCTCCTTCTAGCATGCTGTAGTGTCCTTGAGCAAGACACTTAACCCTAATTGCTCCTGATGGCTGCGTCCATCAGTGTTTGAACAATTGTAAGTTGCTTTGCATAAAAGTGTCTGCTTAATGTAAAAAAAGAGGTTGATATTGGTGGGAACAGCAAGGTCTCTTTCCCATTCCATGGTACTGTAGGTAAAGACATAGTGTTTTTTGTAAAAGTTTTTATATTCTTGAAAAGGGATTTTTTACCTATATAAGAGATGGGATGTGGTGAGATGTTCAATCATCGGAGGTGGTTTTAGGGTGTTGTTGGTGGTGGTGGGTGGTGGTTGTTAATTTGATTTTAACTTTTAGAGACATTTTAGAGAGTTGAAGGAATTGCAGGAAACTAATCACCAATATTATACCTTTGGATTAATGTTGGGAAAGATATAAGAAAATTGTTTTCAAAAATATGTTCCAGATGAGTAATTCTTTGTCTTTTCCAATACCTGAAAATTATTGATGTGTTTTTAACCAGAAAATCCGGGTTATGCCAGATTGAATTGAATTCATTTGGAGTAAGTGTGTGACTTCTGAGTTTGTTGAATTTCCACCAGGCTGACAGAGTCGTTGCGATGAATGGGTTTTTAAAGCAATTATGTTTCTTTATAGATTCCGTAAGGAATGATCAGATATTGATAAATCCTGACATTCTGTCTGATCAATGTCTTGCCATCCATGGCCCAATTGTTGCTCTGGTTGTAACCATTTAATCATAAACTGAAGATCGTTCGCTAAATAGCAGTAGCTAAAGTTTGCTGCTGCTAGGCCTCCGCGGTCTTTGTTTTTCTATCGTATTGCTAGTTTAATTCTCGGTTACTTGTGTTTCCAATATAATTGATTGATTATTGAGTCTAGAGAATATATTTAACCAATTCATGTTGGTTGGACTGGGGTCATTGAAAATATATAGTTTATTTTTGTTCGTATATTAATTTTCACTGCTCCTATCCTACCAATTAGTGAGATGGGTAGGTTGTTCCATCAAGTGAGGTCTTCTTCAATGGAATAAAGTTAAGGGTAAACAAATCTGACAGATTGGTGGAGATATCAATACCAAGGTTGCCCATTGTGATGGTTAAGGGAAGTTTCTGGGTTACAGCATTGCGGCACCCCCCCACACACACACACACTGAGTGGTAAGACCGTGGTTTTAGTCAAATTTATTGAATAGTCTGAGATAGCTGAGAATTTAGATATAAGATTGAACACCTCCGGTAGAGATGATATTGGGTTCGGTATGTACAACTAGATATCATCTGCATACAAACTGATTTTGTGAACAGAGTTTGCTGTTTGTACACCAACGATATTATTGTATTGACAGGTAAAGATGGCGAATAGTAAAGGGGAGAGCGGACATCTTGTGCCGCGTTGAAGAGTCAAACGCTGTGAAGTGTAACCATTGGTGATGAGAGAAACAGATGGGGAGTTGTACAGGATTCTGATCCATTGAATGAATGACTCTCCAAAGCCAAATTTGTTGAGGGTTGAAAAGAAATGTGTCCAATTAACTCTGTCAAATGCTTTTTCGGCATCTAAAGAAGCAATAACAGTATTTAAGTTGTTCCTTTGAAATATGCTGATCATGTGTGGAGGCATGGGCGAGGTTGACTTTATCTCTGTAACCATTCTGATGAATAATGGGGCTATAAGTGGCCAGAAGTGTTTAGCCATCTGATCTGGGTGATTTATTGTTGGGCATCGAGAAGAGAGCTTTCCTGAGTTCTTCTTGACTAAGTTGTTGATCTAATGTGGTAGCCTGTTCTTTGGAATGTTTAGGGAGGTTGATATCATCACTGAATGAGTGAATGTTTGATATATAAGATTCAATATCCGAGTGATATAGCTTATTATAAAAGTCTCTAAATATGATATTGATATGTTTTCCTACCCTGTGGCTCTTGGATGGCTGTAATACGGGTTTTCTCTCTACGCGTTTCAATTGATTGGCAAGAACTTTACCTGATTTGTCGTTGAATTCAAAATAATTTGCAATTTTAAATTGTGTCTTCTGACTGTATGTACATGTATCTGACAAATAATCTGTTAAACCTGAACCTGAACCTGATGGATGATATTATCAAGTTGAGATGTAATTGTCCGAATATCATTTTGAATTTGCTCAGTGGGTGAACGGGCCTGTTGGGAGTGGAACTCCTTTAGCCGTTGTTTGAATTTATATTGTTATTCTTGTCAATTATTTTTCTTGTGAGAGGAGAATGAAATATTTCTTCCTCTTAGAACTGCCTAAGCCATTTCCCAGAGTAAGGATGGTGATATTTCTGGAGAGTCATTCAGTTCAATGAAGGAAGTCTGTTCTCTGGAAAATAAAAGGCTAAATTCTTTATTTGTCAAAAGTGTGGCGTTAAACCACCATTATGAGGTTGAAACCAAATGGCCAGTGATCGGAGATTACAATAGGCTGGATTTCAGGATAGTGTCATTCAGACTGTAACATTGAGGTGCCCCGCACTGGGCACACGCTGCTACGTGTATGGGCACTTGGCACTCACGCCAGGTAGGCGTCTAGTCGGCTGCAGTTGGGCGGGCCTCCCCCTTGTGCGGGGCGTGGGTGGGCATGGGGGTCCTGCCGGCTCGGGCGGGGTGTCGGTCTGTCACTGTGGGGCCGGGATCCGGGCCCGCGGTCTGTGCCTTGCGCCCATGGCCCGGGTTCTGTGCTCCCTGGCACTGGGTCATGCTCCTCAGGGCTGGGCGTGGGGGTTGCTCCACGGCCCTCTGGCTTCTCTGGGGGTCCGGGGGTCTTCTGTGGCTGCAGGGCAGGGTACTCGGGGCTTTCCTGCAGCCATGGGGTGTCCACAGGGCTGCGGAGTTCGGGGGGCTTCGGTGCCTCTTCCGCTGCTTGGAGGCGCCGTGACATATTACCGACCATCTACACCAATGCCAATGGGGATAATTCATGTACACTCACCGGTGGACATCTTATACACACACACACTCACACACACACACACACACACACACACACACACACACACACACACACACACACACACACACACACACACACACACACACACACACACACACACACACACACACACACACACACACACACACACACACACACCATCACACCTGCTTCAAGTGCACCCCAGGATCCTGGTTGCATTCCTCTCCTTTCCTCCCTCATTTGCTGCCATAATTATGAAAGGAAGAGGCCACGTGACCAGATGAAGTTTCACTTTTCTTGGACCTAATTCACTTTTTTTCAATGCATGTTTTTGTGTAAATGTTGTTTGTTTCTGTGTTTATTTGTCTCACCGTGGTGATTCTCCCCCTCTTGGCTGAGTGATCAGTTGTTTATAGACCCAAACATGATAAATAGTTCTCCAAAGAGGGGGGTTTGTGGTGGCTCTCCATAACCAAAAACTGTGCTCTTGTCATTCTACAGGTCGCCCACAGGACAGAGTTATTGCAGCAGTTCTTGATGATTTAAGAATGAATAAAGAGTTGTATTGCAGGTTAAGAACTTGAACTCCACTTGCAGAATAACTCCTGTCCTGAATGCAATGGCATACAAATACTCTGTGTTGTATGCCCAGCTGAGTAATATGTGTATTCTGATTTATGTGGATTATTGGATCGCCAACAATCGCCAAGAGCAAGATCACTCATATATTGTTTGATAATGTCAGACCAACACCATAATTACAGGACTTGTAATTATCTCTGGTTTGTGAACAGTCTAAACTTGGATCAAGTACTGTGATGAAGTCCCCTCCCAGTATAATAATTCAGTCAGAGAATTCAAAGAGTTTTTGAAAATATATTGTGAAAGAATTTTTGGTCGTCCTCATTAGGGCCATAAATACTAGCTATGGTTCATTTGATGGTTCTTAAAATTCCGTTCATCATTATGTATCGCCCTTCTGTGTCTGATATTGTGGTTCTATTCTGATATGGGATACTTTTATTGATCAATATAGAAACCTCTTTTTTTTCTAATTATATGGTGCAAAAAAACATCTGATAAACCCATTTTGCTTTGAGCTTGGGTTTTTGGATGCAGTGAGGTGACTTCCTTGCAGTAGACAGAAGCTGAGGTTCATCCTGGTGAGGTGACTTAGGATTTTGCTACTTTTAGCTGGTAAACCCAAACCTCTCACATTCCAACTAACAAACTTAATGAATGTCACTGAGGTTACATAGGGGTGATGGATGTGGATTTGTAGTTTTCCCATGCAGCAGCACTGTGCATCCAAGGCAATAGCTATACTACCCTGCCCTTGTTTTCCCATAGGAAGGTCTGTGTTTTCTCCTTTACATTTCTTTTTACTGTCCTAGTATTGCAGGACGTTTTTAGTGCTACATATCTACACAAACAAACTATATATAGACAAAGATAAACATAGAAAATTGCAGAGTCAGACATACATATAGTGAGAGACTAAATAGAGAGTGAGAGTGATGAGAGAAGTAGGGAGGGAGGGATTAGAAAGGTGAGATGATGATAATGAGCAATATTTACAATCTTGACATCGATAAAGATGCTAATTTCTACATCTCGCATATCAGAATTGTCAGAATAAGTGTGGTGGAGGAGTCATCCAATAAAAGACTGAAGAAGTTTTTTCTAGCTACTTGTGCCTGAAGTGCTCAAACTTAGCAATGATGGAGTTCCCAATGCGGTGTCAAGATTCAAATTTCAAGAAGTTTATTTGTCACATACATATACATACTTCTATACATATATGCAGTGAAATGTCATTGCAATGCACCCAGAGATTATGCACAATAAATATAAAACTGAACACAATAACTAACTGATTCCAAAAACATAATGCAGTGAGTAAATAGAGTAATAGAGAATAAAATCAAATTTAAAAAAAGACTCAAAAAGGTAATACAGAATGGGGGTACAAAATAGAAATAAAGTAGTACTTTGACTTACGAGTTTAATTTGTTCCGTGACAGAGCTCGTAATTCAATCTGCTCGTATAGCAAATCAATTTTCCCCATTGAAATTAATTGAAATGCCATTAATTCGTTCCAGCCCCCAAAAAAACACCCCAATTTTTTTTTGTTTCATGTTTTTAAATAAGGACTTGAGGACCCTCACCGAGACATTGAATTTCTCCAGCTGCCTGAGGTGGTAGAGACGCTGCCTCGCCTTTCTCACCAGAGTTTCTGTATGTAAAGTCCAAATAAAGTCCTCTGTGATGTGGACTCCAGGTACTTGAAGCTTCTCACCCTGTCCACAGAAGCCCCATGAATCACCGACGGCGTGTGTGTCCTCGGTTGTAATCCTCTCGTAAAGTCAACAATCAGCTCCTTAGTTTTGCTGATGTTCGGGTGTTGTCCTGGTACCCGAGTAACAGGTCAGCCACCTCCTTGCGGTAGACCTTCTCATCGTCGCCGTTAACAGGGCCACGACAACGGTGTCGTCAGCAAACTTGATGATGGTGTTCGAGCTGGACCTGGCCACACAGTCATGTGTGTATTGAGAGTACAGTAGGGGGCTGAGGATGCAGCCCTGGGGGGACCCTTTGTTTAGGGTGAAGGAGCTGGACATGTGCTGCCCCACCCTAACCACCTGGGGCGGGGCTGTAAGGAGTCACACAGCAGAGTGTTCAGTCCTAGCTCCCTCAGCTTCTCTTATCCCGTTGTATCCCGCTCGAAAATCATCCAGCAACCAACCGCAAGGGGCCGCGCCACGATCGCCATATCCCAGTCGGTACACCCGGTGGAAGGAGATCTGCTTCACGGTGTCCGTGGGGAGTTTCAGGGCGGTGTGGAGAAAGTCTTTCACTATGTTTTCTGGGGTCTTGGTGTTGTTCTCGGGATCCCAGAAAATATGAGGTTGTCCCGCATACTTCTGGGTTGGATATCCAGGATAGTCTCTTTCATTATTGTATTTTCTTTCTTTACAACTTCTATCTCCGTTGTGAGACGTTTTATGGATGTTTTTAGATTTGCGTTGTGTCTTTGCATTTCTCTGACTGTGCGGTGCAGCAAATAAGGGTGGCTTTAATCTTAATTTATCTTTAATGTCTTGGAGAAGCGGACCAAGCATGTCCAGCTTCTTATTAATCTCTTCCAAGACACTAACCTCTACAGCAGAGGGGATTAGATTATCTGTATCGGTAGCTGAGTCTGTTACAGAAATTTAAGGGTCGCTCTAATCTGCAGTTTGTCAGTCTGTGGTTCTAAATTAAGAAGCAGACAGACGCTGCTTTTACTTGTACAAGGGTCGGGTCAGAGATGTGCTCCCGAGCAGCTCTCTGAGTCTAACAGTTTATTTTCAGGGAGTCGGTGAATATATGGTCAGTTCAATGTCACTGGTACAGAGAATATACAGTCAGCTCGACCTCACAGGTACAGAGAATAATTGGTTAGGTCAAGATAAGCAGGCTTTGAGGATGGGGCAAGCTTTTTGGCAGCAACCCAAGGGAGAACACAATCTCAAAGGTATGTGAAAGAATTAACCCTTAAATAAAGGTATGTGACTTGGGGTTACATGAAGTTGTGTTCTTCATTATGTGTGTGGATATATGTTTATGTGATTACATAGATTTCGATATATTGTTACAAGTCTACCTTCTTCCTCTTTGCTGGGTCGTTACGATCCTGGTCTTCTTCCATCGTGTACTTGTTATAATTATAATCAATATAATCCTCGAGGTCCGCCACTTTGGATTTACGTAGCCTGC